>NW_006399781.1:10388292-10419785 GCF_000299155.1 Elephantulus edwardii | reverse complement strand
GGTAGAGTAGAGGGACAGCACAGGAGGGGGAGACCCTCTATGGGGTGGATTGATTCAGTGACTGGGGTAATCGGGATGGGTGTGTCAGAGGCAATGTGATTGGCACAGGATAGAGCAGGGTTTAGGGCTGGTTGTACATAGGGTCGCTATGAGTCGCAAACGACTCGAAGGCACATAACAAACAACAACAATTATTTTTAAGTGAACTGTAGAGGGATGGGGAAGAAATATGCAATAATGAATGAGTGAAAATCCAACTTTTATGTAAACTTGTTAAAATCACAAGAAAAAAGTATATAATTTTAAAAAGAAAACTTTTAAAGAGATGGGTTGACACAATGGCTGCAAAAATGGGCAAACAAAGCAATGATTATGAAGACAGTGTAAGACCTGCTTTACTCTGTTGCATGTAAGAGTCTATACGTTTGAACAAACCCAACAGAACCTGTTAGCAGCAGTAACAAATAAACAAGACAGCTAATGCAACAAATGGTCTGAGAGAATTTGCTATAACAGACATTATTGGCACAGTGGCTAAATCTGAACACAGTCTGTAGATGGTGATGTCAGTGCTTAAGTCATGGTTTTGAGAATTGTATTGGAGTTATGGAAGAGTCTGGTTTTGTCTGGTTTTTAGAAGTCTTTAGTTATAAAATGGCATCCTGTCTGCAGCATCCTTTCAAGTGATTGAGAGAAACAGAGAAACTGATAAAACAAATGTCATAATTTTTTTAATGTGATAAATTTTTCACATTTAAGAATCTACACAACTGGCCTATGGGACTGCCCCAAAATATTCTTGTAACCTTCCTGTGTGAAATAGTTGGGGTCTTTTTTAAAGTTCTAAAAAAAATTATTCTGGAGTCTCTTTTCTGAAAATTTTTATTCCATCTTTCTAATAATGGACAGAAGAAGAATCAATGTCTTTGAATTGTGTTGCTGGAGACGAGTATTGAACATTACATGAACTGCCACGAGAACAAACAGATATATCCGGGAGAGGAGGAAACCAAGTTTCTCCTTAGAGGTTAGGACTTTGAAGCTCTGTCTGACATACTTTGGACATATGGCCAGGAGGGATCAGTCCTTGGAGGAGGACATCATGCTTGGAAGGGTGGAGGGACAGCACAGGAGAGGAAGACACTGGATGAGATGGACTGACACAGCGACTTTGGTAATGGGGGCAGGTGTGTAGGAGACAGTGACATTGACCCAGGATAGGGCAGGCTTCAGAGCTGTCATACATAGGCAACTGGTGCTATTAGTAGTAGGTGCTTCGATGGCACATAACAACAGCAACAAATGGGCAAGTCTTGGGAATCTACAATTTTAAAGTTCTCCTGGGGACCATAAAGCTTAATTTAGTTTGATAATTACTCTCTTCCTAATAAAGTAATACAAGTTTCATTACTGAAGAGGTAAAATAAAACTCATGCCTATCACATGGCTTAAGGAACTATAAGAATTCCTTAAATCCTCTCCAGGATGAACCTGTTCATTTTCTTAGCAGTCCATGGTATGTTCAGTACTCTTCTCCAACATCACAGCTCAAAGGCATCAATTCTCCATCTGTCATCCCTAGTCATTGTCCAGCTCTCTGATGCATAGCAAGTGATTGCAAAGACCATAGCCTGTATCAGGCACACCTTAGTTTCCAGAGTGACACCATTGCTCTTCAGTACTTTGGAGAAGTACCTAACAGCACCTTCCCATCACAATATGTCTTTTAATTTCCTGGCTGCTGATGCCAAGAGTGTTGGCTGTGGAGCCAAACAAACTAAAGCTGTGAACCATCTCAATCTCCTCACCATCCATACTGATGCTGCCAATTGGCCCAGTGGTGAGAATCTTAAACAGTAGTAAAAATTTAACCATTTTATCAACAGAACTCAAAGGGTATGCACATTTATAATTTTTTTTCCCCCAGGAATCAACCACCTTTTCCTCTCTTCTGTATCCGTGTGGGTGCATCACATGCAGCAAGATAACAGAAGTCAGTTTATGGGAATGAATGCAGCTAAGTGAGCAGATATGGTGTCAGTTTATTGAAATTCTCTCTTTCTTGACTTCTATTTTCTCAAGTAAATGGCACGTTCATTTGCTGAGATCTAGATCAAAGAAAAGGAGACAGACACATGAGATGCTAAGAAACAAACATCATGTTGGGAAAGGTGGAGGGTCAGAAAATGAAGATCCTCAACAAGCTGGACAGACAAATGACCTTAACAACAGGCTGAAGCACATCAGAGATCATGAAGATGGCAGGGGTAGGACAAGGCTTAGATCTGTTGCTTACAGGGTTGCAGTGAACATAGATTAATGACACCTAACAACAGCATCATCTGAGAGAACTGATGGAATACCAATTGAGGTCTTTCAAATTGATGCAGACTTGGACATGCTTGCTAGTCTATGCTAAGAATTTAGAAGACAGCTATGTGGCCAACAAACTGAAAGAGATGTATATTTATTCTCATTCCAAAAAAAAGATGATTCAACAGAGCTTGGGAATTTTCAAGCAATACCATAAAAATCACACATATGTAAAATCTTACTGAAGATTATTTTTAAAATGACTGGAACATTACATGAACAGTGAACTGCCAGAAAGTCAAGCTGAATTCAGAAAAGACTGTGAAATGAAGGACATAATTGCTGATGTCAGATGGATGTTAGCTGAAAGCAGAGAACACCAGAAAGAAATGTATTGTGTTTTACGGACTATGCAAAGGCATTTGATTGTATAGATCATAATAAATTATGGACAGCATTGAGAAGAATGGTAATTACAGAACACTTAATTGTGCTCATGTGAAACCTGTACACAGAGTAAGAAATGAGCAAACATCACGGTTTCAAATCAGGAAAAGTATGCATGGAGATTATGTCATTTCTCCATACTTCTATTATCTGCATTCTGAGCAAGCAATTAATGTGGCTGGAATATATGAAGAATGTCACATGGGGATTGGAAGAAGATTCATCAACAACCCCCATTATACAGATGATAAAACCTTGCTTGCTGAAAATGAAGATGACATGAAGCCCTCACTTAAGACGACAAAACACTACTGCCTTCAATATTATTGCATCTCAACATCAACAAAAGTTCTCACCACTGGGCCAATAGGTAATATAGTGATAGATGGTGAAAAGATTGAAGTTGTCAATTATTTAATTTTACTTGGATCCGTAGTTAACATCTACTTTAGCAGCAGCCAAGACATCAAAAGATATATTTCACTGGGCCAAGTTGCTGTCAAGGACCTCTTCAAAGTGCTGAAGAGCAAAGATGTCAGTTTAAAGCTTAAAGTGTGCTTAACTCAAGCTATGGTGTTTTCAGTTGCTTCTTATGTATCTGAAAGTTGGACATTGAATAAGAAAGATCCAAGAAGAACTGATGCTTTTGAATTGCGGTGTTGGTGAAGAGAAAAGGATATAGCGTAGTCAGCCAAAAGGAGTGTAACCAGCAAGACAAATCTGAACTGGAGGAAGTTCAACCAGGGTGCTTCTAAGGGCCAAGGATGGCGAAACTTCATCTCACATACTTTGGGCATGTTGTCAGAAGGGGACAATCATCAGAAAAAGACATTACACTGGGAAAGGTAGGTCATGAAAAGAGAGAAAGACCCTCAATGAGATGGAAATAAAGTTACAGCAGTAGTCCTGGGGAGGATGGAAGCCATGAGGATACGACAGGACAGGGCAAGGTGTCAACTTGTTCACAGGGTAGCTGTGTGTCCGAGTTGACTCAACATCACTTACCAGTCACCACCACCTAGGAGAAAAGGAGGGACTGCCAGGCAGTTTGAAGGGTTTATGTCTTTAGCTTTACTATTGTTGTTGTTGGGTACTGCTGAGTCAGAAATGACTGATAGCTGGCCTTCCAGCAGGGCTTCAGAGGCAGTAAATTGCCCGGGAGGGGACTGCCCATCCTTCTCCTATGGAGCAGCTGGTGGATTCAAATTGCATACCTCTGGGTTGGAAGTGCAATTCCTTTACCACTCAGCCACTTTCAGCTTTACTAGATATTGATGAATTGCTCTTCAGTGATAGTGTACCACAGAATGCTTTCTTTAAAAAGTCTTTTTCAAAATTTTCATATGGTGCTATGTAACTTAAAAATCTATAGTTCACAAAACAACTATTAGATATCATCTCATCCCAGTCAGAATAGCAAAATTTAACAGAACAGCAAGCAACAAATGCTGGCGAGGTTGTGGAGAAACTGGGATCCTTATTTACTGTTGGTGGGAATGTAAAATGGTGCAACCACTGTGGAAGGCGGTATGGCGCTTTCTCAAAAAGTTGCAAATAGAGATACCATTTGACCCAGCAATTCCACTACTGGGAATATATCCCAAAGAGACCATAACTTACATCCAAGCAGATATATGCACACCCATGTTTATCGCACCTCTGTTCACAATAGCAAGGAGTTGGAAACAACCCAGGTGCCCATCAACAAACGAATGGGTAGAGAAGCTGTGGTATAGTCACATAATGGAATACTGTGTGACATTGAAAAACAAGGAACTCATGCAATATTATTCAAAATGGGTGAGCCTGGAGGACATTATGCTGAGTGAAATATCTCAGTCGCAAAAGGACAAATATTGCATGGTGCCACTGCTGTAAAATGGGACTGATATCAGGGTGGGGGTAAGACTGAGAAAACCTGGATAAATTGTGTATACTGCACTGAAACAGGTGAGGGACTGAATAATTTTAAAGCGATGTATGTATGATAGGGTATTATGGTTATCACAAGAGTCCACAATTAAGGTTGCATAGTGGAATGTACTTGGGGCGGTGGGAGGGGTGTGGGGGGATTGTGTACCAGGGAGGGAGTCTTTCTTTTACTTTTGAAAGAGAGGAGCGAACTGGGGGGCGGTGGGAGAGGGCTGGGCAGGGAGAGAAGTGCTGCAATGAATGAATGGAAATCCAAATTCTCTGTAAATGTTCATTAAAATTATTTTAAAAAATAAAATAAAAAAGAAATTAAAAAATCTATAATTCAGTGGCTTGTAGTGGATTCACAAATATGTACCACCATCAACACAAGTTTAGAGCATTTTCATTAGCCCTCTGAGAATCCTCACACTTCTTAGTTGTCATCTCCACCTCCACTGGCAGCTTGTATATTCGATAGAAATGAACTTCTATCACATGTGGTCCTTTGTGGAGGACTTCTAAGTATGCACTTCCTCCACCCATGCCAGTCAACACTTGTATTTATTATTTTTTAAAATTGTAATTTGAGTCAAAGTTTGCACATGGGTTTCTTCATTCAACTATTTCTATGTATTTTATTTATTAAATTATGATACCCACAAGGAATTACAATTTTTGTTGTGTGCTGTCGGTACCAACTCATAGCTGACCCTCCTGCGCGTTTTCAGAAGCAGTTATCTGCACAGAAAGGGAATGCTCATCTTCCTCCCACAGAGCACCTGGCAGATTTGAACCTTGAGCCTTTGAGGTGGCAGCACAACTCCTTACCACGAAGTCGGCAGAGGTCCATGGTTACAATACCCACAATTAATTACAATACCATATCTTTTTTTTTCTATAATTATATTTTATTAATTTTCATAAACATTTACAGAGATTTTGGGCTTCCACTCATTCATTGTTGCACTATTCTCTCTACCCTCCTCCCAGTTTGTTCTTGTCCAAATGCCACAGTGCTTGTCAAAGCCAGTTCTGATTAATCTTCTTTGTCAGTGTGTCCTTTGCCATTCCCTATCACTCCTCCCTGAGAGAGACTTCACCCTGAGTCATAAGGAAAAGGGGATGGCGTATTCTCTTAGCTACTTCCTGCTGAAAAGGGACGCTGTGGGTTTCAGGGTGAAGATCTTCTCTTACTACTCTAAAGGGCCCCTTTGGCAGTAGGAAACACATAGACTATTATGGAGATTGATTTTGGAATTTAGATGCACTCTTATTGATTGTGCTTGGCTGTACATGTTCATATCCTTGAAGATGTATCATGGGGGTGTTGCAACCTAGAAGACACAAATTTGACTAACAAGTTATAAGTACATGAGTCCAAAAATTATGGAAAAGTAAAAGAAAAGATTCTTTCATTGTTTTACAAACCCTCCCCCAGGTCCCCTCCACCATGTAGCCCTCGCTCTAGTCTCCTGTGATGACAGAAATACCCAGTTATATCTCTCTTTTAAACGGTTCTCTCCCTCCTCTGTTTCAGTGCATTATACATTATTGAACCCATCTTACTCAGTCTCTCCCCAACCCCAAGGACAGTCCCATTCTACAATAGTGACATCATGTAATATTTGTCCTTTTGTGACTGGGATATTATTCAAAATGGTTGACTCTGGAGAACATTATGCTGAGTGAAATATCCCAGTCACAATACCATATCTAAAAAATAGTCTTTCCTTGTAATTCTCATTTCCATCCTTCGATCCTACCCCTTCCTGAATTCAGGGTTGATTAGTGAAAAGTGTGAACGCCTCCCCCCCCCCCGTGTTACCGTTCACCTTAAGTTGTGGCATTGAGTCTGAACCAATCCATAGCTGACTCTCCAGTAAATCCTACGGGAGGAGATTGCCCATCCTTCTCCCACAGAGCAGCTGGTGTGCCTTCAGGATTGCAGCACAGTTTCTTAACATTAGGCCACTAGAGCTCCCTAGAACTTTCAGGTCTGTGTATAGTTTGGCTGAAAGTCGAGTCATTGGGAGTGTTTTCACCTAAGGATCATTGTATCAGGGATCCATTAGGCTCTGTGACCGGTTTGTTTCTAAGTCTTGTTCCACATTTTCTTGCACAGGATCTTAGACTGGGACACCTTTTAGAATGATGGTGGGTGGAAGCTGCCTTCCATCTAGGTGTCTGGGTTGTGGAAGTGGGAGATTGAAGTGGCCTGCCAGTGCTTGGACCAATTGTTTCAGCATGTCTTCTCCTCTCTCTTCTTTGGGCAGGGAGAAACCAAGATGCCCTGTGCTCTCTTGCCTTGCCAGGAGTGGATGAGAGTTTCTAATGCTCTACATCCACATCAAAATATTCCATCACTGGAATTTTAAATTTTTTTGGTAAGTTGATATTGGTAAATGATTTTATTTTTCCAATTGCCCATAATTTGAGCATACTGACAACGGGAATGTCTTTCTTTGAAATATCTTTGTTCTTTTTTCTAATGGTTGGGTTTTTTTCTAATGGATTTCTAAGTATTCTTTATGTAATCTAGATAGTACATTGTTTACATTTGGACCGTACAAACATTTTCACTATTGCTCTTTTCTTGTAAGATGATGCGTTTTTCCTAGAGTTAATGATTTCCTTATTTTTATATTTGCCTGGTTCCCCATATACCTGTGATTTACATTTTTTAAGGGCTCCTACATGGCTGTTATTCTGTCAGAAAGTTAACACGCATCAGTTCCTTCTTCCCCTGGACCACCTCGCCTCTTATTCCAATTGGTGTTAGTCACTCTCTGAGACTGCACTGGCGGCATCTTAAATTTCTGTCCATAATCTCCCATGGTGGACTCCTTATTTCTCAAATCCCACGTCTTCCTCTTCTTTGCTTACAATAAATTCCGCACACTAGAAGCTGCTTCCAAAGAAGAGGTACCTGCCTGAATCTTTGCACATCTGTTTGTTAATCCAAAGAGGCTTAGAATTCCAGATGGAAAAGAATTTCCACTCAAGTTTTGAAGACTCTACTTTATTTTTATCTCCTTGTTTTAGAAAAATACACTCCCATTTTTATTCTAAAGTAGACATTACAGAATTTGCTGGAGTTCTCAATTCTCCACCCAGCTTTGCTCTGTGTCTTTTGTTTCATTGTGGAGGGCCTTCAGTGAAATGGTTTAATTGGGGGATCCATGTTTCATTCTGGAAATTGTTTTGGAGGAGGCTGCTGTTGTGTACTGTTGAGTCAGAACCAACCCACAGCTGACAAGACACTGCAGGTTTTCAGAGGCAGTGAGTCATACAGGAGGCTACCCATCTAGTGAATTCAAATGACACACCTGTGGGTTAGGCAGCACAATCCGTTAACACTTAAGGCCACCAGAGCTCCCTCTCTTCCACATGTTGTTGTTATGTGCTATCAAGTTGGAACTCACTGCTAATCCTCCAGTGGGTTTTCAGAGGCGGTAAATCACATGAGAATTGATAGCCCATCTTTCTCTCTTGGAGCAGCTAGTAGATTTGAACAGCATGCCTTTGGGTTGGCAGCTAGGCCACCAGACCATTCTCTCTTCTACGTGCTGGTATTATGAACAATAACAAAGTTCTACTATTTTGCAAAACTAGGATGGGAGAGATTTCCTCTGTTCCATCTCAAATTTATTTCTAAATCAATGTTTGGACTTGATTTCAAGTATGTGACAGATTAGCCCATGGACTGCCAAAAGAACAAACAGTCTTGGAGAAAGTATAGTCAGAATGCTCCTTGGAGGTAGAGATAAGAATGCCTAGTTTCACATACTTTGGACATGTTGCTAGGAGAGCCTATTCCCTGGACAATGATTGGAAAGGTGGAGGGTGGAGGGTCAGTGAAATAGACGAAGCCCCTCAGCCAGATGGACTGACCTGGTGACAATGGACTTGAGTGTGTTGGAGGATAGGATCAGGCTCACACCCATTGTTCACAGGGTTGCTATGAGTCAACAGCACCTACCACCACCACCTTCTCCTAGGATGTTTTTCACTTCTTCCTCTTGCTCTTGTCCTAGTAAAGCTGCTTTAGCATCTACTCTCACCATTGCCTCTTCCCCTATGCCCTCCTCTCCCACCCTAAGTTGAATGCAATATTCTCTGTCTTAAGCGTTCAAGCCCTTATTCTGCAGGAGCACTGTTTTATGAGTCACAGCAGGATAAAAGAATCAAATGACACTAAACTAGTAGTTATTTCTCAGATAGGAGTTTGGAAGTAATCTGGTGGACAAAGGGATCACCAGAAGTTCTGTCTGCAGCAGAATTCTTAGACTATGTTTGCTGTACACTCCTGCAACAATGTTACAATGTCTTTGAAGGTTTATAGTAGGACCAAAGAATGTGTGAAAATATAACCCAACAAAAAAGTTACACAAACCTTCCAGGATGAAGCAAAATTATCCCTGCTACTCCTCAATCTCATTTAGAAACATGTAACCTGGAGTTACTGTAAACAGAACACATGGACTACTGATGACATGAAGATGACCCATTATCACCCTTCCAGCCACCTGAGGTTAGTCTGGGGAGGGCTATGTATACACAGGCCGTTTTCATTTGTTATTTTCACGACATTTTAGTGAGGAAGCCTCCACATCTAGTTTATCCATTAGCTTGGAAAATAATCGCAAAGTCCATTCTCAACCTTTGAAGCAGTAAAATTCCATTTATTTTCTAGAAAGGAGGAAGCGCAAACATTTGAAGCAAAGGTCTCAATACCTAGAACTATCTAGATGAAAATAGATACACTGTTTCTCCACAGGGCAACTCATTAATTGAAGAGTTCCCAAACAGAAAACTCACGAGGGGGGCGAGGAGAGAAGAAAGTAGCATTAATGGTGCACGCACATTGTCTCAACACCCGTGCTCATTTACCCTTCACGTAGCCCTCACCACCTCCTTGCGAGGGGTGGTGTTTCATCCCCCCCCCTTTTTTTTTAGATGAAGAAACTTTTTCTCAGAAATGCTGGAATACCCCAGGCCACACAGGTAGGGGAAAGAGAGGAGGAAGACCACAGGAGTGCTTCCCATAAGTCTGGAGAGAAAAAAACGAGGGCTTCGAACTGGATTTTATGAGGTGGAAATGCATATCAGCAAGTCAAAGTAGAACGAACTCTTTCAAGGTCCTGCTGAGGGGAAAAAACCCCTCAAAATCCAGGCTCTGTGCCAGTGTCCTCGGAAAGGACTGCGGACGTGGAAAGACCCAGCCAGGAGGCCTGGACCTGTTCATTCCATTTGAAGTTTTCCCACAGAGAGCTCCCATCCACTAACAAAAAGCAACATCTTCCCGGTTAAGCCTTCACTCTCCCACCGCCCTTCAACTCCACGGAGTGTTTATTATCTTCGTCCCCGTCACCTATCCTATGAACGCTCCAATTCTCCCGACTGGAGAGCTTCCTTTCCTGCCTGGGACTAGGCTCTCCACACTAGGGTCCTGCTAATTCCATAACTCGCCATTCGCCAGCCAGTGTGCCTCTTTCCAGAGACCCTCGGCTCAGGCAGCTCTCCATTCAGCCCAGCCTCTTCCGTCGGTCACGCTGTTTCCTCTGCCTGCGAGGACCTCTCTCCTCTCTCAGCCGTCCTTAACTGTAGGGAACTCGTCCACCGCCGCGCGCCTCTGCGCCCCCAGCACCCACCCTTCCCACCGGGCTCCGGACCGGACCTGGCCGCCGCCCCTGCTCCTCCTCGCTCGCCTGCTCTCTCTCCACCTGGCTTCTCAGCGGGCGCCTGGAAGCCCTGGGCACGTCCCAGAATAGAGAGAAGCTGCCAGCTCCAGGCTGCCGCTCGTCACGGAATTCTGGACGTTTGGGATTCGGGCAGAGGGGACGTGACTCTGCTCTGGCCTTCTGCCTTCCCTTACGAGTCAAGAAACTGAGGCCCAGGACTGGGTGGAATTTCTCAGGGGTGCCTACCACGTGACAGCCGGGCCTGCCCCAGGACCCAGGCGTCCAGACTCCTGTCTGAGATCCCTCGACCACACGGGCCGCCCAGTCGCCTCGGGAAGCCGAGCGGGGAGCGGGTCTTCAGGCGAGCGCTGCGCCCGGGAACGCGCAGGGAGCTCGACTTGGCCAACTCGCCGCGAAAGTTGTAGTCTCCCAGCCTGCCCTCGCCTCTCACCTCCCAGACACACCTTCCCGCTCTCCTTGGCAGCCGCGCACTTACATCCGGTCCACCTTGCACACACCCCTTTCACCACGCTCACCAACACGCTCGCTGCCTCCCAAGCCCGCGCCCCCTTCACGCAAGTCCCACCCGGGCCCGGGGAGCGCTTTCTCCACCCCGCCACTCGCCCGGCCTCCGCGCCACGGTCGCACGGGGGTTCCGGCGCCAGCGAGCCTCAGCTCGGGACCGCGACCCGCTTCCGCCCGCCCGGCGCGGGGCAGGAGCGCTCGGAGAGCGGCGGGTGCGAGGCGAGGGGCGCAGCGGCGCGGGCCGGGGAGGGGGGCGCTCGCTCGCTCCCTCTCGGCAGCGCACACGCCCGTACAAACTCTCACACAGACACACGCGGGGTGAGCCGCCGCCGCCCGCTGCTGCTCCTCCTCCCGCCACCGCCTTGAGAGAGAGAAAGAGAGAGAGAGAGTGGGAGGCAGAGAGAGAGCTTTGTCCGCGCGCCGCCGCCCGGCCCGGGACTCTGCCCCGAGGAGGCAGCCGCGCCGAGTCCCCGCCTCCGCCTCTGCCCCCGGGCGGGCCGGGCCGGCCGCGGTGGGGGGAGCCAGGCGGAGGGTGGGGGTGGGTGGCGGGCGGGCGGAGGGCGGGGAGGGGGGGCGGAGGAGGAGGAGGAGATACGAGGGCAGCGGAGGAGGCGAGGAGCGCCGGGTACCGGGCCGGGGGAGCCACGGGCTCTCGGGGAAGAGACAGATGATGAACAAGCTTTACATCGGGAACCTGAGCCCCGCCGTCACCGCCGACGACCTCCGGCAGCTCTTCGGGGACAGGAAGCTGCCCCTGGCGGGACAGGTCCTCCTCAAGTCCGGCTACGCCTTTGTGGACTACCCCGACCAGAACTGGGCCATCCGCGCCATCGAGACCCTCTCCGGTGAGCACTCGGCGCTGCGCCCTGCCCCCGCCGTGCCCCGCTCCGACCGGGACGGCGCCCCTGAGGAGGCCGAGCGCGGCGGGCGGCGCCCCGCGGGGACTCTCGTGCCCGCACGCTCGCTTCCACGCACCGAGACTCAACTCTCGCTGCCCGCCCGCGGCGCTGACGGCCCGCTCCCCTCCCCCACACCCCCGGGCTCACCCCTCGCCGGCTGGGCCACAGTCCTGGGGCGCCCTCCGGGCGGCTCCGAGGGTCCCCAGGGCTCGCTCGCTCTCTGGGGGCACCCCTCGTTTCCCCAGAGTCCCGAGCTGTTCTCTGGAGTTCCCCCACCCCCCACCGCTGGAGAGCCTCTTGTCCCCCTTCATCTCTGACCTTCCCGTCACCCCCTTTGTCAGGGACACCCCCCAAAGTCCTGCATCTCCCTCCTCCTCCCTTGCCAGACCTTCCACCATCCCGTGCCTCGTGCCCAGGACCTCTCGTCCTCTGGCGTCCTCCGAGCCGCTCTCCCGTTCAGATCCCCCTTCCCTCCCGCCTCAAAGCCCCCCACTTTGGGCACCCCCTAGGAACCCCCCAGTGATCCTATCCGAGGTCCCCCTGCACCAACTCGAGCTCGTGAACGACGGCACATCTTCCCCGGTCCTCTCCCGGACCTCAGTCCCCTCTCGCTCGTCTCTCCAGCGCTCCTATTTTTCTCTGAATTTTTTGTCCGATTTTATTGAGAAGAAATCGGGGCTGGGGGCTTTCCACCGCCCGTCCCCCCGCCTCCCGCTCGGCCAGGAGCACCTTTTTACGAGGTGCCCTGTCTCAACTCGGTGGGGGCCCGGGCTGAGAACCGGGAAAGAGGCGACCGGGGGGCCCGCGAGCGCGCCGGAGCCCAGACGGGAGACGGAGAGCGACACACACAACTCGCGCGCGCGCGCACTCCCCAACTCTCCCTCCCGCACACGCTCCGCTCGGAGCCGCGCTCGCCCCCCGGCCACGGGCCTGCGACCCCCGCGCCCTGGGGGTGCCGGAGCCCCTTCCCCACCGGCGCGCGCGGTGGGGGCGGGGTGGCTGTGCGGCCAAGGTGACACTCAGACGCGGGCAGGGAAAGGGCTCTCCCAGCGGCGGACCCCGGGGGGCTTCGGCGCGTCTTCTCGGGGCCAACAAGAGAGAGGGAAGGCTAGGAGGGAGCGCAGCGGAGCCTTCGGGTCCCGGGCTAGCGCAGTGGGGAAGTGGGGGACGGGGAGCAGAGGGGCCGCGCCAGCCCTGCAGCTTGAGTTTCAAATGAGCTCATCCTTTCAAATTGGCGCCGCTCTTTATTAAATTTGTTTTTCCGGTAATGCCACCCACAGCTCTACCTGGGGTCTGATCCGGGCTCGCACCCTTCCCTCCCTCGTTCACCGAGATACGGGGCGCCCACCTTTGCTTACGCTGAGAACCAAGTTCGCCCAGCTCGAACCGGGTGGGAGACCCCTGGAGGCCGCCCGAAGGCGGAGCCCTCGGTGGAGTGCTGTGCGTGGCCCTGCTAGACCCCCGCCGGGCTGAGCTAAGCAAGGTTCTGAGTGTTTTAATTTCTGTTTTAAAGGTAAAGTGGAATTGCATGGGAAAATCATGGAAGTTGATTACTCAGTCTCTAAAAAGCTAAGGTAAATATGTTTTGCTTAGTTGTTTTGTGATTGGGCTTGCATATAAGTGAAAAAAGTTACATTCAGCTTTTCAGAATGTGCTCTCTCAGTTTTCAGAAAGGCTTTTGTTTGTTTTGTTAGTGGAAATATATGGTTTCGACAGTTCCATTTTTACTTTCATTATATAAGGTGTTTGCAGTACTTGGAAAGTATGTAGTGCCTTATTAGTGGGGTGTGGGAACGTTAGTTATGCTAAGTTCTCTGGGACCTTTTAACTTGTTTATCAAAAGTTGTCTCCTACCCCCTACTCCCATCCCAACCCCCAGCACAATGGTAACAAATGCTTGTCAGGACTTCCTGTGAGATGTTAAAGAATAAATATTTACTGTGGCAGCTAGATTGCTTAACTAAATTTCTCGATTAATTAGTTTTCTTTTTTAGAGAGTTTAATGCTGAGTGATAATGGCATTCAGTAAGGGATCAGTATTTTGCAGAGGAATGGAAAGCACTTGCTTTGGGTTGGATGGCAGTTGAAAGCCAGACTTCGGTAGACACTGAAACTACTGAGTATTGCTGTTGTGCATTTTGTTGTTACTGCATTTAAGAAATGTCTGAAGCTAAGCAAGCATTACTTTGAACGCCATGGTTGTATTTAAAGAACTTTGTTGTTGATGAAGGAGTCATACGCTTTGTGGAGGTTTAATATTCACAGTGATACGCTCACAAGGGAAATATCTGTGAGTAGAAACAAGGAAGAACGTCTTTGTTTAAAGTAAATCACAATAAATGTCACTTTAAATTTGTGTCCTTTATTACTCATTCTAATTTCCACCCCCTGCTGTCTGCTTTAACTTAGTTTATATCTCATTCACATACATTTCTGCACCATTAGTCATTAAGTAGAAGACTAGGAAACCCTACGTGAAGGCTTTGACTTTCCATCTTTATAATGTGATAGTAAGGAAACCATTTGGCTTTTTTGAGTGTGTGAGAATTGAAATAAAAATAATTTTCTAACTATGTACTTAGATGTTTTACTAAAAGGGTTATAAAAACTATATAGATTTCTAGTTTTAATTTAAGCAATAAAAGCCTTTTATTGCAAATGGTTCTGTGACATAACTGAAAGGTACAGCACCCCCCTCTTTTTTAAAAAAATTTGTTAAAGAGAAGAGTTGTGATTTGCAATTTCATGGGTAACTGTACAGTTTGTCCCTTAGGAAGAGATAGAATGGCTTCTCCATAAGGTATTCTAAATTTGTATACTTTTCTTTAAAATATTTTTTCCTTGAGAAATCCAAGTTGAAGTTTTCGGCTATGTTGTTAAGTAGTTTTTGTAAGTTTGAATTACTCTTCTCACAACACTGGAAATTTTCATAACTGTACTGAACAAGAGTTGAAAGAAAGAACGACAAAAAATATTTGATGGGCTATGTATTACAAATGTCTTATTTTGTTGGCTGTCTCTCTGTTGTGAGTCCTTTTTTCTGCTTATAGTTTGCAAAATTAATTAGAATTTTAACTTTTACTAGTTGATATCTTCATTATTTATGTTGAAATGTAAGTTATTTCATGTGGCACTATAAGTGAAATGAAGAATTTAATATTATTCATATCTCCTAAATATACCACTGTCTTCATTTAGCATCTTTCCTTGCCTTTATCTTTTTATTTAAAAATGTAGAAGTAATTTGTTATTAGCTAAAGTATCTCTTGAATAGTTTTGTTGTGTTTGCAGTAGTGTTTAAAGCCATGTCCTAGAATTTGAGAATAAATGCTCTAAAGAGCTATGTAGGACTTAGCCCTATTAGTCCATGATTTCTTTGAATATGTGGGTGATATGAAATACCCAGGAGGTAGATTAAAATGTACTCTACATGATTCACTAACACTGAAGACCTTCCTACATTCCAAATATATGCATAAGCTTGCTGCTGTAGAGGGTTTACTTAATTTCTGATTGGATAGTTTTCATCCCCCCCCTTCTCTTTTAATAGTTTAAAGTACAGAAATTAGCTACTTGTGTGACAAGGTAAGGGAAAGATGGCTAATGTATTGTGTACTGAGTTTAGACTCCTGGGATGATGAGGCAGCTGTGTGTTCTCATGTACAGGGCACTACCACGTTGGTGGCTTTCAGAGACTCTGACATGTGAAACCAGAGATTTCATGTTATATGGTGACTATTTTGGTGTTCTTTTGTTGCATTTCTCTGAAAATTAACAAGTCATAAGTAAATTTGTCCCTGTTAAGTCAGTTCTATATGTGGTTTTTCTGTTATTTCAAGTGAAAATGTGATGAAAACAATTCATTCCCATTGGTTGCTTACTTAATTCATTCAAGTATTGAGCACTCATTTATTTTCTCTATAGTGTATTGATTTTTTTTTAAAAAAACAGTTTTAATATTTAAAACAGTTAATATCCCAAATATATTTCATTAGGGGATACTTGGAGGGAGATTGTATTTAACTTGGGTTATGATGTTATTTCTTTGCCACTCTTTACCAGTTAGGTTTTTTTTTGTCTAAACATCATTCAGATATTATTTTATAACAGAAAGACAAGATATCATTGTTTTTTCAGGAGTATAAAATGCTTTTCTTTTTGCCACATGGGTTTCATTCTTATTAAATGCAAATTATTGTAATGTAAACCATGTACAAAACATCTATGTCTCTTTCTTAATTGGTTTCAGGTTCTACTTACTGAAAATCTTGGGATCTTTCGCCTCTTATTCATGTTTGTTGATACTTCCTTGGATAAATTTTAGCAGTGGTAAGGTGTAGATGGATTAACGTAGTCATAAAGAAGAAAAACTGATAAAGTTTAAAATACTCTTCAAAGCTACAGAAACATCCTTAATAGACAGTCCTTATTTTATATTAATGAAAATTTAGTCTTCACACAGACCCACCCCCCACATACTATATAAATTGAACTAAGAATGTATACTCACTTGTATGTACTTTTATAACTGAAGTTCAGTGGTTCTGTGAGAAACAAAACTTTGGAAAATGCTGTTTCTGCCCACCTCTAGGAAGTAACTAAATAGTTCTTGCTTCCACTGAGATGTTGTGAATACTATGAGGTAGTGTAGGAAAAGCTATGAATCTGTCTTTCATGAATTAAAAATTGGTAATTGTGTTCTCTGCAATGCAAATGAATTTGGTCTCCTATAGGAATGTTAAAGAAAACAGTATCTCAATTGTATTTTGCTTCTATGTACTACATTGTGTATAGTTGAATTAAATATCAAAAAGGGGGGGAAACCCACCCAATCCCAAGTTACAACAAAGGCTTTTGCTGCATCAATTTTCACTTTTACAGAAACAGAAAATACTTTACTGGAGTTAAAATCATATGATAGCCTCCTATTTTAACAGTTGGTTGAATTAGAAATTAATGCTTGGCTTTAGTTCTGTATTTTCCATATGTGGATATAAAACATATTAATACTAAATATTTAATATAAAGTTGTAACTTTACTTTTGATTTGTCTCTAGCATAGATAATTTAGTTTCCCACTTTTGGAAGGTAAGAAAAATGGTTAGTGATGCTTTTTATGGGTTGAGGCAATGCCATAGAGAATTAAGCTTTCTTCTTTATTATATAGTCTAAATAAGATAAAAACAATATAGATATTAGTTGATAATTCAGTAGATGATACGGATTTTAAATTCTAGTTCATGTTTAAAGTTGTCAGGATTTCAGATTACTTACTTAAATACTCAAAAAAGCCCAGTGAAATTGACAAATCAAAACAGATTACATGTACTGTTTGATTATTCTATTTCATCAAATCTATGTCAATTTTAAATTCCTTTTAATTTACTAGGTCCTTTAATAATTATTTTCACTCTGGATTCTTAAATCTAAAAGGTAATTTGAAGTTATGTACTACATTTGCTAAATTGTGCTTTTTAATAATTTTAATAATCATGTTTTCTGGTGTGTATGGTGACAAGAGATAGTTTTTTTTATTTTGTTAACCTGTGAATATCATTAAATTAAGATAAGGGAATATTGGTGATATTTATGTGAAGACATTTATGCTATGTATTTTCTTTAGGAAGAAATTATTGCAGCTTTTAAAAGGTTTTTAAAAGGGCATTATGAAATTGAGGATTAATTGCTTATTAAGATTGGACTTTTCATTATTATTTTAAGTAAGGAAATTTTATTTTTGTGAAGGTTACTGTAATTTTACAGTAGTGGAGAGGAGAATATAGACTATGTTAAAAAGTACATAAAAGAATGATAATTTAGGCACATTTATTAGAAGTAAAAAAACCCTAAAAGCCAGACTGCTACAGAAAATATTTATACATTCTTGATACTTTTTAACTTTCTAAATATTTGCTGTCAGCAGCTGAATCATTCTTCCTTGTCAGTTAATGAAATCCTCAAAAGTAGATGAGTAATTGGCTAGGATTGTTTTTTGAGCTAAATGTATCATTTCTGTGATTCAGTGGGGTATGTGTATGTGTGTTGTAAGAGACATCAAAAGGGGAGGGAAGGAAGCATTTACTTCAGCAGTTGCTATGAACTTGAATCTTGACAAGTCAAATGAAAATCATTAAGAAATTGAACTTTGTAGCAAATGGAGCCAAGTGCAGTGATATTTGCCTTTCATCCGTAACTGTTGTAGATGATTTACATTTTTGAGGATGCCAAGTCCCAAGAATCTATAGTGACTGTTTTGTGAGCTTGTTACTACTGAATTGTTTAGATGTCCCCTTGTTCCAAAGTTCACCAAGTGATTCTTTGAAGGCTTTGGTTGTCTACAAGCCATTTTTTTTCAGTGTTAGAAGATTCAAGATTTGAATATGTAGTTTCATTTCAAAATTCTGTACTTTGGAAAAGAATATATTATTAACAGAACAAAGGTACTTTGAGCAAATTAATGTCGTTAAAAGAGGCATGATAGTAAAATGGACTTTTCAGAGGCTGTTAAAGTTGAAATACATATTTCAGAGGCATATATTCCAATAAATTGCATTCAAAATAACAAAGATAGTCTTCATGGCTATTTGGGATTTGCTATTAAAGAAAGGGGGTGAGTTTATGCTTTAAGTTGTAGTCAAAAGCATAGTAGCTCAGGGGTATGATTAACCTTTTAATTTGAAGGGTAGGAGAGTTTTGTTGAACACAGACATGTATGAAACAAGGTTTATTAGTTAAGGTTTATCCTTTTTATATTCAAAGTCAAGTTCAGATTACTTCTAGTAGTCACTATATTTTACTCAATGATACGGTTTTGAGTAACAGATAAACCACAAACACTCACTAGTACAAGTAAGTCTTTTCTCTTGTTTATCACCATTAAAATATTAAAAAACCCCTTTTGCTTTATGTTTTGACTTCATGCTTGCAAACTTGTAATTTTCATTTGGTGGCACGGACTATATGAGTTCTATTTTGGGCAGCAAAATTGCAGAGTACTCGGAGCATTATTTTTAAGGTTTTACTTTTCCTGTTTTGATCATAAACTTTCATCTGGTCTTTCCATAAAATAGGGAGGAAAAATTATTTTCTTTTGTGGAGAACTTGAGATGCTGTTGCTTTGTTTTCCAGAGAGTAGGACAAATGTGGTTTCTTTGATTAGTTTTCTAGTTTGGTGGCACATTGTGATGAAATAAGTGACCAGTGAAAATGGACGCTTTGGCATTATTGGGATCTGACCCAGTGTTCATCATTTAATACAAATACCTTCTTTCCAAAGACGAAGTTTGTATTTCTGGATAAATTTTGTTTGCTTATTCCTAGCTCTTTTTGTTATTTATGACGTCCATACAATTCTTTTTAAAGCAAACATTCAATTAGATTTTCCAACTCTCTTTACAATCAAGGTGAAATAGGTATTTTATACAGCAGCTCTTTTAAAGTCTAGTACATTGCTTACTTAGCAACGTAGCTTCGGTTCTAAAGATCAGGCTGTTATGTGAAATTGGTGTGAAGTGAGGAGATAGAGGATGCGGACATGGGTCCAGAGCCGGACCCTTGCAGCTGCTGTGCCCTTAGCATCTTTCTGCTCTGGACTCCCAAGGGCTTGCTTGCCAGATTAGACCTGGGGAGCACAACTGGATGCCTTGGGCAACCAGCAGGATTAGGGGTCAAGATGGTCAGTGAGACTGGCTGCCCATGCCTGTGCTTCCACACTCTTCCCTCAGGAATCGTTCCCTGCACAGTCTCGCCTGTCTGCTGCCACTTGACAGGCCAAGAGTCATACCACATCTGGCCTCCCAGGGTTGGGATAAGTGGCTGAAAGCCTGGAGGTTCCCAGCTGTTGAGAAGAGGCTCTCAGTCTGGGTAGTGGTGTGTGTGTGTGTGTGTGTGGGGGGGGGGGGGGGGGGAGGCAACTGTCCTCTGCTGTAGTACCCAGGTCCTGTGTTGCCTCCAGTATCCTCACCTGTTTGCAAATTGTCTCTCTTGGGTATTTGAGTAGAAGAAAAGCAGCAGTGGCAGCATCTCCCACCTCACCTCCTCCTGGGCACCTCTGACCACTCTTAGGTTCCCTCAGAATCCTCCACAGTGAGCTGCAGTAGTAGCCCCAGTGAGGTGGGGTGGAGGGTAGGACAGGCAAGAGGCCTTCTGGAGAGCTGGCTGCTTGAGCTGTGAGCCTGACAGACGTGGAGACTTAGGTGCAGGGAAGACACCAAGGTTAATGTGCCCAGCATTCAGAAAGCATTTATATCACCTTTGTAAAGGCAGAATATTAGATAAGGAGCTAGTCGAGAAAAAGAGTAGGTGCATTTGAAAATGCATGCATGTCTGATGCATGCTGTACCTAATAACTGGAAAAATTTGTGTGGGACTACTGCAGTGAGGAGGGATATTTTTAGTTTTTCTTATTGTCTTAATAATCTGCAAAGTGTGACATTGTTTCACAGAGCAGCCTGGCTTTTTGTTTTTTAAGTATGACTTTGTAGATTGTCTCATAATACTGTGTGTTGACAGACAACACCGGTGGTGTAGTTAGCAGGGAAATGTACTGCCAACCCCTAGCAGAGGCTCTGGTGGTTCAAATCTACCAGTTGCCGTGGAGGAGAAATATGTGCTGTCCTTCTCCTCGAAACCTACAGGAGGGTCAGCTCTGACTTGTTTCCAGCTCATTAACAATGAGTTTATGAGTGCATTATACTAGGGAGGTGGATGACATTTTTGTAGCCTTGTTCCTGCAACGTTGGTGCTATTCCGGCCTCTTTCATTCATTTTATTAACTTTTTAATTATTTTAATTTTAAAGTTATTTCTTTTTTAAGAAATTGAGATTTTAATGAAAGTTTATAGAGAACTTGGATTTTCATTCATTCATTGTTGCACATTTTCCTCCCTGCCAACCCCCCTAGTTCGCTTTTCTCTTTGGGAAAAAAATCTTTCATTGTTGTACAACACCCTCCCCCCCAGTTTCATGATCTTAATAATAGTCACATGAAGAAAATAGAACTGTTGACATTTCATTGTTTAAATGAGGAAGCTCCATCTGAGAGTTAGCAACTTGCTTAAGTTGGCCTGGCTTAAGTAGGTAGAGTTAGGGCTAGAGCTCGGTCTTTTGGTTGCTAATTCGGTGTACTTCGCCTCCACCTCTATCCTTTAAGAAATCACCTGAAAGAGGCATAATTCTAATGAGTGATGAGAATAGGAGGTTACAGATTTGTTTGTGAATTGGCCCTATGCGGTGGTCTTATTCTTCCCTCCGTCTGACGTCTGTGGATCTGTACCTTGTCCTGTCCTGTGCCATCCTCCTCATCTCCAATTCTCTTAAGCCCATCCTTGCAGTCACTCTGTAAATCTGTCTTATTGAGGGTCTTCTCTTTTGCTGATCTTCCACATTTCCAAGCATGACGTCCTTCTCCAAGGACTGATCTCTCCTAACAACGTGCTCAAAATATGTGAGATGAGGTTTCGCCATCCTGGCCTTCCCGTCCTTGGGTCTACGGAGTACCCTGGTTTCATGGTGATGTATATTGCATAACTAGGAGCTCTGCTGGCGTAGACATTAAGCCGGCACTGAGGGAGAAAGGTGGGAAGTCTTTCTCATGATTTGTTAGGTCCTGGCAAGTTGACTATAGCCTCAGAAATTCAATGATGGGTCACTGCAAATTGGATCTGACTTGATAATAGTTAGAGAAAGATGCTTTTGAAGTATTTTGCTTTTGTGCCTTGTTAACTTTCCCTACGTTTTTGTTTTTTGTGTTTTTTTAAAAAATACTTGTGGGCTGCCATATACAGCAGGGAGCTCTGGTGGCCGAGTGGTAAGGAGCTCTGCTTCCATCCTGAAGGCATGAGGTTTGAATCCAGTGTCTGCTCTACTGGAGGGAGATGGGGAATTTCCTCCTATGTGATTCACCTGCCTCCAAAAGCCTTTGAAATATACCCTGGAAAAAAATGAGAACTGAGGCACAAATGAAGACTTGTACACCAGTGTTCATAGCAGCATTATTCACCATCTTAAGAAATGGAAACAGCCCACATGTCCAACAACAAATAAATGGATTGAGTAATTATGGTGCATTCACACAATAGAATACTAATCTACACAGCATGCAGGAGCAATAATTTTATAAATTACTACCTAAGTTGGGAGGAACTGGATAGCATTACGCTGAGTGAACTAACTCAATCCCATAAGGACAAATATTGTGGGTTTCTAAAAAGAATTTAAAATTTTTTTAAATTATTTTTTTATGTGTGTACTGTCAAATCAGTTCTGACTGGTACAGGAGGAGATTGCTCCTCCTTTTCCAGCAGAGCATCTGGTGGATTTGAACCCCATACCTCTGGGATTGCAGTGCAGCTTTTTGCCACTAGGCCACCAGCACTCCCTTGGGACAAATATTGTATAAACCATTATTGTAGAATGAGTATAAGAATCTGAGGGGGAGAGTGGAAGCAGAGGGCTGAGGATGTGCAGAGGGAGGGAGTATTAATCATGGGGTTGTACAATTTGATGGGGGGGGAGAGGGGAATGAAAAGACTCTGTTCTGGGAAACAATGTATTCGAATTTTGTAAATAAACTAGTATAATTAAAAAAACAACAACCCACAAACCCTCTGGAGGGTCATCTGTGAGTTACTTCTGACTTGAGGGTACACCACAACAACATCATATATAGTGGTAGTCAGTGGGCAGAAGAAATTATCAAGGGAAAACAAACCAGTTGCAGCCTGGAAGACTCCTATTTAACCCTTTGTAGATCGGAGTGTGAAACATCAGGCAACCCTTCTTGTGCCTCACAGAAACTGCTCCCAGAAAAGCAGTCACTCCGTTGTCTCTACTGTACATCTACTCAATGCAGGAACAGCACCCTAGTAAGAAAGTAGGAAATTGTGGCAATGTGTACATAGGTTATAGAATAACTTTGTACATTTGTGATTGCAGTGCAGCTTCTTACCAGTAGGTCACCAGCACACCCTTTATTTTGTATATTTTTGTCTTACTCAGAATCGGTGACAAAATTTTCACTTACAAAATGAATGTGCTGCACAGGAACAGTGACTTTGTAAATATTACCGAGTTTGGGAGAGATTGGAGAGCATTATATTGAGTGAACTAACTCAATCCTGCAAGGACAAATATTATATAAAACTTTTATTGTAGAATAAGTATGAGGCTCCAAGGGGGGGGTGGAAGCAGAAGGATGAGGATGTGCAGTGGAGGGGGGATGAAGAGGGTGAGGGAAATTGGAATAATCTGGTCTGAAAGACAGTGTATTAGGATTTTGTAAATAAACTAGTATAATAAAAAATTTAAAAATGGATGTACTGAAGAAAAGCCTGAAGTTTTTAATGTAATTATGGGGGTGGGACCAACTAAAAGTATTAGTCCTTATTTAAACAAAAGTTCTTAAATTAGAATTAAAATAGAAGTATTTATAATTATATGAAGATGTGATATTTTTAAAAAAATAATTGTGGCTTAACGTTATATGTGTTTAAGGAAATAGGAAGTGTATAGTAGGGTGAATCGATAGAGTCCGTGAAGATCTTGGAGAAACAACCAGCCAGTGAACTCAAGCCTTTTTGCTAAGGATGAAGAGTGTTATTCAAAGACCTATTAGGGTTTCATCTTTACCTCTGTATTAAAGATATCTGTGATCTGGAGCAGGAAGATACGGCATTCTTGCAGGTTAACTTTTTAGAAAATGGTTTTTCTGTTTAGTATGAGAAAAAAATTAAACCTTTTATAATTTTGCTTAGCAGTGGAAGATTTAAGATATGTTATCATGTTGTCATCTGGGAGCTTGGGTGGCACAAAGCTTAATCACTTGTCTATTTTTTAAAAAGTTTGATGGCACCCAACAATGTATGTTGCCGTTGTTGGTACTGTGGCATTGGAATTGATTCCTAGCCCCAGGGGTTTTCAAAAGCTGTAAATTTGCACAAGAAGAGATTGCTCATCTTTTTGCCATGGAGCTGCTGGTGGAAATGAACCTCTTGAGTTTGGATTGGCTGCACCATTCCTTACCCTTTAGGCCATCTGAGCTTCCTATGACAATCTCTAGACACACACACACACACACACACACACACACAGAGATATTGATAGAGACTATTTTAAAAGATAAACATGACAAAGATCTCTGACAAGACTGACCTTAAAAAAAAAAGTAAATTCCATTATCAATGAAATGACATATACAGGAGTTTTGTGTCTACGTAGAGAAGTGACACCCTTTTTCATAAGGACATAGTTTTATTAAGTTTATTGTGAGGTAAAAAATAATGGCTGTTGTCAATCAAGAACCTGCAATAGAACATAAATATAAATATTAGCAGCAAGGACATTTTTATTGCCCTGTTAAAGATCTTCTCTTTGAAAAAATGAAGCAAGAAATAAGAAAGAGAGATAATTGAATGATGAGTCTGTGGACAGGTTAACTTATAGCCAATTCGTGAAGTAGGGGATATTTTGAACACACTGCAGGACTAGGCTATGTGGGGTTTGTGTGAGTATTCTGTGAAAGCTTTTACAATTGCATCCTCCTGATATTTGTAATTTTAACAATGTGTTTT
The DNA here is from genome assembly GCF_000299155.1 of Elephantulus edwardii. Taxonomy (NCBI): domain Eukaryota; kingdom Metazoa; phylum Chordata; class Mammalia; order Macroscelidea; family Macroscelididae; genus Elephantulus; species Elephantulus edwardii. Next base: position 10,395,437 of record NW_006399781.1, on the reverse strand, counting down.
TCCTCCATTATTTGAAGTAAAATATTTGTATGTTTCTATTGGAGAGAATCATGGAGATGATGAAAGCAGTTTAAGAATGAAAAGAAAATGCAGTTTAGCAGCTTAGGAAGGCAGGCAGGCATCAGCAGAGGTGACAGGACCATGCCACGCATGTCTGTGCTCTGTTCTCTGTGACTTCAGGATGTGTGGGCCCGACTGGTGCTTGCTGGTGGTGTGTAGAAGACACTAAGTGATTCTGCCGGGGACAGCAGGCCTGGACAACTCATACAGTTTGTTCTTTTCTTTGACAATTAAAGAGCCTAGGAGTGTGTGACTGACCTGTCCCACAGAAGGTTTTGTGTTTCTTTCTGTGTGGCTCTGCACTGGCCACTCGCTCTGGCTCCCATTCTCCTTCCTCTCTGCATTTCCGCGGATGGCTGGGCAGGGCTGCTGGAAGGGGCAGTGCGCTGTGTGTAGGCCTGCCTCCAGCCTGGGTGCCCCCTCACACTGGCTGAGGTTTGGGGAAGCCGGGGAGCATGTGTGTGCTTGCTCAGTGTGTTGGAATGTATGGGCTCTGTGGCATATGCTTCCTTGGAATGTGCAGACAGAAACTCCTCGATGACTGTAGGGGTCAAACATTGTAGGCTTACTTTCGTAAGGGGTTGAAAACTTGGGAAGGAATTTCCCACTGCTGAGAATTTAGGCTGTTCTCCCTGCCCCCACCTCCAGAATAATAGTTTTTATGCTTTGTAAAAGGAAAACTTAAAAAAAAAATCATCGAAAGAGAGGGGAAAAAAGTTGTGGGTGGTTTAATAATCTGTCCTCTGCTAGATCCAACTGGATGCTTTTTCTTTTTAATTCAAGCTAATGTTGTTGTTATGGGCTGTTGATAGGGATGTGTTTAAGTCATTCACACTGGATTTGTGAACTACTCTTAAAATTCCCCCAGCCATGCCACTGCTGAAGGTGATAACCCAAAATCTGAGAAGCAAGAGGGTGTTAAACTCAGATACTCAAAACTGTAGAATTTATCTTTCCATTTAAAAAAAAGTTAAAGATCAGTTGATTAAGATTCCATTAAGGGTGGAGCTCTGGTAGCCTAGTGGCTAAGGAGTTGCATCGTCAGCTCCAAGATGCAGAGTTCAAATCCAAACGCTGCTCCTCAGGGGAAAGGTGAGCAGTCTCCTCCCGTGCTGTTTACAGCCTCTGGAAACTCCCTGGAGGGTTGGTCAGATTCAACTTAGCAATAAATTTGTATTTGAATATTCTAACTACTTAATATTTGAAAATATTTTTTTACACATTTTATTCTTTTATATTTTTCTTCACAAAAGGTTTGCCTTTTAAAGGCTCTGATTGCTCAGTTGATTTGAAATGAAAAGGGCAGGGATTTAGATTTGTGAAGTAGGTGCCTTCAAAAGGGATTTTGTCTTAAGGGTCACATAGGTCTGGGAACAGATGATTATTCTAACATTATTTTTTATGTATTTTAAGAGTTTCATCTGAAAGAGTTGGTTCTTTAGATCATTAATTTTATTATTATTAATTGTTTGGTTGATGTGTGTCTTTTTCAATTATAGTTTAAAACACATTTAGATTTGGAAGTGATTGTGGCTGTAGTTTTTAAATAATGATTTATAGTCCAACTGTTAATTTTACCTTTAAAGTTTCCTAGGTCAGAGTCATATCTTTTATTCCTTGTACATTGCTCATGATACTGTTTTAAGATTCTGTGGAATTTTTGGGTTTGGAGGAGATGCCACATTTATGGCAAGGCAGATTGGACAAATGTATTGGGTGATTCCTGGCTTTCCATCTGCTTCCAATCAGAAGATGGTTGCATTCATTTTATATACTGGAATTCTTTCAAGAATTGAATTTAAGAAAGGTGCTTGCTGCATGTGTCAAAAAAAGTTTCAGAGTATCCTCCTTCCAGTCCGTAATTCTGAACCTTGAGCCCGTGTCTTCATAGCTGCCCTTGGCGGTCCCACATGCTCTCTGGAGGAAAGCTTTGACTTGGCCTCTGTTCCTTCTACATCTACTTCCTCTGAAGTGACCTTCCATCACTCGTCGCTTTCACTTGAGTAACAAACGTTTGTTTTGCCAACTGCATGCCAGACTACTAAATCTATGGATTTCTCTACAATCAGTGAGTGACTCAGAATGTTTGCCCTTCAGGAACTTTCCAGTGAGCTCACTGGCCAATGACTGTGCTCCAGCTCTTGGCAGAGCCCTTCAGAGTCACCTGGCTTTTAGGAGTGATGTGTCTAGTGACATGGCACCTGCTCATTCAGCGGGAACTAGGTTTTGCTTCAGGAAGTCTGAGCAGGGTGAGCTTCCTACTCCTTCTTCAACCAGTAAAGCCCCATTTTAATCTTTTATATGTGTTGGGCTCTGTGAACACAAAGTTGGTTGTCAGAGTATTTTCAACTGGTTAGAGTGGATCCTCAACAAATCAGAAGAAACATAGTCTGCTATTGTACACTTGGTAAGTACAAGCCCTGTATATGTGTTTTCCCCCCTCCACAAACAGGGTATTACTTAAAAACAAAACAAAACTATTCTCTCAGTGATTTTTAAATTTTTTTTTTTCCTAATGGTAAAAGACTTTTTTGGGAGAGGTCCTTTAAAGTTCTTAGAGTTCTGAGGAGTTTTGTTTGCTTGGGTTTTTGTTTTTTTTACTGCACTGGCATAGTATCATGTGTCAGGTATGTGGTACACGAGTTGCTTTTGAGTTGGTTTGACTCATGGGACCCCATGTGGATCAGAACAGAACTTTGCTTCATGGTGTCTCTTTGGAAGTAGATCACCAGGTTTTTTGTCTGAGGTGCTTCTGGGTGGATTTGAACTAACAACTTTTCAATTCATTGGTCACTTAACTACTTGTGCTACCCAGGAACTAGCGTCAGTGGTTTCCAAAGGAGAGGCCAGTTCTTGAAAAAAGACATCCTGCTGGGAAAGATGGAGGGTGTGAAAAAGAGAGGAAGACCCTCCGGGAGTTGAATTGACACAGAGGCTGTAACGGTGGGCTCCAGCATGTTGGAGATCATGAGAATGGCACGAGATAGGACCAGGCTCCAGTTTGTTGTTCTTAGAGTTGCTGACTTGTCACTGGCATACAACAGCAGCCATACCATGAATCGTTATGATGATCAACCAGATTGAAAGGCCCCAGACATATATTTTCCAAGTCAACAATTTTAACATGTGCAGCTCAGTGATGCAGTATGTTTACTACACAGTGCAGTTGTTACTGCTACCTGTTTCATTGACCCCTATGCAGTGTTTTCCTCTTCCTTCCTCCCTCCTACCTTTGACAACCACTAATATACTTTGGTTTCTATGATGGACATTTCAGGGGTGAAGAGTGGCAGTAGTGATTCAGTGATAAAATTCTTATGTTACATACAGGAGACCTTGGAGGTCACAGTACAGTCCACATCTGATTGTGGGGATAGTGTGGGACCAGGCATTGATGCTGTTCACAGGATCACTAGGAGTCAATGGTCTACTCAGTGACAGCTGATGAAATCAGCAACAGTGTTTTCATATTGTTGCACATATCCAGGCTTAGTCTATGGTTAAATAATATTCTACTATATGTATGTATGACCTCTTTTGTTTATCCATTTATCTGTTCCTGTGAATCATCACACATTTCCAGAGTCCACATTCAGATGCCCGCAGAGGTCAGGAAGTGGCCGAGATTAAGTAGTGGGAGTAAAGGAGGGATAGCTATGAATCAACTTCTGCCAGCTGCTGCCATGTGGAATTGTAGGACTAGTTTCTTAAATATATTTTGTGATGGATACCTGACATCAGATATCTTATGTTAAATCTATAACTCTAAGATACTAGCAATTAATGAAACATTTTTTTAAATCATCATGAGAATTTGTAGTCTGCCATGTGAACATGTAAGTCTTTTGCAAACTGTTGAAGACCTTGTTGATTCTGTTTAGCGTCTCTTACATACAGTTGCCATCACTTGTCTGTCAGGTTGCTGTACTGTGGTGGCTTGCATGTTGCTGTGATGCTGGAAGCTATATCACTGGCATTTTAGTCCTAGCATTGGAGACCCAGGGTAGACAGGTTTCTCCAGTGCTTCCAGACTAAGATAAGATAAGACAGAGAGCAGGACTGACTGTCTACTTCTGAAATGACAGAGCCTTGAAAACCTTTTGACTAACAGAAGAGCATTGTTGAGTGTAATACTGGGGAGATGAGCCCTTCAGGTTGGAAGGCATTACATATGTGACTGGGAAAGAGCTGCCTCCTCAAAGTCTAGTCGACCTTACTGATGTGGATGGACTAAAGCTTCCACTCAGGGAAGGACCTTCATTTGCTGATAAGGCAAGAGTAAAAATGAAGAGGTATAGTTGCAAACTTCATTAGTAATTGGAACGTGGAATGTACCAAGTATGAATCAAGGAAAATTAGAAATTGTAAAAAGGAAGTAAAAGCCATAAAAATTGGCTTTCTTGGCAAAAATTGGCATTGTTGAGCTGAGATGGACTGGTATTGGCCATTTCGACTCAGTCATTTTGTCTATTCTCATGGAAATGACAAATTGAAGAGCAAAGGTGTACTAATCATTGTAAAAAAGAATATTTCACCTTCTATTTTGAAGTACAGTCTTGGGGTATAAGAAATTATTCCTAGATATACAAGTAAGGCATGCTAATGCAACTATTAATGTATACAAAACAATCACTAAAGTCAAAGACGAAGCAATTGAGGATTCCTATTGACTTTTAAGACCCTCAATGAGATGGATTGATTCAGTGAATGGGGTAATGGGGGTAGGTGTGTCAGAGACATTGAAGTTGGCATAGGATAGAGCAGATTTCAGGGCTGTTGTATACAGGGTCACTGTGGGTCACTTGCAACTCGATGGTACATGAAGACAACATCATCAACTTTTGCAGTCTAAAATTGATATAACATGCAGTTAAGAACCGCTAGTAGTAAGTAGTGACTGGAATGCAAAAGTTAGAAACAAAAATGATTGGTAATTGGAAACTATGACCTTGATGACAGAAGATAGACAGGAGATCACACGATAGAATTTGTACAGTAGTGATTTATTTTTTGTAAATACTTTTTTTTAAAAAAAAACCCATAAGCAGTGACTACACACCTAGACCTCACCTGATGGACCTCACACAGGATTCAATGCAACTACATCTGTGGAAAGAGACTGAGAAGAAGCTCCGCTGACTGCTCGTTATCAGCAGTCAAAATAAGGCTGATAATGGACCAACTATCTATTACTCCTGTGCAAGATCAAACTGAAATCGAACAAAATGAAAACAAGTCCATGAGGGCCAAAATACGACCTTGAGTTATTCTCATCTGGATTAAAAAACCATCTCAGGAATATATTTGTTGCATTGAACATCCATTAATGATAGAAGACCAGATGAGTTGTGAGTTGGCATCAACATTGAAGAAAGCAGAAGGTCATTAAAAAGACAAGAGAGAAAGAAAAGGCCAAAGTGAATTTCAGAAGAGACACTAAAATGTGCTCATCAACGTAAAGTATCCCTAAGGAAGGGAAGAAATGATGAAGAGAGACTTAACAGATCTCAAAGGTCTGCTCAAGAAGACAAAGCTACCTCATTGTGGTTTTGATTTGCATCTCTTATTGCCAGTGATTTGGAGCCTTTCTTCAATGTGTATGTTTGCCATTCGAATATCTTCCTCTGCGAAAATGCTTTCCATGTCTTATGCCCATTTTGTAATTGGGATATCAGTCTTTTTCTTGTAGAGGCCCAAGAGTATTCTGTCAACTGTGGTTATAAGACTTTTCTGAGATGGTATTACTAAATGTTTGTTCCTAGTCTGTAGGTTTTCTTTTCACCCTGTTGGAAAAAAATTTTCATGTGCACAAAGATGTAATCTTTAGAAGGTCCTCCTTAGAGTGTGCATTTCTGGTTGTATTTGGCAGTCTCTTTGTACCTTGGACTAGCACTTCTAACCTTGATCCCAGTTTGTCTCTTATGAATGTTACGGTTTTGGGCTTTACTCCCAGGTCTGTGATCCACCTTGAGTTGATTTTTGTGTATGGTGTAAGATGTGGATCCTGTTTCAGCTTTCTGCTGCCAGCACCATTTGTTGAAGAGATTATAATTTCCCCATTTGATAGCTTTGATTTCCTTGTCAAATATCAGTTGACCAAAGATAGTTGGGTCTGTTTCTGCGTTGATGGTACCACAATGAAGTACCATCTCACTCTGTAACAATGGCAAAGTTTAACAGGGCGGCAAGTAATAGATGTTGGAGAGGATGTGGTGAGAAAGGAACTCTTATACATTGTTGATGGGATTGTAAAATGGTGCAACCATTCTGGAAGGCAGTTTGATACTTTCTCAAAGCTGAACATAGAAATTCCATATGACCCAGCTATTCCACTACTTGGAATATACCCTGAGAATATGAGAACTGAGGCACAAACTGAGATTTGTACATCAATGTTCATAGCAGCATTATTCACCATTGCAAGAACATGGAAACAGCCCAGATGTCCAACCACAAATGAATGGATTGAGAAATTATTGTACATTCACACAATGAAATACTATGCAGCATGCAGAAACAATAACTATTCGAGTTTTGTAAATTAGTGAAAAATAAATGGCATAGGATAAAAAAGAAAGTTTAAATGTTATAAAGTGTATACACTATGATATAATTTGAAGAGGCTATTGCTGTACATATATTAATAAAAGGAAAGATTAAAACTGCAAAAAAAGACAAAGTTAAGTATTATAAGGAAATGTGCAAAGAGATGGAGTTATTAAAATAAAAAGGAAGAATAGATTTGGTATTTCTCAAACTGAAGGAACTGAAGAACCACCAGTTCAAGTCTCAAATTGCAATATTGAAAGATTCTAAGGGCAAAATCTTGAGTGATATAGAAGCATCAATTAAAAATAGAAGGAATATGTAGTGTCACTGTATCAGTAAGAATGGGTCAAGGTTGCATAGAGAAGTGTACTCGGGGTGGTGGGTGGGGGGAAGGGACGTGGGAATTGTATACTAATGAAGGAATTTTTTTTCTTTTTTCTTTTTTCTCTCTTTGGAGGGGGAAGTGAGCTGGTGGGGAGGGGTGGGAAGGGAGAAAATTGCGGCAATGAATGAATGGAAATCCAAAACCTCTGTAA
>NW_006399781.1:10354572-10388192 GCF_000299155.1 Elephantulus edwardii | reverse complement strand
GAGAATTCCCAGCTGCATTAAGGGCGTTGGCAAAAAATAAGGTGCCAGGAATTGTTGGAATACCACTTGCCATGTTTCAGCAAACAGATGCAGCCCTGGATCGGCTCACTATTCTGTGCCAAGAAATTTGGAAAACATCTACCTGACCAGCTCACTGGAAGAGATCCTTATTTATACCCACCTTGTTCAAAGCAAGGTAACCTGACAGGAATTAGCAAATGGTATCAGTAATTTCATATGCAAGTAAAATTTTATTGAAGATTATTTAAAAATAGCTGAAACATTGTTATCGACAAGAAGCTTCCAGAAGTTCAAACTGGATTGAGAAGAGGTACTGGCATGAAGGATATCATTGCTGAAGTCACATGGAACTTAGTTGAAGGCAGAGAATGAATGAATGAATAAATGAGTGAATGATGAATGAATGAATGAATGAATGAATGAATAAATAAATAAATAAATAAATTTGTGTTTTATTGACTGTGCAAAGGCATCCGACTGTGTGGATCATAATAAATGATGACTAATAGTGAGAATGGGAATCCCAGAAATGTAATTCTGCTCATATGAAGCCTATAGGTAGGATAAGAAGCTGGTGTTCAAGTAGAAAAAGGGATTACTGCATGATTTAAAGTCAGGAAAGTTATGTGTCAGAGCTGTATCCTTTCACCATTTCTATTCAGTCTGTATGCTGAGCAGATCGTTGGAGAAGCTGGATTATATAAAGAACATGACATCAGGATTAGACAGGCACATTGCCATCAAGTCAGAACGGACTCAAAGCTGACCCTCCAGTGTGTTTCTGCGGCTGTAAAGCCCATGGGAGGAGCTCGCTCACCTTTCTCTTTGGGAGCCCCTGGTGGATTTGAACTGCCGTAGAGGTGCTGCCTTTGGGTTAGCACAACTCCCTACAGACTCTGACACCTGAACACCTTTCTTTTTGTAGTGTTGTTATATGTCGTCAAGTTGAAGCTGACCGTCCGTTGGGTGTAAATTACACAGGAGCAGATCACCCATCTTTTCTCTGATGCAGCAGTTTGTGGATTTGAATCACTTACCTTAGGGTTGGCAACACAACTTCTTAACCACTAGGCCACGAGAGTCCCTGGAGGTGTGGGTTTTTATCCCACTCCTAATAATCTAGTATATTGTTGTTGATGGCCATCGAGTCGAGCATGATTCATAGTGACTCGATGAACAAAAGACCTAATGCTTTACCATAATTGTCATCATTTCTCCAAGTTTATAGAGTTTCCAGAGGCATGTGGTCTAGGAAGTGGATGCCACTCCTGCTTCCAAACCTGTTTTACAACTGGGAGCTCTGCCAAACACTGGCCATATTGGGAAACCATTATGGTATTTGATAACACCAATAGCATAAGGTTCAGCATCACAGCAAACCCAGGTTACTTCATACAGCATATCGATAAAGAATGATGTACAAAGTGAAAGAGTGTTCCTCCAGATATAACAGCACTAGTTTCATTTAGCAGTGATTAAATGTCGTCAAGTCGAATACGACTCATAGTGACCCTATGCACTAAAGACCTGAATAACTAGCATCATTTCTGTACATTTATAGAGTTTCGAGAGGCATCTGGTTTAGGAAGTGGATGCCACTCCTGCTTCCCAACCTAAATCAATCTGGAAGCTCATCCAAACATTGTATATAATGAGTAACTGTTACGGTATTTGACACGATTATGGCACAGTGTTCATCATCAAATAGACAAATAATTGCTGTGTCACTTAAAGGATATTCGTCCTGAAATTAATAAATTTCACATCAAGACATGTCCTCCATTAAGACACTAGCAGCCAGCTCCTAGAGTGGAGGCCCCAGGCCAGTCCGCAGACCCATCCCCTCATTTCGGGGTTTTAAAGACACACGCTTAAGCAGGCCTCCACCCTTGGTCAAAGGTTCAAGGGACACCCGCTTTTGGGGTGGGGGAATAGTAACGCACAATCAAACATAACCCAAGAGCTTCCCTTACTTGACCAGCAAAAAATGTGACTGCCATCCAGACACTAGGAGCCATTTCCTAGCATATTAGACAGTGTAAAATATATTTGTAAGTAAAGAGAAAATTAATTTATGCTGATGATCCTGAGAGTTTATTTTATAATGCATGTTTTTAAGAGAGAAAAAAAGCAAGCCAGTATTTTTCATCGACAGTTTTTGATCTCTGCGCCATCTATAGGTGACGTTTTAATTAATATTTTAGGGGAAGAAAAAAAAGAAAGTATGATTCTCTAATGTCTTGGAAATATTTTTCAACAAATAAGAACTTGAATACTTGCACCTGTTAAAGATCTGATACACAGGACAGATAGTTGAACAAGTGTACCTGTGAGGAAAATTCTGTGTGAAAAATGGGGCTTTTAAATCTGTTGGAAGTGTTTTAGTTAGGGTTGCCCTTTATTTAAGTTAAAATGAATTCTGCCCCTGGGCCCTGGGTGCAGGAAATACTCCTTAAGGCCTAACTCTGAAAACTTGCGGTGGCCTATGGGACTTTAAAAAAAAAGAAACAAAACTACTTTGGCATTTGGAATTAGCATTTAAAAAATTTGTCTTTTTGTTCTGTTACTCATATATGTAATAAAATAACTCTTTAGCAACCAAATGATGATGAGGCAAGTGCCATGTCTTAGAGGACAGTGGCATCACTGAAGTTGGCGTCACCTGCCATCTGTGGACCTCCTTCAGTGCCTGACCTTAAAGAATTCTTACTCACTGCCTTACAGTCAGGTCCAACACATGGCGATCTCCACTGGAGTCCAAGGCTGTAAATCTTTACAGGAGGAGACTGCCTCTCTTTCTCCAGAGAAGCCATTAGTGGCCTTGAACGGCCAGAGATGTGTAGCCTTTTTGTTAACCGTGACACATGCCACACAATAAGGAGAGATTGGAGTTCCTTATAAAATTCTCAGTAATGTTTATTGTTTTGCTTGGTGAATTCTGCTTCACAGTGATAGGAAGAATAGGCCCTCTGGCCTGGTTCAAATTGGCTTTTGTAAAACATTCTTCTAGGTGGTATAGCACTCGTCTGTGCATTGCTGTACAGAGGTAATTCGTGGTTGCTGTGATGCTGAACACTGTGACACTGATGTGTCAGATGTCATAGTTACCCATGGTGGACCATGTTTGGTGGAGCTCCCTGATTTAAAGAAGCTTGGAAGCAGAAGTGGCATCCACTTCCGAAACGGCTTGCCTCCGGAAACTATGAACAGTGCTCAGGTATTCCGTTCATAGGGTGACTATGAGTTGTCCACAACTTGACAGCACCTAACAGCAACAACAACAGCACAATGTTTATTATCAGTTTTAATCATAGAATAATATGTGATAGCTATAATTGCAGATGGCTTAAATGTAACATTTTTTTAGATAATGATTATGCTAACAGCAAATTTGTTTTGTAAGTTTTTTCTCCTTTGAATTACAACCTTATTTCTGAGAGGAAGCCTTTAGAAATTTTTCTCCTGTTCTTTCAATTCCTATCTTATACCCAAAAATGTTGTTGTTATAGGCTTTACAAATAACGCTTAATCAGAATATTGCAGTGAAAACTATAAAACTTGACAAAATCAGCATAGAAAACAGCAATGTCCATACTTGTAGAGCACACAGATTTGAAGCATTCTTGTTTGGAGTGATAATGACAGCTCTGACCAGAGTACATTGGAATGTAGATTAGCATACGGTTTACCCTTGCAGGTATATTGATATATATATATAATCTGAATTTATGAAAAATGTTTTGTTGTTATAACTACGTTGTTGTGTTTTGTTGTATCAAATCAGAACTGATCCATAGTTGACTCTTCAGTGGGTTGTTAGAGGTAGTAAATTGCATGGGAGGAGATTGCCCATTCTTCTCCCAAGGAACAGCTGGTGGATTCGAACCACATAACTTTGGGATTATGTCACAGCTTCTTACCACTTATCAGCTCTCTTATAACTAACAATGTTGTTGTTATGTACCATTGAGTCACTGGCAGCTCATAATGACAACAGCTTGAAACTCTGCCCTAACTTGAGCCAATTTCATTGTCTTTGACACATCTACCCCCATTAACCCAGTCACTGAGTCAGTCCATCTCATTCAGGGTCTTCCTCTCCTGTGCTGTCTTTCCACCCTTACAAGCATAATTTCCTTCTCCAGGGACTGGTAACAGGCCCAAACTATGTAAGATGGAGCTTCAAAATCCTTGCCTCCAAGGAATGGCTTGATTTCACCCTCTCCAGAACAAACCTGTTTGTTCTCGTTGAAGTCCATGGTGTGTGTTCAATACTCTTTTTCAGCACCTTACTCAAAGGCATCAATGATTCTTCTTTGTCCAGTTCCCTGATGCATAGCAAGCAGTTGAGACTACAGCATTGTTTTAATAAAAATGTCTACTTGGCTACTGTATAAAAATTTTCTAGCCCGTCATTTTGGTGTCACCGTCCTCAGAATCACCTAGTGTTCCACTGCCCACTCTCCATCAGTTTTCAGAGGCACTGCTTCTTCATGGGAGAAGATTACCCATGTTTTCGCTGGTGGATTCAGACTGTCCACGTTCTGGTTCATGTTACAATATGTAAGGCACCATGCCACCAGAGTTCCTTTCAATGGCATATAGGAAGGACTCTGTGAATTCAGAATTTCACCTGGCTTCCTTGCTAGTACTGAATCCAAATGGACATCAGTTCTACTAACCCACAGACCCAAGCCTGCTGCCATCAGGTGGAATCTGACTCATGGTGACACGCCATTGGGTTTCTGATATTATAAATCTTAACCCATACTTTTCCTGCAGAGTGGCTGGTGGATTTGTGTGTCGTCCTCTTTCAAGGGCCGTGCTAATCTTCTCTGTATTGTTCCAGTTTTAGTATATGTGCTGCCAGAGGGAGCACTAGTTGGTGGATTTGAACTCCCAAAGATGTGTTAGTGGTCTAACATTTACCATGCACTTACCATGGCACTACTTCTTTGGCTGGTCTTTTCAATCTTAAGAAACCTGAAGTTCAATGAGGAATGGATCTTAATTTTTTTCTGAGTTGCATCTTCAGTGCTTTAAAGAGTTAAAATATCTGTGCATGAAATATTTTTAAAAGAAATAATATACTATGGCTTTAATTTTTATTTTAATGTATTCATAAACAGTGGAAATTAGCTCAAGATTTAGTGGGACCACAAAAGATTTTGCCAATAAATTGCTTTTCTTTTTAAATTAAACTAACAATAATTACCTTCTTAGAATTGTAAGATTCAGTATGATTATGGGAAATTCATTATGAGTATACTCTCTTCACAACCTAAATGGCATTAAAAATCTGTTAAGAATGCACACCCATGTTTATTGCAGCTTTGTTCACAATAGCAAGGAGTTGGAAACAACCTAAGTGCCCATCAACAAACGAATGGCTAGAGAAGCTGTGGTATATTCGCACAATGGAATACTATGCTGCATTAAAAAACAAGGAACTCATGCAATATTATTCAAAATGGTTGACTCTGGAGAACATTATGCTGAGTGAAATATCCCAGTCACAAAAGGACAAATATTACATGATGCCACTGTTGTAGAATGGGACTGTCCTTGGGGTTGGGGAGAGACTGAGTAAGATGGGTTCAATAATGTATACTGCACTGAAACAGAGGAGGGAGAAAACTGTTTAAAAGAGATATATGACTAGGTATTTCTGTCATCACAGGAGTCTAGAGCGAGGGCTACATGGTGGAGGGGACCTGGGGGAGGGTTTGTAAAACAATGAAAGAATCTTTTCTTTTACTTTTCCATAATTTTTGACTCATGTACTTATAACTTGTTAGTCAAATTTGTGTCTTCTAGGTTGCAACACCCCCATGATACATCTTCAAGGATATGAACATGTACGGCCAAGCACAATCAATAAGAGTGCATCTAAATTCCAAAATCAATCTCCATAATAGTCTATGTGTTTCCTACTGCCAGAGGGGCCCTTTAGAGTAGTGAGAGAAGATCTTCACCCTGAAACCCACAGCGTCCCTTTTCAGCAGGAAGTAGCTAAGAGAATACGCCATCCCCTTTTCCTTATGACTCAGGGTGAAGTCTCTCTCAGGGAGGAGTGTTAGGGAATGGCAAAGGACGCACTGACAAAGAAGATTAATCAGACCTGGCTTTGACAAGCACTGTGGCATTTGGACAAGAACAAACTGGGAGGAGGGCAGAGCGAATGGTGCAACAATGAATGAATGGAAACCCAAAATCTCTGTAAATGTTTATGAAAATTAATAAAATATAATTATAGAAAAAAATCTGTTAAGAATTATCAAGGGGGAAAACGACCCTATCTGGAAGGAGAAAAAAGTAATAATTATTCTTTCATTGCAAGATAGCAACTTAATGGTATGTTTTTATATGCTATTGTTATGTGTTATTGAATCAAAACAGATTATAGATGATCCCCCCACCCCCGTCAGTCTTCAGAAGCTGTAAACTGCATGAGAGGAGACTGCCCATCTTTGGAGCATCTGGTAGATTCAAACCGCATAGCTTTAAGTTGGCAGTGCAACTCCACCTCTAGACCACCAGAGATCCCTATGTTTTTAAATACCAAATTAGATATGGTTAGTGCCAAAAGTTTTTGAGGAAAAAAATGACAAGTGCAAAATTGGTAAGAAAATTCAGAACCAAAGCAGCAGCTGATCTTACATGTTAATTACACAACAAGATACTGACAAATGCTCTTTTGACACACATGAGGTCACCATGTGTCAGAATCTACTGGACAGCAGCAGGTTGTGAATTACAGGTGTGCCCTGTAAGTCATAAATTAGCTTCAAACTTAGCAACTTAACACAATAAACGTTCTCTTACATATTTTGGGAGGGTCAGCACTCCAGGAGCAGTTAAGTTCTGGTGGCTTCGTAACGTTCATGAATTTTTGCAGCAAGCTGTTATGTGAAGGCTCAGTTGGGACTGGTAGGTCAGCTGTCAAGACAGGTCTTCATTCTTTTGTGGCTGTTGCCTGGGAGGCCTCTGTTCCTTAGTCCCTGACCCTTTTCATAGGACTCTGGTCAGTGTGACAGTGGGCTTCTCCCAGCTTGAATAACCTAAAAGGAAGAGAGAGGGGCACTGAGTCACACATGGTTGCATTTGCATCATTTTGTGTTTCAGAAGTGAGAAAGTCTAACTCTCATGTAATAGGAGAAGCTTTTCCAAACATGTATGTACCAGGAATTGGAGATTATTGAGCACCATCCTGCAATGTATTAACTTTATCAGTAAAATCTAGCAAATAAATGTTTGTTTGAGTTGGGGCTTTAACAATTGCTAATCTGCAACAATGAATGAATGGAAATTCAAAGTCTCTGTAAATTTTCACCAAAGTTAATTTTAAAAAGTAAAAAAAAGTTAATCCCTTTAATATTTATGATTATTCCCTTTTGGAGTAAAACTGGAGTTTCCTTGAAAAATATTGGTAATAATATGCATAGGTTGCTTTTCTGTAGCAGTTACCGATTAACAAATCTTTTATAGTTATTGTTTAATTTTCACAATACCTTGTAGGGTAAATAAGGCAGAGAAACTATTCCTGTTCCACCAAGGTGACCACTGAGGTCCACATTGTTCAAAATGTCTTAGACAAAGTCCTGTGTTTCGTGTTCAATCTCAACCATTTTTTCATCTTATTTTTCACTTCCTTCTGTTCTTTCCCCTGAAGAATTCTTTGTTACGTTACCTTTTATAAAACAGTTTACTCCCTCTCGCTCTTACCAAAGAAAGCTGGTTTTGTATGTCTGATTGAAAAGTTTAAGACACTGTTCTCCTCGTATCAGTCAAGATGTTTGCCACATTCCTGCCAGCAGCAAGAGCCCTTTTTGCTATTTTTATAAATGGGTGAGGTCTGATTTCTCCAGAGTTGTGCCACACTGTGGTTAGCCATGATCTACAAGAGGAAAATAGACTTACCCTTCTTTAAAATCATTGGTTTTCGAAGAAATATGCCATGTACTGTGCCAAAGCTGAGTAAATCTTTCATAGGCTAGAAAGCAGTGGTCACTTTGATAGCAGACACAGCTGATTCTCTCTCCACTAAAAAGGCCTCTCACAGTTGTGGATGTTCCTTTCACATACACTAGAAAAATGTCCTATTTAAAGGTCCATGAACGTCTTTTCTTGAGGGGTTTTAGTAGTGGTTTCATATTGTTTTGGATATCATGCCCGTCCATGTTGAATGATTCATTCTCTATGAGCATTTTGCCAACTCTTACAAATCTGTGCTCTGTAGAATGTTCTAAATTAGTTTAACTTCAGTCAAATATTGCATTTCGTTTTCTATTTTTTATTTAAAATTTTAGAAATCATACTGGTTTTTAATTTAATCATTCTTACTCATTTTCTCACATAGATTCTAACTGATGAATGGAGTTTCTTGCAGTGTCTGATCAACCCCTTATTGGATGTTGTCTTTGCTTTCACCAGCTTACCCATTAATTTTTCCTGCCCTCTCCCTTCCTTCCTGTCTCTGGTAACCATTCACATCTATTTTGGTAATCATGTCTTTAAATTTTTATTGAAAATGAGTGCTTGCTTTTTTAGCATTTCACATTCTCACAGCCTGTTTAACTGTTGCTCCTTGATAGCTTGATGCTTATCTGATGTGAACAGTTAGATTTGTTGTTTCCTTTTGACATACGTAGAGCAAGGCTTATGGGATGTCAAAGTCCCTTTGGAGTTGTTTTTGTGTGTACCACTGACTTAGAACTGACCCACAGCTGACCCTATCTCTGCTCAGCAGGTTTTCAGAGGCACTTAAGGGAGGAGATTGCCCATCCTTCTCTTGCAGAGCAGCTAGTGGCCTCAAACCACATGCCTTTGGGATTGCAGAGCAGCTTCTTACTACCAGAGCTCCTTTAGAGTGCTCACTTTTAGGACGGTTTGATATGCTTTCATTTTAAAAAATGCTACTAACGAAACTAACCCATTTTCTTCAAGTCTAGGGGAGGAAATTGTCCTACTTTCCCCAAGGAAAATGCTGCTGCTGCTGTTCTGTGTCTTAGAGTGGGAACTGACTCATAGTTGACCCTCAGTGAGTTTTCCAGTGCCGTAAATTGCATGGGAGGAGATAGCTCATCTTTCTCTGAAAAGCAGCTGGTGGATTCAAACTGCTTGCCTTCAAGTTGGCAGCACATCTCCTTACAGTGAAGCCACCCACTGTCTAAAGGAAAATGCTAGGGCTAAGTAAAATACTGAATTCTCTATCTATATTATATCTTCTTTTCAGCTAGCTCAAACGGTGCATGGCCCAACTTTAAAAAAAAAAAGCAGAGTGGTTTGCTTACCTGTCTAGACTTCAACATCTTGATAAAGTTTTCTCCCAAATAATCAAATGGTTATAATTTTTTTTCCTCTTTTCTGCTTTAGAGAATTTAGAACTCTCCAGCTGCCCTCAGGGAACAGATGGAGTTTGGTATTTCAGATTTTTTTGTCCTCTAGAAGGGATCCTGTTAGCTCAGAAGACCAAATATATAACTTCACACCCTCTTTTTATTGTTAGTGTTTCAATATATTGACTGCCTGAGAATATACATGCAAAGAAAAGATACTTTGTCTCATGTTTTCTCAGTGACTTTTCTTGTTCCCATCATAGTCTGGGAAAGTCTGGCAGAAAACCCAGCAGCTTTCAGGGGATAGAACCACTGCAGGTACCTCTCAGGTTTTAGAGGATCTTGCTGATTCTTCCTTAATTTGTTTTTCTAGTAAATCTGTTTTGCAAGTTAAGGAAAGTAGTATTTGGAACTGGAGAAGCGTGTTTCTAACTTGGAGGTTGAGAGCCTATTTCCAGGCTTCATCATAGCCATGCACACATTAGACCAGCATGCCTTTGGGGTCCCTGCACGTGTGTGGGGTACCTCCAAAGATGGGTGTGAGCCTCTTGAAGGCTCTTTTCTGACTGGTAAGGGAAAAGAATCAGCAGTGTGAACTGAAACCACTCTGAAGGATGAAGACTGCTGTCTGCTCCAGTAAACACTGGGGGCCTCAGAACCTTGATGGAGATGCAATCTGTAGGTATTGACTCGAGGCAGTGGGTTCTTGGTTGGTCCCTGAATTTTCAGAAATGCTTCTGGGCTGGTTAGATTGACACTTGAACCTCAGACGTTTACAAATCAAACACCCCAAAATTCATTGCTGTTGAGTTGGAGACAGCTCACAGCTGGCCTTGCAGCAGGTTTTCTGAAGCTGTAAATTGCACAAGAGAAGATTTCTGTCTTAATCCTGAGGAATTGCTGGTGGATTCGAACCAGCCACCTTTAGGTATCAGCATTACTCTGGGGGCTGTGCCACCCAGTTGAGCTCCCTAGAAGACTGGAAGGTGAGTATGAAAGCTTGGATAGATGAAGGGGTTAAGCATTTGCTGCTACCTCTTGGTTGCTACCTCCATGTGGGAGGTTTGCATTTACCCAGAGGTGCCTCAGAAAGAAGGCCAGGTGGTCTCCTTCTGGAAGAAGCAGTCATGGAAAGTACCCTGGAGCACATTGCTGCACTCATGGAGTTGCAGTGAATGATACGGACTCAGTGGCACCACGTGTCTTCAGTGATTGGGTCATACATCTGTGAATTTGATTTGATGAAGTTCAGTTTTTGGCCTGAGCTTTTGCATAGAATCTGATATATTGAGGCCTCATTGATTTAAACTATTTGGTATAAAGGGAAGATTAGTGATCACTAATCGGATGTCTAAATGTAAAGTTTTTGAAAAATTAATGTTGGAACCTTTGTTAAGTGAAGAAAGTATTGCTAAAGAGCCGTCCTATTTTGACCTTTCTTATTGGAGGAAAACTTACCTTCAGCGTTTCAATTATATGAAAACAAGCATTTATGTAATATGTTTAAATAACACATTCTCTTGAATGATAAAAACATCCCTCTTACAATATTTTTGGCAGTAACTTTTTATTATTATTAATATTAATTTTAATGAAAGTTTACAGAGACTTTGGACCATTCATTCATTGTTGCACTTTTCTCCCTGCCCACCCCTGCTCCCTCAGTACTTTGAAAAGTAAAGGGAAAATTCTTTCATTGTTATACAATCCCTCCCCCCAAGTCCACTCCACTATGCAGCCTTCGTTCTGGACTCATGTCATGACAATGATATCTAATCACATATCCCTTTTAAACAGTTCTCTTCCTCATCTCTTTCAATGCAGTATACATAACTTATCCCATCTTCCTCAGTCTTGCCTCAACCCCAATGTCAGTCCCGTTTTTATAACAGTGGCACTGTGCAGTATTTGTCCTTTTGTGACTGAGCTATTTCACTCAGCATAATGTCCTCTAGGGTCACCCACTTTGTATAATATTTCATGAGTTCCTTGTTTTTCAATGCAGCATAGTATTCCATTTTGTGAATATGCTACAACTTCTCTATCCATTTGTTTCTTGATGGGTACTTAGGTGGTTTCCAACTCTTTACTATTGTGAACAAAGCTGCGATGAACATGTGTGTGCATATACCTCCTTGGGTGGCAGTTACGGTTTCTTTGGGGTGTATTCCCAGTAGTGGACTTGCTGGGTCAAATGGTATTTCTATTTGCAACTTATTGAGAAAGCGCCATACTGCCTTCTACAGTGGCTGCACTATTTTACACTCCCACCAACAGTGAATAAGAATTCTAGTTTCTCAGCAACCTTTCCAGCATTTGATGTTTGCTGTTCTGTTAAATTTTGATATTTTTACTGGGGTGAGATGATATCTCATAGCTGTTTTCAATCATACTGTTGTATTGCTGTTCATTATTGTCAAGTTGGAACTGACTCATAACTGACCCTCCACCAGGTTTTCAGAGACTGTAAATCACACACTGGAGGAGATTGCTCATCTTTCTCTGGTGGATTCAAACTGTGTGCCTTTGGGTTGGCAGCACAGCTCCTTATCCACTAGAATGCCAGAGCTCCCTGTTAATATCTTACTGCTGTTCTTTTCTGGAAATGTTTAGGCTGGTGCATAACTTTAACATGAGAGACGGTGATTAAAAATCCATCCCTTTAAGAGAGAATTTCATTTAAGTCAAGGCAATAGATATAGTATTATTTGATAAAATGAGTATAACTGATCAGAATAATTGCAGTTTAATAGAATGAAAATACTTTTTAATGTGCTTTAAGGCATCAAAAAGAATTCGATAATCAGTAGAACTTTAATTTGGAGCTATTTTTCCTATGCACTAATTTCTTTTTCATTCACTAATTTCTTTTTCATTTCCTCCTGGGGACTATTTTAATGTTTGGTCCTCTGCTATTTAAATCTGTTGTTGTGTTGTGTGCTATTGAGTTGCCTGTAACTCATTGATCCTATACCTGAGCTAGTCTCTTCATCTCTGACACACCTACACCCATTACTGTGTCAGTCCATCCCATCAGGGGTCTTCCCTCTTGTGCCATCACTTCACCCTTCCATGCATGACATCCTTCTCCAAGAACTGGTCCCTCCTGGCAGCTTGCCTGAAATAGGTGAGACCAAACTTCAAAATCCTTGTCACTAAGGAGTAACTTGGTTTCACCCTCTCAAGAACAGACTTGCTTGTTCTCCTAGCAGTCCATGGTATGTTCAACACTCTTTTCCAACGCCGTAACTCAAGGCATCAATCCTCCTCCTGTCATCCTTAGTCATTGTCCAGCTTTCTGATGCATAGCAAGTAATGGCAAAGACCATGGCCTGGTTCAGGTGCACCTTAATCTTTAAATCTGTACTACTGTTGTTAGATGGATCGATCTTAGCTGAAAGCAGAGAATACCAGAAGAATGTCTGTCTGTGTTTCATTGATTATGCAAAGGCATTTGACTGCGTGGATCATAACAAACTGTGGCTGATTCTGAGAATAATGGGAATCCCAGAACATTTAATCATGCTAACGCGAAACCTATACTTGGACCAAGAGGCAGTAGTCAGAACAGAGCAGGGCAATGCTGCATGGTTCAAAATTGGGAAGGGTGTATGTCAGGGATGTGTCCTATCCCCATACCTTTTCAACCTGTATGCAGAGCAGATTATCCGAGAGGCTGGGCTCTATGAGGAGAAGCGTGGCGTTAGAATTGGTGGACGATCTATCAGCAATCTGCGTTATGCAGATGACACAACCCTGCTCGCTGAAACTGAGGAGGACCTCATGCACTTACTGCAGAGGGTCAAGGACTGCAGCCTTCAATATGGACTGAGGCTCAATGTCAAGAGGACAAAAATTCTCACCACTGGACCAATCGGTAGCATCAGGATGGATGACGAAGAGATTGAGATTGTTCACAGCTTCAGTTTGCTCGGCTCCACGGTCAACACTCTTGGCACCAGTAGCCAAGAAATCAAAAAACATATTGCGATGGGAAAGTCTGCGGTTAGGGACCTCTCTAAATTACTCAAGAGCAACGGTGTCTCTCTGGAGACTAAGGTGTGCCTGATACAGGCCATGGTTTTTGCAATCACTTGTTATGCATCAGAGAGTTGGACAATGACTAGGGAGGATAGAAGGAGAATTGATGCCTTTGAGCTGTGGTGCTGGAGAAGAGTATTGAATGTACCATGGACTGCCAGGAAAACAAACAGATTCATCTTGGAGAGGATTAAACCAAGCTACTCCTTGGAGGCAAGGATTCTGGGGCTTCGTCTGACATATTTTGGACATGTTGTAAGGAGAGACAGGTCTTTAGAGAGGGACATCAGTGGAGGGACAGCGCAGGAGGGGAAGACCCTCTATGAGGTGGATTGATTCAGTGACTGGGGTACTCGGGATGGGTGTGTCAGAGGCAATGAGAGTGGCACAGCTATAGAGCACGGTTTAGGGCTGTTGTACATAAGAGTCACTATGAGTCGCAAACGACTCGACGGCACATAACAACAACAACTCTTTAAAAGTAAATTATAAATAAATTTTATTTTCCAAAAATGTATTTTCATTAACTCTGACGGAGTCTATCTAACTGTATTTGTCAGAAATAGGTGGACATTTATGTCTAGCTACTAAGTCAGTAAAAGGGACAGCATGAGAAATGTGTTTTAGAGGGAGGAATTGAGACTGCAGTTGTGAAGTGCTGTTGAGGTGACCTTATGAACAACAGGTGGAAACTTTGCTGTATCCCGGTGCCGTCCTCCCGACCCTGACGTGTCAGAGCCCATTGTTGTAGGCACTGTCTCAGTCCATCTGCCCTTCCCCACATGCTGGCCCTCGTCAAGGGCTGGCCCGTCCTGATAACGTGTCCGCAGTATGTCAGATCATGTCTCTCCATCCTTGTTTCTAAGGAGCCTGTTGGTTGCCCTCACTCTAAGGAAGAGTTATTTATTTATTTTTTATTTTCTACTGGTTTATTTACAAAATTTGAATATATTGTTTTCAATATTTTTTTTTCCGTCTATGAGGTAGTCAGTATTTTTCACCACTGCTTACAGTTCAAACGTACATTTAACAATCTTTCGTGCAGAACAGTTCATTTGGGAAGCTGGGCTTTCTGAGGAGAAAGTGACACCAGGATTGGAGGAAGACTCATCAACAGCTTGCATTATGCAGACGACACAAACTTGGTTGCTGAAACTGAGGAGGACATGAGGGATATGCTGCAGAAGGTTAAGGTCTTTAGTGTAGATCAAAGCTCAGTGTCAAGAAAACAAAGATTCTCACTTCTGGGCCAATTGGCGGGTTCATGAGAGACAGAGAAGAGAGTGAGAATAGTAACAGCTTCAGCTTGCTTGCTTCCACAATCTAGACTCTTGGCACTAGCAGTCAGGCAATCAGAACATGAATTGCATTGGGAAAGTCTGCTGCCAGGGACCTCTCCAGAGTACTGAAGAGCAGTGATGTCAGTCTGGAGACTAAGGGGCACCTGATCCAGGCCAAGGTCTTTGCAGTTACTTGCTATGCTTCATAAAGCTGACCAATGACTAAAGATAATAGAAGAAATAGCCATGCCTTTGAGTTATGGTGTTGGAGAAGAGTGTTGAACATACCGTGGACTGCTAGGAGAACAAACAGGTCAGTCCTGGAGAGGGTGAAACCAAGCTGCTCCCTCCTGGCAAGAATTCTGAAGCTCTGTCTCACATCCAGGAGGGACCAGTCTGTGGAGAATAACCTGCTTGGAAGGGTAGAGGGACAGCACAGGAACACCTGGGATGAGATGCATTGACTCAGTGACTAGAGATGTGGGATTAGGTCTGTCAGAGACGATGAGATTGGCTCAGGACAGGGCACAGTTGAGAGCAGTTGTACATAGGGTCACTAGGAGTTTCAGGCAACTCGATGGCACATAAAAACGACAGTAACAACACAGAGATTAGTAGCAGACTTGTTATTAAAAGGTGGACGTTAACGATATCCCAAATGTTCGATCTGCTGTACTCTATGATTTTCAACATGAGCTGCCCTTCCTTTATTCTCTTCTCCCCTCCTCTGTGTTCCTTGGGTTCGCTGGAAGGTTGATACAGAAATTTACCTTCCTCAGGGAAGTGACTCGCGTGACTGCTGGTGATGCAGGCTGGTGTTGCAGAGATTGGTGAGCGATGGACCAGGATTCTGTAGACTGGCAGTTTCGGTGCAGCCAGATGCAGTCAGGAGTGTGAACCTCCTGAAAGAGTTTGAGCATTGAACCTCCATGAACTTACATTTACCTTTAGTAGGTGGGGCTTGTATTCCACCCTAATCTTATCTCCTTAATACAATGAATACTTCATCACAAAATAGAAAGTTAATCAATGACTAGGAATGCCATATTGAACAGTAAACCTTTTGACACCAAAAAGGTGTCTATTCCTTATGCAGTTGTCTAACTATCAGATGCATAGGAAGCCGTTGTAAAGACTGAACCTGCAGTCACTAAACAACAAAACAGTGCTGTCGTGGGGCTTCTGACTTGTGGTGACTCCACACCTGCCAGGAGAGCACTGTGCTCCACAGGATCACCTGTCTTCTGAGGCACCGCTTGGTGGACTCAAACCTCTGAGCTTTCAGTTACCAGCTGAGTGCACGTTCACCACCACAGACTGCAGCCTGCTTAATATGCCTACATTAGCACTCCAAAGGGTACTTGTAACATTTAATGTCTGTTTATTTTAGTCTGGGGTGGGGGGGAACCCCACAGCAATGTTTGTGGGTGTTCACAGCTAGAAAGACTTTTGAGTCTTTTCTCCTTTAAAGCTCCTTAGAGACCTGTTTTCTTGTGAATGCTTCAATCAGGGAGGTGGGATTGTTAGGGGATTTTGAGCCTTGCTGTTAGAGCTGCATTTGGGTTCTTAAATTAACCAGCTCTGAGACCTTGGCTGAATTAATTTCTGAATGCCAAATCATGTTCATATAATTTTAAAACCTCTTTTTGAGACTCAGTAAGCATTTGAACAAGTAATTTCCACCTGGAAGAGCATTACAGAGCCACAGAATATAAAGTAATGGGGAAGGGGTGTGGAGATCACGCCCTCTGTCCCTAATGAGACTCTGCAAAGCTTTCTATTGTTATTCTTTCCAACTTTATAGACAAAAGCCAAGAGGGAAACTGTTTCTTTTCACCCTCACCTTCTCAAGATCAGCGCAGTGTGTTACCACATTTCTGGTTAGTCAGGCACACTTCTTAAATACCAGTGGTGTGTTAAACCTGGCCTGGGAATGCTACTTAGGGAGCAGAATGTTGGTGGTCAGACCTTGCTCTTCCTTGCTACCTGCCTGCCCACCTGGGATGTGCTAGGTTTATCTTCCGGATTAACATCGTCATTTACTCACAGGTATTCAGCAGGTGCCTCCTGTGTGGGAGGCACTGGGCAGTTTTTGCAAAAGTCCAAAGGTACAGAAAACCACAGAACCTGCCTTCCTTCAGCCTAGGAGTAAAGTTTGTCGTTCCTGACCACTTCCGTGAAGTCTGGGGACAATGCCCAGATGCACCCTCGTGGGGCCCAGTCTGTTGTGGACAGTTGGAAATGGCAGCTAGGTGGTCCCCTTGACGATCCAGCTAACCCCCCTCAGGTGGTTTTTGAGGCTCCCTGTGAGGTTCTTGCTCACCCGAGCTGCCATGGCCTGAACGTGTAGGTGTTGAGTGCACAGCAGTCTTGCCGGACTGCTTCAGGAGGGAGAAAATGGTGTACGCCCGCCAAGGCTTTGCTCTCGCCACCATGTGTTCAGATTGAACTGACGTGTGTCTGAGTTTATCCTCATGTAACGCACACTCTAGAGAAGGGTGCATTCTGATACATGATTAGTTTTCCTTGTTACTTAAGTAGAAAATCCTTTTCATTAGTCCGTACTAAAGGTTCAAAACCTTTCTGAAGTACTAAACTGCTACTTCCTTAGTAAAAAGTGGTCTGATAGAATAAAAAGAACTTAAGATTGTTGTTGTTATTGTAAGGGCCTATTGAGTTGACTGCGCCCAGCAGATCTGGACCATTCCCTGTCCTGCACTATTCCTGGAATCTCTGATATGCTCGATCCCACTGTTACACAGTCTCTGTGTCAGTCCATCTTGTTGAGGGTCTTCCTCTCTATCTCTTTTCTCTTCCAGCACAATTCTTTTTTTCCAAGGACAGGCCTCTCCTGACAACAAGCCCAAAAGATGTGTGATTAAGTTTCACTGCTCTTGCCTCTAAGGCGCTAGGTGGTTGCACCTTTGTACCTTCCTCCAAGGCACTTGGTTTTGGCCGTCCATTATTCATCTGTAGAAGGTGGCCCTCGGAAGTTGGCCCCAGCAGCAGCAGCAGCCTCATCTGGGTCCTTGTTTTCCAAGGGCTTGAAGGTGAGTGTGACTCATGGTGACCCTTAGTTCCTAGGGAACCTGCTATAAATGCAATGAGAAATTCCGAGGGTAGGCCCAAGAATCTGAGTGTTAGCGAGGCCTTGAAGTGATTCTGAGGAACCCTGGTGGTGCAGTGGGTAAGCTCTCCCACTAATGGAACTCTTGGTAGTTCAGACCCACCAACCATTCTGCAGGAGAAAGGTGTGGCTGGCTGTTTGCAAAGATTTACAGGCTTGTAAACCCAGTGGGACGTTGTCCTTCAGGGTTTGTGTGAGCTGGAATTGACTGGGCATCAATGAGGTTTTTTGGTTTGTTTTTTAAGTAATCCTGATGCATTCTCAAATTTGAGAGCCACTGATACAGGGCATTTCTCAATCTTGGATGCACATTATGCTTATGCGGGAACTTTCAGATGAATAACAATAACTGAGCTTGCTCACAGTAATTTTCATCTGGAGTAGAGCTTAGCCTAGATACTTTTAAAAGTGCAATCAGGTGATACAGGTGAGCAGCCGGCACAGAGAAGCACAGATATAGGGAATAAGAAGTCTTAGCTTGGTGACAGAAACGACGCTGAAAATAGAAGGATAGAATATCATACAGTCAATAGTTTATACATTGCAAAGACCTTTTATAATAAACACAAATGTTGACTATACATATGGACCTTACCTGATAGACTGCACAGGATTTAGATTCATTACATCTGTGGAAAGAATCATTAGAGAAGCTCAGTATCAGCTGTGAAAACTAGGTTGGAGGCTGACTGTGGAATGGAGCATCAACTACTCATGTGCAAATTGAAGCTAAAGGAAATGAAAACAAATCCACAAGAACCAAAATAGGACCTTGAGTTTATTCCACCTGAGCTGCTTATTATTCCAATCTTATTCCAATCTCAAGAACGGATGTGAGGCCTTGAACATTAATGAACGAAGACCAGATGATCTGTGAGAGATCAAGAATATCATCCATGAAGAATGCATAAGGTCATTAAAAGACAGAGGGAGAAGAAAAGACCATAATGAATGTCAGAAGAGACTGAGAATATTGCACTAGAAATGAATGTCAGAAGAGACTGAGAATATTGCACTAGAAGACCAAAAGTGAAAACGAAAGAAATCAGGAAGTTAAAGAATTGAACAAAAAAAAGCTAAGTATTCTAACAAAATGAGCAAGCACTGGAGTCAGAAAATCAAAAGTACCAAACTCGCACAGCATTCCTTAAGCTGAAGGAACTGAAGAACAGATTCAGGCTCAAGTTGCAATGCTTAGCGATGCTGAAGGCAGAATGTTGAGTGACACAGGAAGCATTGAAAGATGATGGAAGGAGTATAGAGTCACTGTACCAAAAAGAATTGGCTGACAGAACAATTTCAAGAAATTGCATATATTCAAGAGGCAGTGGTAATAAAAGAGAAAGTTCAAGCTGCTCTGAAGAAATTAGCAAAAAATAAGACCCCCCCCACCCCAGGAGGTGATGGAATACCATTAGAGATATTTCAGCAAACATGCAGCTCTGGATGTGCTCTCCATATTGTGCCAGGATATCTGGAGGACAATTGACTGGAAAAGATCCATACTTTTTGCCATTCTCAAAAAAGGAGATCCAACAGAGTGAAAATGATCTAACTGTATGACTAATATGCAAGCATAATCTTGCTAAAGATTATTTAAAAATCTACTAGAATTGTACATTGACAGAGATACAAGAAATACAAGTGGTGTTTGGAAGAGGCCTTGGCACTGGGGTTATCATTACCAATGTCAGATGGATTTTGGCTGAAAGCAGTGAGTATCAGAAGGATATCTACTTGTGTTTTGTTGACTATACAATTTATTTATTTGGCTTTATGGACCAAAACAAATTGTGGCTAACACTGAGAAGAATGGGAAGTATCTTTTCTTCATACATTTCCAGTCTATATGCAAAACAGATCATTTAGGATGCTGTACTTTATGAAGAAGAATGTGGCATCAGGATTGGAGGAAGACTCAACAGACCTGTATTCTGCAGATGACACCACAGCCTTGCGTGCTGACACAACCTTGTTTGCTGAAACTGAGGTTTGCTACAGAAGGTTAAAGGCTGCAATCTTCAATATGGATTGCATTGCAACAGTGAGGAAATAAAGATTCTCACCACTCTCTCAGTTGGCAGCATCATGATAGATGGAGAAAAGATTGAGGTTGTTAACAATTTCATTTTGTTCGGATCTACAATCAGTACTCTTGGCATCAGCAGTCAGGAAATGAGAAGACGAGTTTCTTTAGGAATGTCTGTTGTCAGGGACCTCTCTAGAGTGCTAAAGAGAAACTATGTCAGGCTAAAGACTAAGGTGCACCTGATCCAGGCCACATTCTTCTTCTTTGCTTGCTATGCATCTGAGAGCTGAACAGTGATTAAGGATAACAGAAGAGTCAGTGTCTTTGTGTTAATGGTGCTTGAGAAGAGTATTGACCATTCACTCCATGGGCTGCCAAGAGAACAAAGAGGTCTGTCCTAGAGGGAGTGAAACCAAGTTTTTCCTTGGAGTCCAGGATTTTGTTGCTGTCTCCATACTTTGGGCATGTTTCCAGGAGAGACTAATACTTAGAGAGAAGAACATCATGCTTTGAAGAGTAGAGGGTCAGTGCAGGAGAAGAATACCCTAGCTGAGATGGATTGACAATGTGACTGTGGCAAAGGGGACAGATGTATTAGAGATGATGAGATTGACTCAGATTAGGGCAGGGTTCAGAACTTGTTGGCACACAACAGTAACAACAGTGGTGTAGTAAAGAGTTCCGGTGGCCTACTGGTTAGGATTTGTTCTCACAACCCAAAGGGATACAGTTCTACTTTCCCCACATGATGTCTTTCGCCGGGGATTGGCCTCTCTTGACAGCATATCCAAAGTCTGTGAGGTGAATCATCCTTGCCTCCAAGGTTGCAACCCTTTTGCACTTCCTCTAGGACTGACTTGTTTGTTCTTTTGGCAGTTCATGGTATATTCAGTACTCTTCACCAACACCATAACTCAAGGCCATCAGGAATTCATCCATCTTTCTTACTCATTGTCCAACTTTCAGATGCATACGAAGCAATTAAAAATCCTTTGGCTTGGGTCAAGCATATCTTAATCTTTAAATGTCAGACACATCTTAATTTTTTTTCCCCCAAATGAGTTGATTTAATTCCAGGTGGTACAGAATTCTGGGCAGAATGAAGAAGATTCTGACAGGATTCTGGATTCCATTTACTTTGCACAGCTAAGATCAGAATGGCTGAATGAGAACTGGAGATGGATCATCATAGGGTTTCTTTTTCTTCACTTTTTCACAAAGTTTCTTCTTAAATGTACAACGGACTCCAAGACAACACTTCATTTTAACTACAGGTGGCAACAGATGTTATAGCAGAGAATCCAGATGCTTTAAAAAGGAATGGAAGTAAGGTTAATCATTGCCTCAGTCTTATTTTTTGCCAGATTTCTTAATTCCACCCATGGCCAGGGGACCTTTGCTTGTTTCTGCTTGAAAGCCTTATCTTCCTCGTCCATCTTCTTGGTCTGCTTCTTGGGCTGTTTCAGGGGCTTCTTACAACCTTCGTGGCCAGACATTGCGCCGGCCACCCCTCACATCTTAATCTTTAGACTGACATCTTCATACTTTAAAGAGGTCTTAATAGCAGATTTTCCCAGTGCAACACATGGTTGATTTATTCCCCCCCCCCACCATGGTTGATTTCTTGTGTGCTGATTGTGGGTGGATTGAAGTCAGTCATAAGGACCAGCTTTTTGAAGGAAAAATTGCAGATCTGATCTTGGGAATGGCAGAATGAATGGGTACCTCTGGAGAGAGGGTAGGTGAATGGTGGGGTGCAAAGAGCACTAGAACTGGAGTCAGACGCTCTGAGCAAATCCATCTCTGCTCTTTCCACCATTGTGCCTCTGGTCTGGACACTTAAACATCTTTCCACTTCCATCTGCTTCTGTGCCAAGTAAGGGTGGACATACCTAACTTGCAGAATTGTAGAGCTTGAGTAAACCAGTAACTATGGAAGTGACTTCAGTTTCTGGCAGTGACATAGTAGGATTTTAAGGGGCTGATGTTTTACAAATAAAGTTGCCAGGATTTTTTTTTTTCCTGAGGCTCTGAGCACGTGAATAATTTGTAATACCCAGGGATGCCTAGGCTAGTGACCTAGTGAACTTTTCTTTAAAGCTACCCTAAGTGTCTGAAATACAGTTTGGTGAAACAGATGTGAAGAATTGTGTCTCTGTCCTGTTGCGGTTCTAGAATAGAACTTGATGGTGCGTTTCTAGGGAAGCTGAGGCAAATAGTGCCAGTGCTGCATCTGATCTTGCAAATCCTTCCCAGGAAAAGACCTTAAAGTCTGAGTCCCTAGTAGCCCAAGAATGAATGGGATTGAGAGTGTGGTGTTGGTGTATCGTTGTTGTTGTTGTTGTTGCTGTGTGCTTTTCAGGGCTTGTAAATCGTATGGGAGGAGATTTCCCGTCTTTCTGCCATGGAGCACCTGGTGGTTTTGAACTGTTTTCTTTTGGGTTGGCAGTGCAGCTTCTTATCCACTGGGTCACCTTAACTTACTGTTACTTGTGTTCCTTGGAGCCAGATTTGGGTTTTGACTTAGAATGTGGTCATCCAGGGATTGTGAAGCCCTGTGATATTTAGTGACTGAAACGTTTTGACGAAACTTTCCTTGGCAGGTGTGTTCCATTGATACTGAGCTGGGTGTGTCCTGGTGGTTTTATATCATCTCCTGTAAAGAAACCATGGTTCACAGTGGTTCAGATTGTCTAGGTACTACACTCTGGAAATTAGAAGGCAATTGCCAAGTGAATGCACTGTTAGAGAAAATTAGTGCCTATTATACTAAATTAGTTTCAGTGATATTTTCCCCTGCCTAGCTCAGGAGTTCTTATTGCCCCTGGAATTCTTTTCTCAAGGATACACCAAGTTTTTTAATTAGGCACAGTTCTTTATGCTCTAATATGCTTGGTAATGCGAATAAAATGAAAGGAAAATAAAAAGTGATTAAAGCTTAGAGTAGTGATTAAAGCTTAGAGTAATCTGCTAAGTAACTTTTTCTGTAGAATCCGTAGACTTTAGCGATTATGTAGGCCACTCCCCTTGCCCATGTTTACCATGTGAATATTTAGACAGAGAAGTCTAGAGAACTTAGAAAACTGTCCAAATAGTGTATCAGACATTAGTACAAAGCCATTTTCCTAATTTATATTTTCTTAAGCAATTCCACTTCTAAGATCTATTTTTTTTCTCCTTCAAAACAAGAGTCATAGTAATACTGCATTTAGTTGTGAGAAGCTGGGGTTATGTTTAACATGGCTGTACATGACAATTTCTATATCAAGGAATTATTTGATCAAAAGATAGAGGAGGGTGAGAAATCACATGGTTGCAGAGTTTGGTGGGCAGAAAGGAGTGAAGGAATTAGGAAATCCAGTGAAGACCTGAGAAGGCAGGGTGATGGTGGGCATGGATTAATGGTGATTGTTGTTGTTGTTGACCATTGAGTCAGAACTGACCCATAGTTGACCCTCCAGTGGGTTTTCAGAGGCAGTTAATTACATGGGAGGAGATTGCTTGTCCTTCTCCCGTGGACTAGCTGCTGGATTTGAACCGCATGCCTTCAGGATTCCAACGTAGCTTTTTACCATTAGGCCAGATGATTAATGTCATAAAATACAGTGTATGGGAATGATCGTGATCATGAAACACCTGTGAATAGAGGACTGTGTGAAACACAATGTGTATAAATCAATACTATATACAAATTTTATGTAAACCTATAGAAAATAAAACTAATTTTTTAAAAGACACATTTTAGAAATAGTATTGATAGGCTTAACTCAAGGAAATGCTTGCTGTGCGCTGATAGTTGAATGAGATGTAGAACACGGTGGATGGAACTCTGGCTTGGGCTGTATCTAATTCTGTCATTGACCCGGCCACAACTCGCAGTGACCTCATGCGCAAAGGATGAAGCACTTCCCAGCCCTGTGCTACCTCCATGATCTGTTTCAGATCAGACACTTGGCTAATTCTGAAAGTCAAACACTAGACCTTTCTTCCTATTCAATCTTAGTCTGGAATCTCTCTGAAGTCTACTCCACATCATAGCAGCACGCAAGCTTCCACTGACCTGGTGGTGGTGGTACATGGAAGTGCACTGACCAAGAATCGAACCCGAATCTCTCACGTGGAAGATGAGACTTCCACCATTGAACCACCATTAATCAGCTCTGTGACCCACCCATCTGACCAGTGAAAGGAGGATGGATGCTGGAGGGGCTCCTTCCTGTTCTTGTAGTTGTTAGGTGCCCTCGAGTCAAGGACGACTCATAGCAACCAGCAACCCTGTGAACAGCCCACCTGAAACCTGCCCTATCCTGTGCCGTCCTCATCATCTCTGAGACATTACGGTCCGTTCTCTCCTTTGCTGACCCTCTATCTTTCCAAGCATGTAAACTTATGACAGGTGCTCAGCAGAAAAATCCTTGTTTAGGAACAGCTGCTGGTGTGCAGATAAGGAGCTGCGCACACCTGTGCTGGGAGGGCAAGGCCAGTTCTTCAGAACCTATTCTGACCCACCCTTAACCTGGTGGTGGTTGAAATCAGAGCAGGCATCCTAACCTACACTCCTTATTGCCTCTCTTCTCTCTGGGCAAGACTAAGACTATAAAACTTGTCCAACTGCATGACAAATTGGATGTTCCCTTGCCTGCTTTGATACTAGGTCAGAGACTAGGAACTGCTTCTCGCAGTGTTTTTACCTAAGCAGTGGCTGCATCAGAAGAAGCCAGTTTATCACCTCTTCAAGGAGGGATTGTTGCTCCCACGCTATCCTTATTTTCAGAAAACCAGGAGAAAACATTTCCCACCACTGTTCCACTGATTTAGGTTGTTTTGTTTTGTTTTTAACTTTGAGTCATATAGTCTAGTACCAAACAAATCCATCCTCATAGGTTTCGCTTAGGCGTATGCGGGCAGAGCTTCCTTTTCATTGAGCACACACCGGACCGGTCGAGTCTTGGCACTCACTCTGTGCTGTGTAGGGTCAGCATGTGCATTTGCTGGGTGAGAGGAGGTCCAGACGCACTGCTGTGAAAATGGAGGCAGATGCTCTACATGGGTGACCATCAAAAAAACTCAACAACTCTGCGAAGCAAGTGGTGGCAACCTCCTTCCTCGGGAGAGGAAACAGGTTCCGGTTGCCATTCATCAGGGCCTCTAGCAAAGCAGTGACAAGCTTGACACTGGAACTTGCGCCCCTGCAAAGCTGTCTGGCCCTCGCTTCTTACTGTAGAAAGATAGGTAAGCTGGCTAATTGATAATTTACATGTTCTTCACTTCAGAAAGCCTGCAACGGAATCAATGAACTGGCCGGTGTGATTTCTCTCCTGGGATGCCCGAATTTGATTGTGATGATTGAGGCGTGTTTGTAACCCCCATGCTGGTGGATGTCAGGACAGGATAGAGGAGGGACTGGGGGCTGCTTGAGGGATGGTCTTTTGGGGTTCCGTTGTGAACAGAAGAGTCTACTATCAGAGGTTCTTTGTGGATCTGTGTATGGTGGATTTTAGGATTGCTTGTGGTGGAAGGCCTCACGTCTGAGCGGCACCAAGAGAGAAAGATGGGCAGGTGCTATTTACAGCCCCTGGACACCGGATGGGGAGGGTCAGCCCTGAGTCAGTGCTGACTCATGGCACTAAGTTGAGTTGAGTGTGGTGTGACCAGAGGAAAAAACTCCAACTTGTTGCTCAGGTTGTTAGCCAGATGGGAAGACTGCCCACCTTTTTCCCGTAGGGCTGCTGGTGGATTCGAACCTCTGGAGAGGCCCTAGCTTTCGAGTCTGCCTAAACTCGTTTGCACTTGGTATTTCTGAGTAATAATAGTTCTTAAATCTATTTTTGATTTGGACTTTCAGCTCAGTGGGAGCTCTGATGGTGTGTCACATAGGTGGTTGCACCCTTAACCCAAAGGCCGTACCTCTCCACAGATTCACATCCACAGGAGACATCCTGTCTCCTTCTATGCCGTTTCCAGCCTCAAAAAATCCTACTGGATGGTCAGCTGTGAATGGTTTCTGATGGAAATGAGCTTGAGCTGAGACCCTCATACTGATTTATCTTGCGATGGGATTTAGAATTTCTCTCTCTCACTCTCCCTTATCTTGGGATGGGATTTAGAGTTTATCTTTCTTCCCTTCATTAGTCATTCAGTTAGATTTCTGCAAATCATGATAATCCTGCATGATACTACGATGCAAGGGTGTCTCATTCCCCCCCTCCCCTCTCTCTGCTTTCCAGAGGTGATTGTGGTATCTGGCACATAATTAATAGTCTATTGGGATGGGTGTGTCAGAGGCAGTGCGATTGGCACAGGATAGAGCAGGGTTTAGGGCGATTGTACAGAGGCTCGCTATGAGTCGCAAATGACTCCACTGCACATAACAACTATGCATTGAAGGAGGAGTGGCATCCACTTCCGTAATAGCTTGCCTCCGGAAACTCCATGAACCTGGAGAGAGGATGAAAGGCACCCAAGCATCGAGGACTCTCCTTCATAGGGTCGCTATGAATTGCCTGCGACTCGACGGCACTTAACAACATAACAGCATGGATGAATCAATAGATGGGTGAAAGACCTTGCAATTTTTAGATTATCATTGTTTATGTCTTTGATAACATCTTTGCTAAATTAATATGCATGTAGCCTTTTTAATTGTTGTTGCTGTTAAAAAGAATTCTGTGTTGGGCCAGATGCTCAGTTCCAAAATTTGCTATGTATTGTTTGATCGGTGTGTATGTTTTCTGTGTTTGGAGGAGTTTTATTTTGATGATATCTAGATCTACTAAAGTTCCAACTAACAGCAGTAAGGCTTTTCTAACCCATTAAGTGATGAGCTGCTTGTTCACAGGATTTGCTGTACTTTTCTAAGTGATCTGCATGTCTGTGATCCTCCACGCAGGTAGATGACAGTTTGGAACAGCCATGCCCTTCTTCAAATATGATCCATATAATTTGTAAAAGTTTCTTCTCCTCAATCTTCTTATCCTAGGAGAGCCCTGTGCTCAAAACTGATCATTATTCTTTATTCCTCCACCTCTGTCTGAGTAAAACCCCAATAGGAAAAGAGGAATTTTCCTTAGAGCTGTGTTACCCCGGTTAGAGTGTGGTGAGAAAAATAGATTAAGATATGGTAAGCTTTTAATGCAGATAAAATACTAAATTGCATTTATAAATTACCATGTTTTTTTAGTATTCAGTCTTCCTCTATTTCTAGTCCTATTAAATGACAAACCTCCCAGATGACGGAGAGTGGGATGGGCCTTAGGTGATGTGGTCTCGGGCTGATGTGCCTTTGGGCTCTGCTGGTTCTGTGTGTTGGTAGCTCTGTACCCAGTGCCAGACAGAGATCATGCTCAGAAATACTTGTTGACTTAGACGGAATTTAAGGAAAACTCTTAATTCCTTCTATTCAAACTTGGACATTTCTGAAGAATATTCTTTTTTTCAAATTATTGTTATTTTATACTAGTTTGTTTACAAAATTTGACTACATTATTTTCAAGAACATTCTTAATGATTAACCCTTTGTCAAAGCTGAACTAGAGGCATGTATAGTCAGATTTCAAAAATTGATCCTTTTGTTCACTTATTTACCAAGCCTGTGTTGATCACCTATACTGTGTGGGCACTACCAGAACTGAACACAGGAACAGTGAGCTGTTCCAGTTCCAGCAGCTGCTTTCGTGGATTTTGTAGTGTGGTGGGAAAATATGGATGTGGGAGGGGAGGTGGGGGTTGGGGAATACTGACTGGGCAGGAGGTCACCAGCCTGATCTTTAATGTCGCAGTTCTCGGGAAGCTGCTGTTTTAGACATGCATGCACTGATTTCCAGGCTACGTGGTGGCATAGTTTCCACGGGTGGGTAGTTGTGCGGCTCAGCCTTTATGGTGATTCCAGTTGCATCTCTGAGGGAGCCCCTCTTGCATGATTTGTAACCTCAGAAACCCAATGGAGGGTTAGCTATATAAGTCGGTTCCGACTTGATGGCAATGAATTTGAGGGTTTTTTAAGTACTAATTTTGTATTTGGTAAGGTTTCTGATGGCATAATCTTTTATTTTTGCCTTAAATACCAATGATGAAAAAGTGGACATTTAAAATTACCCAAAATGGTCTTTAAAACTAAGCTAATGAATATGATGGTATGGGCAGTTTGCTTTTATATAGCACTTGATTATAGAGTAATTCTTGTTTACCTTATTTCAGATACAGTTGGGGTTGTTTTTTGTTTTTTTTTTTTTAAAGACGGGCCTTTGAAAACACTATGTACAGTTAGAGCAGACTAGACTGGCTCGGGACAGGGCAAGCTCCAGAGCTGTTGGACACACGGTCGCTATGAGTTGTAGGTGACTCAACGGCACATAACAACAGCCTTTTCCAAGTATCCTGCTGGTAAATGATTAGAATTCTTTTTCGTTTTTTATTAAAGCAGACCAAAAATGACTGGAACAGCACATCAACAGAGAACTACCAGAAGTGCAGGCTGGATTTATACAGGGCCCTGGTACTAAGGATATTGTAGCTAATGTTAGATGGATCTTGGCTGAAAGCAAGGAGTACCACAAGATTATCTAGCTTTGTTTCATTGATTATGCAAAGATATTTGACTGTGTGGATCATAACAAACTGTGGCTAACTCTGAGAAGAATGGGAATCCCAGAACACTTGATTGTGCGAAACCTATACTTGGACCAGGAGGCAGTTGTCAGAACAGAGCAAGGAAACACTGCATGGTTCAAAATTGGGAAGGGTGTACGCCAGGACTGTATCCTGTCTCCGTACCTTTTCAATCTTTATGCAGAACAGGTTATCCAGGAGGCTGGGCTCTGTGAGGAGAAAGGTAGCATCAGGATTGGAGGAAGAATCATCAACAGTCTGCGTTATGCAAATGACACAACCTTGCTTGCTGAAACTGAAGAGGACCTGAAGCACTTGCTATGGAAAGGTCAGGGGCTGCAGTCTTCAGTATGGATTGAGACTCAATATCAAGAAAACAAAGATTCTCACCACTGGGCCGATTGGCAGCATCATAATGGATGGTGAAGAGATTGAGATTGTTCACAGTTTTGGTTTGCTTGGATCCACAGTCAAAACTCTTGGCACCAGTAGCCAGCAAATTAAAAGACATATTGCAATGGGAAAGTCTGCGGTTAGAGACTTCTTTAAAGTGCTGAAGTGCAAAGATGTCAGTCTGGAGACTAAGGTGTGCCTGATACATGCCATGGTCTTTGCAGTCACTTGCTATGCATCGGAGACCTGGACAATGACTAGGGATGATAGAAGGAGAATTGATGCCTTTGAGCTGTGGTGTTGGAGAAGACTATTGAACATACCATGCCTGCTAGGAAAACAAACAGATTTGTCCTAGAGAGGGTGAAGCCGGGCTGCTCTTTGGAGGCAAGAATTCTGAAGCTTTGTCTGATATACTTTGGACATGTTGCAAGGAGGGACCAGTCTTTGGAGAGGGACGTCATGCTTGGGAGGGTGGAGGGACAGCACAGGAGAGGAAGACTGAGTGACTGGGGTAATGGGGGTAGGTGTGTCGGAGATGGTGAGATTGGCACAGGATAGGGCAGTGTTTAGGGCTGTTGTACATAGGGTCACTATGAGTCACAGGTGACTCGACAACACATAACAACAACATTAAAGCAGACATTTGGTTTCTTTGTATCTGATTGGGTTGTATATGCTTTCTGTTCCTATCTTCTCAGTTTTAGGTAGCTTGAGCTCATTTTAAGGTAAATAATTTCATCTAGTTTTACTTGAAGAAAACAATCAAGATAATAAGAAAGGTAAGATGACTATAAAACGTGGCAGATAAAAGAGGAGTGTCTGGTGGTTGGCATTAGAATTGTAGATTTTTTTCCTTCTTTTGCGATAAAATTTTTTCCAAACACAAATAATATGCAACAGTGAGTGAATATTTTTTCTTAAGAGAACTGGGAAGGGTTAGGAAGGAAAATGAGCAACAGTAAATGAATGAAAAATCGAACTTTTATGTAAACTTTCGTTAAAGTTACATAAAAAAAAACACCAACCCTGAAAAAGAAACTTAAAAACCACCACCCAAATCCATTGTCATCCAGGTGATTGTCCTTGTGACAGTTTTGTGTGTTAGAGTGTAGCTGTGCTCTGTAGGATTTCTTGGCCAGATGGTCTTTACGGGAGCAGATTTCCAGACTTTGCTTTGGCAGTGCTATGAGTGGGTTTCAACCACCAACCTTTAAATTAATTGTTGTTAAGTGCTGCCGAGGTGACTGTGACACACGGCGACCCTGTGAACAACAGATCTGAACCTGCCCTGCCCTGCCTCATCCTCCTGGTCTCATCCTGCTCCGTTGGGGTAGCCACAGGGTCAGTTCACCTCGTGGAAAGTCTCTCACTGACCCTCTGCCTTTCGCAGAATGCTGTGCTTCCCAGGAACCTTTTGAATTCTCCTTCCTATGGATTAGTGTAATCTCTATGAGTTATTTGAAGAGGTTACATTCTTACCACTTCCTGAAGGGACAGATGATTACTTCTGAAAAGTCAGTCCGTGAAAACCCCTAGATCACAACATCCCACCTGTGGCTGATGGTGGGAATAGTGCAGGACCGGGCTGGAAGTTCTGCTGTGCAGGAGGTCTCTCTGAGGCAGGAGCCAGCTGATGGCAGCCAGTGGCTGCAGCACATGGCCTCTCAGAGCACAGGCACGGATCTATTTTCAGTCAGAGTCTAATTCAGAGACCTATACATGAGGGCACGTTTGCTTTTGCTGCTGTTCAGGCAGCACGCAGGGCTACTCTCGGTGTTTCAAGTGTCTCATATGTCTCAACTTCGAATCAGATGCAGTTATACCTGTAAGTCGTATTACCGTTTTACTTGTAACACTCCATAAACAGTCCAGGCACACCATAACACTTTAGAAGACTTAGACTTGAACTGAAAATTATGTAATTAATTACAACTGCTAATTGAGTGAAGCCTGTAACTTGATAACAGGGCTGAAGCTGACAGGTGGTTAATCCCTACTGCATAACTGCTTCATATGTGTTCCTTAAGATGAGGTTTAAAACAACAACCAAGCACAAAGGTTGGGGGGGAAAAACCCTCCCAAACCAACACTCAAGTAGATATCTTTTGATGAGCAGAGAAAAAAATCCAGTGACATCCCTCACAGCCCTCCAATCTGGGGTTCTGGTTGACCTTTATGGAAACCCTGCTCTACTGAAAACCCAGTGCTTTATGAGTCTTGTGCTTTGACATACCTTACTCACTGTGTGGGCACAGTCATACAGCTATTTTTGGACAA
This sequence comes from Elephantulus edwardii, assembly GCF_000299155.1. Taxonomy (NCBI): domain Eukaryota; kingdom Metazoa; phylum Chordata; class Mammalia; order Macroscelidea; family Macroscelididae; genus Elephantulus; species Elephantulus edwardii. The sequence continues at coordinate 10,357,076 of NW_006399781.1, read as the reverse complement.
GATCAGAGTAACCGTGGCCATTAGTTTACATTCTGAGCTCCTGGTGATGGAATACAATTACTAGCAATAGCCATTTTTGGATGACCACCTTGTTGTACAGTGGTGTGGTGCAATGACCTTTTCAAGATTCCTCAAGATTAGTGGTTGGTAATAGAACTTTCTGTATAAATAAATGTGAGGCTTTTGAACAAAGACCTTTAGAGGAAGCTGATGAAAATGTTAATTCCAAGTAGGGATGGTCAGGAAAGTTTCTTTCAGGGCTATCTGGAGCAAATATGTGGTACTGCTGGCCTCATTGAGTGATGGTGTGGAAAGAAAGGCAGATTTTTGGAATCCAGTATTTAAAATGATGTGTCTGATCTTAAGCAGGTTTTTAAACATCTTCTTCCTGTTATTTTAGAATTTTTTTAAGTGAATTACTGCACACCAACAAACATGGATAGGAAAATGATGGTACACTCACATCGTGGACTATCACGCAGCACTGAAAAAATAGTGAACTTGTAAAACATACAGCATGAGAGAACCTGGAGGACATTCTGCTGAGTGAAAGACCACAGTCACAGGAAGACAGATACTACATAACACTGGTGCTCGAAACTAGGACATACAAGAGGAGATAGGGGAGAGAATGGGATAAGAGCAGGTAGATAATCAACACTGCATTAGAACAGATGAGGTGAAGAACTGTCTGAAAGGAATATATAATTAGGCATGATATTTATGACTGCAGTCCGGAAGAAGGGATGCATTGGGAGGTCGAGGTGGGAGAGAAAATGTGCAACAACAACAAATTTTTTAAAAAAAAGTGAATTACTCTTCATGACATAAATAGGTTCCTAGCACATTAAAATTTTGGCACATAGTGGGTAGTTGTAGCAGTGTTCTTCCTCCTGGACAATCCTCACTTCCCCTGAAAGAAAAAGGAAGGACTTGCCTTAATCTCCTGAGTTAAATTTAGTAAAACCCTATGGTCAGTACATATATGTATAAGTGACCATGGGAAATATGCCTTCTACTTGGAATGAGGTATCCTTGATTTGTATTTTTAACTATGTATTGTCCAGTTCTTTAAAAAAGGATGGCAGCTAATTTATTTCTTAGTCATACTGTAAACTCCTAGTGCGTGTCCCACTAATGAAGCCCTGGCTAAAACTCTTTTATAGATTCTGTAATGTTTCAAACCCAGCAGTCCTCTTTTGCACATTTTCCCAAAATAAGCACATATGTGTGTGTGAATATGTATGTGTGAATGATCACACACACAATCTAACTTACTTTTGGGAACAATGTTAAAAAAAAAAAACACAAATCAAGCAGAATTCTTACAAAGTGGTGAGGTCCTTAAAATAGTTTGATTTTTAGATGGTTGGGATGCTTTTCCCATAAGACTTGGTGCTTGCAGCTATAAATAAAGGCATGGATATATGTCCAGAGTTGCTCCTCTCCAGTCAAAATGTTGAAGTTGAACAATAAATAAGGATGACAGAAACAGCAAGCAATGCCTTTGAATTGTGTTAAGAATACTCCAATATCCCATGGACTGCAAAAACAAACAAACGAATCTGTCTTGGAAGATGTGTAACCAGGTTTTTCCTTAGAGGCAAGGATGGTGAGACTTCATCTCACTTTGGGCATGTTGTTAGGAGGGGCAAGTCCTTGCAAAAAGACATCATATGGGAAAGATGGAGAGTCAGAGAAGGAAAGACCTTCAGCAAGGTGGACCTTAACAGAGGGTTTGAGTATGTCAGAGGTGATGAGGGTGATGCAGAATACGGTGGGGTCCATAGGGTTACTGTGTGTCATAGATAACTCAGTGGCACTTAACAACAAAGTGTTTAAGTGAACTCATTCAAGAAATAAGTTATCTTGATGTCTGAGATTCAATGTGACCTTTCAATCTTGTTGACCACAATTATTAAGCATCTGATGTCACAGAGTTTATAGTTCAGATTGAGACTAGTTTCCAAAAAGCAAAACTTTCATTTAGAAATGGGTTATCATTAAGGACAACCAATTAGATTCTCCCTTTCCCACCCCCGACTTCCCAAACAATATTTACGTTGCCATTAGTATGACATGGTAATTGTTAAAACTAGGAGTTGGGTACATGGAGTTCTGCCTACTTTTGTGTTTGTTAACTCTGCCTATAATAAATTACTGACTGATTTTTCAGAGGTGGGTTACCCACCCATTCTCTCGGTGCATGTCTGATGGGTGTTTGTTTCTCCAACTCTTTAGCTTGCCATGTTTTAACTGTTTGTAGCAAATTCAAATAGATACACTTAAAAATATTTGGGATAGCTTGAAACTTGAGTTTCTTGCCCAGCTTCTCTGAGTGTCTTAGAAAACCTTTGTAGAAAAGATTCTTTCATTGTTTTACAAACCCTCCCCCAGGTCCCCTCCACCATGCGGCCCTCGCTCTTGTCTCCTGTGATGACAGAAATACCCAGTTACATCTCTCTTTTAGACGGTTCTCTCCCTCCTCTGCTTCAGTGCAGTAT
>NW_006399781.1:10314471-10352077 GCF_000299155.1 Elephantulus edwardii | reverse complement strand
TCTCTGTAAATGTTTATGAAAATTAATAAAATATAATTATAGAAAAACAAAACAAAACAAAACAAAAAACCTTTGTAGAAGGCAGTGTGGCCAAGAGTGGGTGACTACTACCCATATGTCCGTTTCTGATGGCTTGAGTGTTGCTGTGACACTGGAAGCTGTCAGATAACCAGCAGGATTGTTCACGGTGGGCAGGTTTCAGTGGAGCTTACAGACCAAGACAAAATAGGAAGAAAATTTAGGTTAAAACATTAGCAAATTAAAATACTGCTACTCACAGAATAATATTGGAGAGTGCAGCTTGCTTACTTTTGGACGCATCATCAGACAGGCTCATCACTGGAGACAAATACCATGTTTGGTGATGTAGAGGGCTCAGCAAAGGTGAGAGAAACGCTCACTGAGATAAACCAGCATGATGATTGGCTACAGTGAACCCCAAATGTAACAACAAACATGAAGATTGCATGGGATCAGGCATGATTCTTCCTTTGCCCCACTCAGAGGACGTGCAGTGATAGTTATGTACCATCAAGTCGGAATTGACTTGGAGCTGTCAGTGGGTTTTCACAGTTAGTAAATCACTCTGGAGGAGATGACCCATCTTTCTCTCACAGAGTAGCTGATTGATTCAAACTACATGCATTCAGGTTGGCAGCACAGCTCCCGCCCTTCTAATAACAATAGCGGACTAGTATTACTGAGTTTTTTTAATATGCAAACTAATTCCTTGAGGATTTAAAAAAAATTTATTGCTCATTAGGTCTGGCTGGAAAGGACCCTAAGATTTCGAATTTGCAACAAGCTCCCAGGTGGTACCGGAGCCTTTGATCAGGGACTACACTGAGTAGCAAGACTCTGGAGAACAGAGTTTGCTTTCTTGTTTATTTCTTGACATTGCCTGAGTGTTTCTGTTTTCATGGAAGAGAGAGAGTAGTGTGTGTGCACCCACCCACATGCATTAATTAGCACATGGACATAACTGTGTTTGCAGAAGAAGATATATTTTTCCAAAAGTGTTTGAACTTCAGCCGTAAAAGACTTGACCTTTAAAGTTAGATACTTGAGTATGCATAGCAAAATGCTGATGATTCTTGAAACTGAGTGATAGATGCATGCAGGCTCCTTGGACTATTCTACTTTTGTATATATTTCAAAATATTCCTAATAATTTTTTTAAAATGTTAAATCATTTGATGCTTAAGTTGTTCCTAAAAATCCTTAGCTTGGTTCCTGCTACCAAACTTTTCCTAGATTTCCTCTAATAAATACTTTGAGAATGCTTTGTTTTAATCAATAGTGTATTTTTACTCCTGAAAATTTTAATTTTAACATATCAGAGTATTTTTAGAAGTTCAAAAATAACTGTCAAAAAGTGTTTGATCTATATCTGCCAACCTTAGCAACTGAAGCCGAATCTCCCTCTATCTTCCTTATTCAAGGGATACCATGAAGTGTGACAAGTACCAGAATCACAGCAGAATGATGTGTGAGCCCTGGAGGCACTTTAGAGAAAAATCTTGGGCCAGATTGCTCCTATTGATTGATGAGTGGTAACTCAGAACTCTGTTGAACAGGAATTTAAAGGCTCATCAGAAAAGATTTCTCTGATTGCCTAGAGTGTCTGTTAGGATGCTGTGTCTTGCTTGACCTTAATTCAGTGAAAGCACTTGTTTTGTAGTTAAGAAAACAAAGCACAGTTAATGTACATGATCTGCCATAAGTTTGGGGTTTGCCGAGAACCACTTGGCCAGAAGCAGGTGTTTAGATTTCGTAGGTTGGCATCTCATGCTATAGGGTATTCTCATGTTAAAGTAACTTGGTAGAGCAGAAGGAACCTTCACTTTGTAACTGTGATCTTGGACAAAGAGATTAATCCTAAAGAAAGATACTGTTATGAGGAATTCAAGATCTCACATTTTTTCCTTGGGCCACTAGGCAGCTCAAGGTCACACTTGCAGTAGTACTGTTACAGCTCTGTAGTCCTCTCTGACCTGTATGCTTGAGTTCGACTCCCACTTTCTCCCTCATCCCATCTCTTTTTTACTTCCTAATAGAATTCCATATGTTCTTGCCCTGATTTGTTAGTTTTATTTTTACTTCACTATTTTATTGTGTGTCTTTATCATAAAGCTGCCTCAAATATTTGTGAAACAGATGGCATATAAATAAAGAACATCAGAATGTTTGAGAAAGTTGTTGTTGACAAGACTGATAAGGATGAAAATAGTGTCATCCTTCTGAGAAGATGTTGACGGCTGCGGCATCTGCTCTCCTGTTCTCCCTAGCCTTCTGTCTCCCTGATTGATCCACCCTGGTCCTTTGCAGCCTCATTTTCGGTCTCTGATTTTGGCTTCATTTTGAGCCCTGGTGACCTCTTTGGCCTCAGCCTCACTCTTCACTCACAGATGTAGATCTGTATTCTCACGTGCCTTTTACTTGCTGGATCCACCTGAATGCCCCCGGGCACCTCAGCGTGCTCAAAGTGAAGCTCAGTGTCTTCTCCTGAATGTTTCTTTGGCTAGATGATAGTTGCCTCAGTCAGTAATCCTGTTCTGATTTTTTTACTTTTCCATTCTCCAGTTCTTTACAGCTAATTATCAACCAAGACCTGCACATTAATGTCTGAATATTTCTTGGGTTGTATTTTTCTCTATTCTGTCCTTTCTATAACTGGCCACTGTGGGGTTGCATTATTTTGTAATCTCCATGTCCCTGTTAGTTCCTTCATTGCAGCTTATCCTTGCCCTGAAGTCAAGGATCCCCATTTATCTCCAAACGGAAGTTCAGATTCCTTACACCTTGTTGCATTTTCCTCCTCTAACTGGTCTTGTCTTTCCTCCTCTTTAGTTCACTCTTGTTTGACTTCTAAGACTTGATTCACTCTCTATTCCTCAGTTTTCTCTAGATTATGCTTCTTACTTTTCGGATCCATCACTTGTCTTTGCTATAGCTTTTAGCATTGTGTGATGTACTTGTTCAGGTGACAGCCTTCCATTTGAATGGGACCTTTTTGAGGATTTAGAATGTGGTTTTAAGTCTGTATCACCTCCATGATGCAATTGGTAGCTGTTCATGAAAATGTGTGCTGAATGAAGCAATCACAGTTCTTGGCATTCTTTTAAAAGAAGCAGTAGTATTAGCAACAGCATCACTTATGGGACTTTTAGGTGCTGTGTTCTAAATGCTTTCCATGTTTCATCTCCTGCAACTTTTGTACAACGTTTGAAGTCAGTCATATCCTTGTTTTAAAATTGAAGCAACCAAGGCACAGAGCTTAAGTGATTTGCTAACATTCACTTGGATAATGGTGGAGCCAAGATTTTAACCAAGGCACTCAAACCATTCAGATTCTCAAACCATTCAGATACTATCAAGGAGACTCGCATGTTCATTCATTGATGGTGAGGCTCACTAGTTTTGCCTGAAGCTGTTTAATTTTCTTAGTCTGATTTTGCGGAAGTGAAAGCAAACTAAGAGAACCTTTGTAACCCAGTAAATATCATCAGTACCACGAAAAACAAATAGACAAACCAAACTTGTGGCTCTTGAGTGAATTCCGACTCATGGTGACCCCACAAAGTAGAACTTAGCTCCACCGAGATTTTTACGGAAGCAGAGCATCAGGACTTTCCTCTCTGGTGCTGCTGAGTGGTTTAAACTTCCAGCTGTTCATTATGCAAACTCTTTGGGCCACTCAGGACCTCGTATCATGTGAATACTGTGTTTTCTATTCCTTTCCCTTCTTTGGGTTCTCCCGGCTGGGTGACCCTGACTTTTCTAAAAGCACACATTCCAGAACTTCTCAGTAAATTGTGTTCGGCACTGTATTAGGAAAGGTGAAGGAAGACTGGCAAGCTGCTTTCACCAGCGTGTACTGAAGGAAAAAAAGAAAATACCAAACACAAAAATCTCTCCCCTTAATTGGCAAAGTCAGAACTTCCTTGCAGGGAGGACCAGACGAGAAAAGGATTCTGATGTGAGAGGAGCTATAAAGTCCATGCCTTTGTCAGATTACTTAAGTGTGAGCAAGACATTAGAAGAAAGTCACAGGGTTTTTAGAGCACTTGATTTTAAAGTACTCCGATGGTAAGAAAATAAGAAGGAGCTGGTAAGTGGCCATAATATGAGAGAAAATGATATTTTTGTCAAAGGGATTACACTGAGAAATTTCGACAAGAGAAATGAGGTGACGTGAGAAGGTGAAGTGATGAAAGGAATTAGAGGATACAGAAAAGCTAAGGCCAGTTGCTTATTTTTTGCACTTGGGATGATTTTTCACTTCACCTTATTAAACAAGGGAGCTCAGTGGTTCAGTGGGTCGGGAGTTGTGCTTTCTACCGTAAGGCAGGTGGTTCGAGGCCACCAGCTGCTCCGTGGGAGAAAGATGGGCAGTCTCCTGTACAATTTACAGCCTCGGAAAACCTGCTGGAGGGTCAGCTATGAGTCGTCTCTGACTTGATAGCCATGAGTTAGTTTTCTTAGTGTCTGTAACTTGATTTTTACTTTAAGAAATTAAACTTACTAAAAATATCTTTTTTAAAAATGAGGTGATTTTGAACGTAAACATTGCATTTTAAAAATCACGTATTTGGGAAAATATTTTAAATTTCTAAAATACTGTCCTATTTTTTCCATTATCTTTCTTTCCACTTGAATGTATAATTGATATTTATATAAGAACAATTCAATTTTTTAAGCATTACTTTAAAGTTAGTAGATTACTTAATTTTACCCAAAAGCTTGAATTCTGTAGTTAGATGTTCTAATAGGGATTAATCTTCCTCTACAACATAAAGAATACCAGTTATCTATCTATACTTACTGTCAGCAGAGTGGTTAAGTGGCTTAGTTGTAGAAGCAGAAACAGTATTCAGGAAGTGTAATGGTGCAAGCAGTTGTGGTGTTTTAGCAGTTTGCATGCTCCTTTGGAGTTGTGTTGTCCTAGTGATAAGAAGTTGCGCTGTAATCTCAAAGGCTCATGGTTCGAATCCACCAGCTGCTCCCTGGGAGAAGGATGGGCATTCTCCTCCCGTGTGATTAACTCCTCTGTAACCCGCCGGAGGGTCAGCTATGGGTTGATTCTAACTCAGCACAACAGCATGCCCCTCTGGAGGGAGCTCTGGTGATGCAGTCCATAGGGAGTTGTGCTGCTAATTCAGAAGTGGTGCTACTCTGTGGGTTCAACCACCACTGGCCCCTTGGGAGACAGGTAGCCAGTGTTCCTTCTGGGCTATCTGTAGCCTCTGAAAAACCCTCTGGGGAATCAGTAATGATTTGTTTCTGACTCAAAAGCAGTGAGGGGGTCGGGAAGGGTGGGGGGCAGGAGGAACAGGCGGCTCCTTTGGTTCTTAGTGGAGGGATTTGAAGATGTTCTGGTGTTTGGCCTCTGAGGCAGCACTTTTAGGCTTTGCTGCTCCTGGGAGCCTGCTGGGTCCTGTAAGGGAGTCTTCAGGCCTCCCTGTGTACCTGCTTATTTCCTCACTGGCTTCATAGAAAACCCTGGGAAGCCCCTGTGGAACAAGGCCTCTTGCTCATTTTTTTCCTGTAAATAGATGGCCCATCCTGGGACAGTATTTGAGAGCAGACATTTGAAGAGATAAAGGAGAAGGCAGAGAGAACATAGGAAAGATTACCCCCATTGTGATGGTGATGATGGCACAGTAGGACACGGTGTACCAACAGATACAGTCTGAGGCCCTCACGTAGGAGGAAGCGGAGATGAGAATCAGACAGAATCAAGGGGGACAGATATTTGGGAAAGGTTGAATTTGACTCTTCCAGATACCCTGTGGTAGGGCAGTAAAGAGCAAACGAGAGAAGAGCGTTCGCTCGTAAGCAAACGGAGCATGCTCACTCGATAATGCTTAGAATGGGAGAACCGAGACAGACTCACAGTGCTCAGTATTCAGCAGACAGTTCGTATTATTCTAACCATGGACCGACTCAGGTTGGATTCTCATGCACAGTGACTGCCTGTCAGGGAGTTCTGCGTGCTGCTCGGGTGCTAACCGAGGGAGAAGGGTGGGCAGTCTCCTCCTGTGTGATTTACTGCCTCTGAAAACCCACTGGAGGGTCAGCTGTGGGTTGGTCCCCACTCAGCGGTACTCGGCGACAACAGCTGCTGTGAACAGGTTCCAGCAGCGCTCACGGACCACGAAGAAAGGCCTGATGATCTGTTTCTGAAAATCAGCCAGGGTCATAAGGGCCACCATGGACTGGTCCCATTGAGTATGTATGGCCTTTGCCATGGTAAGTCAGGGCCCACTGTGAGGCAGCCGACTTGACGGCATCTAATGACACTTAAGAGCCAGGCGTCATGCTAGGCGCATGGAATGCCAGACTGGATGAACAATGTCTTGTGGAGTAGACAGATTAGTGTAAGGAAATGGGGTGGGGGAAGAAATACTGGATATGTGTTACTTAAAAACTCTTGGGACCAAGATGTGAGAAACAGAAGCAAGCTGTCTATGTATAAAATACCCTGCCAATACAAACCAATACTATTCCTCACACCCGTACGTTAGGAATCCTCTCTCTGGTTTTTCCTCTTCTGCCACATCTCATTTTCCCTGAAAGAAGTTGTTTCTGGTAAATCACTAGATATATTCCCTAGGGTTGATTGGCCGGTCCTGAATCCCAACGATGTGGTTGTGCGCCTGCAGAATAAGAATATAGACTTCTCTTCTGATGTAAATTATAATTCCACTGCCAGTCGCTTAAGAGACCTGGAATCTTGTTGATATGCAAGCCCAAGAGGGAGAGTCGTTCTGATGGCTGCTTGGTGGAGGCCGCAGCAGGCATCCCTGTCTTCCTGGGAGTTGCTTGACCTCCCCTGGTTCACGTGGGCCTTTAGAGGGCTGAACTTGGAAAGAAGAGTGTACTGTCTGGCACTCTGAGCAGTTGGCACTTTGCTGAGAGACGAAGCTGAAAAGATGGTTTGTTCATCTTTAATTTGGGGCTTTTGCCCAATAGCCAGTAAAGTATGACAAAGTCCTCAGTTCGTGTGGTTTTTTGTGACTGAGAGAGAATCCCTTCTAATCTTTTGAGGCCAAGGTTTTTCCGTCCAGTGACTTTGAGAACAAGTTGAGGAATGGCCTTGAACTGGGATACAGATATCCCCTCCTTTTCAGAAGTTCACTTTCCACCACTTATTTTTACAAAAGTTCAACATTAATACCTGTTCTCACGAACTGAAAGAAACCTGAAGAGGATTTATGCTTTTACAAAAAAAGAGAAAACCATCACTAACACCCAACATTTGTTTTGCAATAAGCCATGAAAGAGGCAGTGCCTACCCCTAGCAGTGCGACCGGAGTCCCAAGGCTCCTTCCAGGCATTAACTCAGCATCAGGCCACCGTGGCATTTAGTTGTGTCTCTTGTCATGTATGGTAAGGTTACTTTAGGTTTGTGGGTTTTTCCATAGGTGGTTTTTTTGGTCTCGGAATGCTCAGAGTTTTCCCCCATAAATGAATAATGGTTGCTGCTTTGCTTTGTGCAGTTTTCGTTGACAGTGTTTTCATAAGATGTTCATTTCAGGTAAAGGGTGAGAGAGTGTACCCTCAGCTGTGGTCTTCACCTTTTTTTAAGAGTTGCGATTTCTTATAAGAGCTCTCTGGTGGCTCAGAGGTGAGGAGCTGTGCTGCTAATTCACAGGCAGATGGTTTGAATCCACGAGCTGCTCCGAGGGAAAGAGATGAATGATTTACAGCCCCTGAAGACCTGCTGGAGGGACAGCTGTGAGTTGGTTCCCACTCAACGGCACATAACAGACAACATTTCTTGAGAATGTTTGCTGTCTCTTCACATAACTGTTGTGTCTCTTCAGCCTTTTAAAAGGGCTGCCGGATCTGTTAGGGCCCTCTTGGGACTTAGTGGTAAGAGTTGCATTGCCAACCCGAGGGCAAGTGGTTTGGAGACTCAGGAGAAAGAAAGTTGGACAGTCTCTTCCTGTGCAGTTTATAGTCTCTGAAAAGCCCACAGGACAGTTGACTGCGAGTCACTTCTGATTCAACAGCAGTGCATTGAGTTGTTGAATTGTACTGATATATCAGAGGGGGCTGGTGGCACAACAGTTAAGTGCTTGATTTTGAATAACTTCACCAAGATTGGTAGTTCAGACGCATCTATCCAGTGGGTTGGCAGGAGTAGAGCCCTGTTCTGAAGAAGATGACAGGACAGTTCAGCTCTTCCCTGCAAGGCCCCTGGGAGTCTGAACCAATTCACTGGCACATGACATTGATCTGTCAGAATCCTCAGAGTCTAACTGTGGGACTCCATCAGCAGGGGGCAGTGCTGTCCCAGTCACATGATCTGAACCTACAAGTTAGAGTTTGAAGCGCCCTTTGGTCCTAGGCGGAATCATATGTTTAAAATTTTTATTGTTTATTCTAAATGTTAACTATATGAGCATGCATATTTAAAATAGAATTTCAGCAGCTGTAAGTTAGATATTATTAAATGACCTTTTTGAAATATTAAAATCAGCAGAGCAAGGAAACACATTGTGTGGTTCAAAAGTAGGAAGGGAGTGCATCAGGGATGTATCCTGTTTCCATACCTTTTCAATCTATATGCAGAACAGATCATTTGGGAGACTGGGCTTTATGAGGAGGATTGTGGCATCAAGATTGGAGGAAGACTCATCGACAACCTGTATTATTCAGATGACACATTCTTGCTTTGCTGAAACTGAGGAGGACCTGAAGTACTTGCTGCAGAAGGTCAAGGACTGTAGTCTTCAATATGGATTGAAGCTCAACATCAAGAAGACCAAGCACCTCTGGGCCAGTTGGCAGCCACGGTGGATGGAGAAGAGATTGAGGTTGTTAACAGTTACAGTGTCTTTGGCTTTACAGTCAATACTCTTGGCACCAGCAATCAGGAAATCAAAAGTTTTGCATTGGGTAAATCTGCTGTCAGGGACCTCTCCAGAATACCGAGAAGCAACGATGTCAGTCTAGAAACTGAGTTGTCCTTGATCCAGTCCATGGTCTTCACAATTACTTGCTATGCATCAGAGAGCTAGATAATGACGAAGGATGATAGAAGAAGAACTGATACCTTTGAGTTGTTGTGTTGGAAAAGAGTTTTGAACATACCCTGGACTGCCAAGAAAACAAATAGATCTGTCTTGGAGAGGGTGAAACCAAGTTTCTCCTTGGAGGCTAAGATTTTGATGCTTCATCGCACATACTTTGGGCATGTGGCCAGAAGGGACCGATCCTTGGAGAAGGACATCCTGCTTAGATAGGTGGAGTGACAGCACAGGAGAGAAAGACCCTGGATGAGATGAATTGACACAGTAACTAGGACAGTGGGGGTAGGTATGTCAGAGGAGTCACACTGGCTCAGGAAAGGGCAGGCTTCAGAGCTGTTATACATAGGATCGTTATGAGTCACAGGCAACTCGATGGCACATAACAACAACATCATTAGAAATGTAAATACTTAAAATAGAATTTTTGATCACCCGTATAATTTCTTTGCCACGTTAACCTGAACACTGTGGTGTGGTCGGGTTAATTTGTCCTACATATTTGTGATTTGTCATTAGTCTTTGGGTTGGTTTAAGGAACCATGGGTATTAAAAAGGAGCTACAATGACACAGTGGAGTAAGCATTAAACCACTAACTGAAAGGTTGGAAGTTCATAACCACCAGCCACTCTGAGGGAGAAAGATGAGGCAGTCTTTATAAATATATAAAGCCTTGGAAATGCTAACATTCGTTTCTACTCTGTGCTATAATGTCATTTTAAGTCTTAATTTAATGGCAGTGGGTTGAATTAGTCGATGATTAAAACTCCTTTGCTAACTAAATGGTAGATGACTGTAGCCTGCTTTACTTGGGGGAAAGACCTGGCAATGTGCTGCCGCACAGGAGATCATATTAGACAAATCTACTCTGTCCGTAGGGTCCCTGTGAGTCAGTGGGCCACAGTGCATAACAACAGCAGCAACAACAACAGTGTTACTAGGATTTCAGCTGAACTAGAGTGATCACGGTCCATGATCTTAGTAGAGGAGAGCAGAATCCACACTAGCTAGACAAAGCAGACAAGAACTTACCGAGGTGTATAGGTACATTACTGAACGTTGGGCAGACTGAAGAAACAGACTTCAGGTTGAGCTTCCAGGAACTCTACAGTTTCATCCGCCAGGGGACCTGCTGCCTCACCACTATCAGCATGTTTCTTCCCATGCTGCCAGCACAGTGGTGCTGCCTCTGCCAGGATTGGAAACCATTGAGTCAGCCATATGTATGTACCCCTGCAGGTGGTGAGCCTGGGAAGCATAGGTTGTAGCTTCTATGTTAGAAAGGAGGGGTTTTACAGAGTGGTAAACTATCAGATACGGAGAGAATGTTTTAAAAGACTTTGAGTAGCCATGGTTGGCAGATGTCTGTGAGGACACAGTTGTGTAACATGAATGCCTCTGGATGTAGGTCATAGCACTAGGGTCTAGCCTGGCCTGCCACTTGCCAGCACCATGACCTTGGGCAAGTCCATTTTATGATTTTGGTGCTCTCACCTCTAAGGTGGGAATCGTGATTTCTCCTTATCTATGTCTTGGCAATACATATGAAAGAAAGTAATATGTGTAGCTATACCTGGAAAAACTAAAGTATGAAATAAGTGAAAGAGATTTTTAACAATCCAGCTGTGTCTCTAAACTAGGTGTAGGCAAACATTTTCTGTAAAGAGGAGGGGTGAGTGTTTGCTGTTTGCATACCTCCTTTGCAGAATCAGCAGTAGACATATGTGCACAAATGAGAATTACAGTGTTCCAATAAAACTTTATTAATTGGAATTGATGCTAACGTTTGAAATTCATGTACTTTTCAAATGTCTTGGGGTTTTTTTTTCTTTTCATTTTTTCAATGTTTGGATAAGAATAATGCATTCTTCGTTCCTAGATTGTAAAAAAACAGGTGAAAGGGTGAATTTGGCTCTTGGGTCATGGTTTACTGACCTGTGTTGACTCACTCACTCATTGCCATCCGGTCGGAACTGGCTCATAGTTGACCTTCTGGCAGATTTTCAGAGGCAGCTCTGAGTTGGCTTTGACTTGACAGTATACAACAGTAGTGATCAAAGGGGATCTCTGGTGGCTTAGTGGTAAGGTATTGCACTGCCAACACAAAAAGTGGTTCGAATCCATCAGCAGCTGTGTGGGAGATAGATGGGCAGGCTCTCCTCATACAGCTTGTAGCCTCTGAAATCCTGTTGCAAAATCAGCTATGTGTCGGTTTCAATGAGACAGCAGTGAACAACAATGACCAAAGAAAAAAAGAGCCCTGGCGATGCAGTGGAGAAGCACTCAAATGCTAACCAAAGAGGAGTTGTTTGAACCTACCTGCTTCTCCACAAGAGAACCTTCTGAGGCATTCTGCTCTGTCCTAAGGGTCACTTTGAGTTGGGTCAAAAGGCTAATGACTAAATATGGCCCTGCCTGGTGCAAATGCAGAGGTTGATGGTTCGAATCTAGCAATCTGTTTCCATACTATTACAACCTTTAAAAATTTTATGGAGGGTTCTACTTCTGTTCTACTCAGAAGCACATAGGAGTCTCAGGACATAGAATTAACTGGACATCAATAAGTTTGGTTTTAATAACTAAAGACAGTAGCTTTTCATGTGCATGTGTGTGGAAAAGTAGCTATTTAACATATGTTGCCCATTAAAAAAATTGGGTCGTTCTGTCTTTTTGTTGTTGAACTGTAGAAGGTAGGGTGATTTTGCCTTCATACAGCAGCAAGTAAATGTGGAGCTTTATCAGGTGATACTGTCTAAACAGAGAGCATACTGTTTTCACTGCTCTTCAGAGTAGATTAGATAGTAGTTGCTTCTTTGGTATTAGAATGAAAGTAATTCTGTGGTTATGCCCAAAAACATAAGATGCTGGCTCCGCCATTTGATTCTTAGCACCTTTGTATTTCCCCCTCTACCTTCTTGGGTGATTTGATTTTTGGAAAAGAATAAGACAATCAGGAACTTCTTTTTTAAAGCTGACGTTACCTTTATCCTCTTATCCATGCCCTCAATCCCTTCTCCTCAAATCTACCAGATCCCTCCTGGACAAGCTCTCCCACCAAACAAAAAACCAACCAAACAAAATCAGCTTATTGCCATTGTTAGGCTTATTGTCCACCTTAGAAAACCAGAATCAGAATCAGCATGTTTTCTTTCCCTCTTAGAAATTTCCTTCTGTTAACAAAAGCTTTAAATCAGTTTCTACTACATCAGCTGAGATAAAAATGTAACATGTACAGTATACATCAGCTACGTAGTATGTTTCTGAGTGAACTCTGTTTTGAATTCCTTTGGTCACCCAGATACCTTTCCATACTGCCCTTAGTTTACATCCACCCATAATAATTTTTCTGATTTTTTTTCCTAGTGCAGGCAGAGAATAGAATGTGTGTGGATGATACGTTGACATCTAGAAATGACTAGCAGTGCAGTGGGAGTGGGAACACAAAGAGAAAGGGTTGGAGGAGGAAGAAGAGATGATGTGTTTTGTTTGGCAAAACAAGTGAAGAAGGTGCTGATCACTTTTGGGGAAAGGCAGTGCATTTCCTTAGTATGCCTGTTTCTGTATGGTATCTATATTTGTCTGTGCGGAACCCTTTGGACAATGAAAATGTTCAGCACTTCAGTCTGCTAATTAAGAGGTTGGCAGTTGGCATCCACTCAGAGACACCTTGGAAGAGAGACATTAGGAATCTACTTGTAAAAACGAAGCCATTGAAAGCCTGTAGCACACAATTCTCTCCCGACACACAGGAGATTGCTGGGAGTCAGAATTGACTTGACGATTGAGCACTAGTTCCTATGAGCACATCTCCCTTTCATTAGGTGCCGTCTAGTCGTTTTTGATTTGTAGCTGCCGTACAGATGTGACTAAGCAGAATTACCCCTTAGGGTTTTCTTGACTTTATTCATTGTAGAAGCAGGTTGCCTGGTGTTTATCTCTCGGAGCCACTGGGTAGATTTGAACCCCCAGCTTTTTTTTTTCTTTTAAGAAGTCATATGCTTACCCATTGGTGCAGCCAGAGTGCCATAACCTTTGTAGTTGCTGCCCTATAGACTGACACTGGTGATGACTAATTCAAAGAAACTATATTCCATTTTGCTTTGCAAGGAGCCCTTTTACTTGGGTTTTACTAAATAAAGCTGGATGGGAGGGTGAGACAGAGCAAACCGTGTGTAGAGCAGAAGTTAGAGTACGGCAGAGCTTTGGCAGCTTTGGGACAGAAAAACAAAACTTTAGACTTGCTTTCTATTTTGAGGCTATCACAAGATGGTTTGTACTTACATTCCTAAGTCATAAACAGGGGTAGGAGGGACTGGGGATTAAGTTATCTCTTGGAAAATATTAATTTGAAATTGAGTTAAAATGAGCAAAGAGATGAAGAGGGAGGAAGAAAACATTAGAGTCAGCCAGTCGGGAAGAAAAATAATAAACACCTCGTGGGGGTGAGAGAGGCATGCAGATGTGCTCCCAGTGCTTGGCCCCTGCTCCTTCACAGAGCCCCATTGTCTCAGGGAAGGGGCCCGGCTGAGTGCTGTGAGAACCCAGGATTTGGCAGATAGTGTCTGCCCGTGAATGCAGAGACCCGCCAAGCTCTTCTTGAGAGGGTGATCGCACAGTCAACATGATTGCTGACTAATAGGCAGTAGCTGTCATCCTATGAGCTGTTTTATCGTAATACGATGATCACATCCTCAGTGCTGTAATTGGCTATTTTTAGGAATTTCCCTACGGAGAATCATGGTGAGGATGGGCTCTAGAATAGCTCTGGGCAGTGCCGTGAAACAGCTCCCTTCCAGGGTGAAGCCTTGCCTACTGACAGCCTGCTGGGGCGTCTCACGGAAGGCAAGTGCTTTGCGTTCCGCTGGCTTATTACTCGGCACGCTGTTCCTTGGGACTTCAGCTCTCTTTGCTTCTTTAGACATGTGTGTCTGCACGGAAGAGCTGGACTCGACTCATCTGTTCCAGTGCAGCAGCGTACGTAGGAAAAGGTGTGCGTCTGTGTGAGGAAGCCTCACTCAGCTGGTCACTTTCATTTCCAGAACGTCCCCTCTGTGCTCAGAACACCTTATAACCGAACTCAATCATGTCGTGTTCCTTTTCTTCCATGACCGAGAAAAGGCTGAAAGGAGCTGTGCCAGCATATTAATAATGGCTTTCTCTGAACTGTGAGAATTCTAGTAGTGGCTGTTAAGTATTTTATGCAGAGTGTTTAGTTTTTTCCATTAATTTTTTATAATGAGCACATAATATTTTAAAGGCAGTTAATCACATGGGGGGAGATTGCCCATCTTCCTCCTGCAGAGCACCTGGTGGCTTCAAACTGCACACCTTGGGGATTGCAGTGCAGCTTCTTGCCACTAGGCCACCAGAATCCACTGTGAGCACATAATATTTTAAAGAGAGAGAGAGTGAGTGAGTGAGTGAGTGTGTGTGTGTGTGTGTGTGTGTGTGTGTGTAATTGTGAAACCTACCACTTAAAAACCATTAGTATCTCCTGTTGCTGATTGCAAATTCCTCTAACATTCAAAGCTTGCACTTTTGCTCCAGTCTCTCTTTCTAGCCTCTCCTTCTCTCTCCGCCCCATACCTCAGATGATGTTGTTATGTGCCATTGAGTCCAGTGTGACTCACAGTGACCCTATGAACATCAGAGTCCTATCCTGTCCTGTACCGTCCTTATCATCTCTGACACGTGAGCCCATCGCTATAGTCACCGTCTTAGTCTGCCTCATTGAGGGTCTTCTTCTCTCTTTTGTTTTTAATTAATTTTAATGAAAGTTCACAGAGACTTAGGGTTTCCACTCTTTCATTGTTGCACTTTTCTCCCTGCCCACCCCTCCCCCCAGTTAACTCTTCTCCTTGGAAAAATAAAAGGAAAATTGTTTCATTGCTATGTAGTCCCTCCCCCCAAGTCCACTCTATTGTGCAGCCTTCATTCTGGACTCCCATCATGACAGTAATACCTAATCATACATCCCTTTCAAACAGTTCTCTCCTTCATCTGTTTCAATGCAGTATACATCATTCATCCCCTCCCTCTCTGTCATCTCTCAACCTCGATGTCAGTACCATTCTACAACAGTGGCACTATGCAATATTTGTCCTTTTGTGACTGAGATATTTCACTCAGCATAGTGTCCTCCAGGGTCACCCATTTTGTATAATATTTCATGAATTCCTTGTTTTTCAATGCAGCATAGTATTCCATTATATGAATATACCAGAGCTTCTCCATCCATTAGTTTGTTGGTGGGCACTTGGGTTGTTTCCAGCTCTTTGCTATTGCGAACAAAGCCACAATAAACATGGGTGTACATGGTCTTCCTTTCTTTCATCGACCCCTCTACATTTCCAAGCATGATATCTCCTTCCAATAGCCTTTTCTAGCAACATGTCCAAAGTATCAGAGATGAGGCTTCACCATCCTTGCCACCAGAATTGGGCACTGGTACCAAACATGTTGGTGCTTCGTTTATACCCTTTCTCCACCTGTCACTTTTCCCTGCTTCAAACAGATGTCACTTTCTTTAGAGAGTAGGTTTTACTGTTGTATCCAAGCTTTATACAGGGATTTGACCCATATTCAAAATACTATCACATTTTTCTCTCAGATGTGATATTTCCATGTTTATGTCTATTCATGTGCTAAAACTACAGCCCAGCCTAACCCTCACAAAACAAATACCAAGAAATGAGTTTGTCTTAATTCAAGCTTTTCCCAAAACCCAGGGAGGCATATATCCTGCTGCTTATCACACAAAAAGGGAATCCCAGTTTCTTTCTATAGTTGTTAAGTAGCCATGTACCGTAAAATAACACACTTTCCACTATGTATCCTTTTAGATTTAATGCAGGAAATGTTGTGTTGCTGAATTATGCTTTCATGTTCTGAAACATACTTGTGTGTTGTCATAGAGTACATTTAAATCCAAACCAAAGTGTTTTTATTGCAATGGAAATATTTCAATTAATGTTTAGGGTCAGAACATATAAACAAAGTATGTGTCCAAATTAGTTGATTAATTATTGCATTCCCGGGTGCAGGCAGAGTTTTGTTGAACTCTATCAAGGGAGAAATTAATGTCCTCTGCCTGTGAGGTCCTTCCTTGGGAAATACTGGGTTTTAATGTTATGTGGTACAGGACATTTTTCTTTTGGCAAGAGCAGAGCAGCCAGTACCACTAAGTAAAATGCATTACATAGCCAGCATTCAGAATGGGGAAGAGTACTCCACACTTTAGGACTAAATCTAGTTCATGTTCTGTGAGGTTTATCACCCTGTTTTTTCCTCTCTCATTTACATATACACCTTCACAGTACATACACCTCATTGCCTCCAAGTGGAGTTTGACTCATGGGAACCCATGTATATCAGAAACGAACTCTTCTCAGCTTTCAGAAGCTCATTAGCCTTTCTTTGACGTACATCTGGGTGGACTTAAATTCTCAACCTTTTGGTTAGCAATTGAAGATATTAATCATTTTTCACCACTCAGGGACTCACAACATAGATGTGGCAACGTACTAATCCTTGGCTTTCTCTCTATATTACTTTACTGTCAAGTCTGCTAGACAGCTCTGGTATCCTAGTCTGTAGGAATTGCACTTCTCTTCCAAAGGCCATGCCTCTCTGGTGGTTTGAGTTCACCAGCAGCTACAGGAGGTCAATGGGCAATCTTTCCTCATGCTGTTTACAACCTCGGGAACCAATGGAGCATCAGCTGTGAGTAGGTTCTGACTTGACAGCAGTGAAAGGGATTTTTTAGTTGTTAAGCCAATCATATTACATTTAGGTCTCTAAGCCATGAATCAACTTTTCCTTTACAGATCTTTTCCTAGATTTGTACTTCTTTTTCATGTGTGTACACAGGAATAAATTTTATATCCCAACTCACATCACCTTTTATGTACTTCTTTTTCTTCTCCGTTCTTTAGTATGAGACTTAAGGTCATGGTTTAGAAATGTGTGCCCAAGTGACCATCTTAAAAAAAAGAATTATAACAAGAGAGATTTCCCTAAGCCCTAACGGCATAGTAAGATAGTATCTAAATAACTGGAGAGAAGTACTACACATTTAAATCTATACTTATTACAAAAGATTATTTGAGATAAAGTACAGAAGTACTTGAAATCAAAGGAGAAAAGTGAACAAAATATTAAGGTAGATTAGTAAAGTCAGAGCAGAGGGAAAGTTGTTCAGAGAAATGTGTATGGTAATATTCTGCACAAAGAAAGACCAAATTTAGTCACAAGCTCAGTGCTGAGCCAAAAGCAAAAAGAATTTTCTGTAAGATCATGCTTCTCTACAAAGTATCTCAGCTGTGGTACTACCTTGAAGGATCATTACTGGGTCATTGAGTAGCAGTTGGACTGTGCAATTTCTAAGTTCTTTTCTATTATGAACATTCAGTTATCAGTGTGAAAGGAACAGATGGGATATGGGGACAGCAGTGCCTGGGTCTGAACTCTACCTACTTCATAAAGGGAAACCATCCCCATCAATATATCCATAGCAGCAAATAGATATCTACTTGGTCAGACATGGCACCCTCCATGCTCCTGAACCTTTTTGTACCAGTTATTCAGGTTTATTGTTGACTCATAGAATTTTTGCTCACAGTTACAGTACCAAGAGTGAGGTTTATTAGGAAATTAAGTTGGATGGGTAAAGGAAGCAAAAAATATTACCCAGTGCAAGTATAGGTTTTAGTCCAACAGTCCCAAGGCACAATTTCTCAATAAGTTCAGGCTCTGGTCTCAGTTCACTTTTCCAGATTTCATCCCACAGTCCCAAGACAAATTAAAAGCAAGTCACAATCTTTCTACTACCATCCCCAGAGTCTTGCCACCAGGTCTTGCTGCTCAGTGTGGTAAGCACTCGCTGTCATATCCTAGTCCCATAGCTGTTGATGAGTTTCAAGACCATGTGTCTGCACTTAAAGTAGCTGGAGACCAGAGGGGGCTAATGTAATGGCTAGAAAAGCCAACTTTTAAGCTAATGCAGCAATCAGTTATTGGTCAACTGTAAAAGATTATGACATTATTAAATAATTGGTAATATAAGAACATTACATTTGGTAATAGAAGGGAATTTTTATCTTTCTTTATTGATGAAAATAAATGCAGAGAATATAAAACTTTTTGGTAGTTTTCACATGTACAGATCAGTGAAATTGGTTCCATTCTTCATGTTGTGCCATCATCATTATCACTCTCTCTACTCCTATAGTTTCACCATCATGGACTTAAATATATTGTTAGGTGTTAGCTGTTTAGCTCCAACTACCTAGTGGCCCCTAAGTACAACAAAATGCTTGCAACAACATCATGCCCAGCCTCGCTCCTTTCTCTTAGTCTCTGTCATCCTTAATCCACTGTTGTAGTTATTGTATCAGTCCATCTTGCTGAGGGTCTTCCTCTTTTTTGCTAACTCTCTACTTTCCCTAGTATGATAGCTTTTCTTTCACCATCCTTGCCTCTGTGAAGCACCTTTGTTCCTCCAAGACAGATTTGTTTGTTCTATTGGTAGTCAGTGGCATATTCAATACTCTTCACTTAAATCACAATTTAAAGGAATCAGTGTTTCTTCGGTTTTGCTTACTCATTGTCTAACTTTTAGACACGTGAAAAGCAATCGAAAATGGCATGGCTTGGATTGGGTGCTGTAATGCATCTCAATTCATTGCCACTGAGTCATACACATGCTTAGTTGACCTTCTAGAGCATTTTCAGAGACTGTAAATGGCAGAAGAGGAGATTGCTGATCTTTTCTCTCACAGAAGCACGTGTTAGGTTTGAGCCTAAAGAGAAGTGTTGCCTTTGGGTTAGATGTATCACTCCTAATGGAGCTCCCTTTTATCTCCTGGATACATTTTTAGTAGGTCACAGTGTTCAAGGCAGACATTGTTTACAAAATTAGCTTAATTTATGTTTAATTTAAAGATGATTTCAGATAGAAAAACGATGGTATATCCACACCATGGAATACTATGCAGCACTGAAAAATGAGGAACTAATATAAGATTACACAACATGGGTGATCCTGGAGGATATTATGTGGAATTAAATATATCAGTCACAAAAGGATAAATATTGCATAACACCACTGATACAAAACATGGGGGTTGGGAGTAACTAAGAAAAGATAGGAAAATAATGAAAGGAATATATGATTAAGCACTATTTGTATGATGACAGACCAGAATAAGAGGTGCATAGCAAAGTGGCCAGGGTTTGGGGAAGGGAGGAAATGAATGCAACAATGAATGATTTTGTTTTAAATGTGAACTTGGGGGAGTAGGGAGGAAAATGTGCAGCAATAAATGGTTGAAAATCCAACTTTTAAAAAAATCACAATAATATTGTTGTCGTTTGTTATGTGCTGTCGAATCTCTTGCGACTCATAGCAACCCTATGTACAATATAGCCCTGAAACCTGCTCTATCATGCTCCAACTTGACTGTCATTGACACACCTACCTCCATTACCCTAGTTATTGAATCAATCCATCTCATCAATGGTCTTCCTCTCTTTCTCTGTCCCCCACACCCTTCCAAGCATGATTTCCCTCTCCAAGGACTGGTCCTTCTTTGCAGCATGCCCAAAGTATGTCAGACAAAGCCTCAGAATCCTTGCCAAGGAGCAGCCTGGTTTCACCCTCTCTAGGAAAACATCATGAGGATTGCATCTCAACATCATGAAGACATAAATCCTCACCACTGGACAATTAGTCAACATCATGATAGATGGAGAAAAGGTTGAAATTGTCATCGATTTCATCTTACTTGGTTCCACAATCAACACTCTTGGTACCAGCAGTCAAGCTATTAGGAGACATAGGTGGTTGTTGTTGTTAGGTGCCGGCAAGTCATAGTGAACTTTAAACAACAAATCTGAATCCTGTCCTATTCTGTGCTGTCCTCACATTTCATGACACATTAGAGCCCATTGTGGCAGTCACAGTGTCAATCCACCTGGTCAAAGCTCTCTCTTTCACCAATCCTCTACTTTTCTGAGCATCACATCCCTCTCCAAGGAATAGCAGCTGCTTCTAGCAACGTGCTTAAAGTATGTGAGGCGATTATTCATCCCTGCCTCCACAGAGCACTCTGGATGTACCCTCTCCAAGACATACTTGTTTGTTCTTTTGGCAGTCTATGGTCTTTCAGTTCTCTTCTCTAATACCACTGCTCAAAGGCATCAATTCTTCTTTTGTCATCTTTATTCATTGCCCAGCTCTCAGATGCAGAACAAGTGATCAGAAAGACCATGACCTGAATCAGACACACTGTAGTCCTCAAACTGACATCATTACTCCTCAATAATTTAGACAGGTCCCTAACATCAGACTTTTCCTAGTGTAGTACATCTTCTGATTTTCTGACTAATGATGCCAAAGATGTTAATTGTGGATCCAAGTAAGATGTTAATAGTTTCAGTCTTTTCTTCATCTGTCATTATTTTGCCTATTAGTCTGGTAGTAAGAATCTTTGTTTTCTGGACATTGAGATGCAATCAACATTGAAGCTGTTTACTATCTTCAATTTTCTACAATAAGTGCTTCAAGTCTTCCTCACTTTTAGCAAGCAAGGTTATGTCATCTGCTTAATGCAAGTTATTGATGAGCCTCCCGCTGGTCCTGTTGCCACATTCCTCTTCTTAGATTGCAGCTTCTTGAATAATTTGCTCAGTATACAGATTGAATACGTTTGGAACGTGAATACAACCCTGACTCACTCCCTTCTTGATTTTCTCTGCTCAGTTCGCGCAGTAGTCTCCTGGTCTGTGTATAGGTTTCACATGAGCACACATAAGTGCTCTGGAATTCCCATTCTTTTCAATGTTGGCCATAATTTGTTATGATTCACACAGCCAAATGCCTTTGCATAACCAATAAGGCATAAATAGACATTCTTCTGGTATTCTTTACTCTCAGCCAGCTGAAAAAGCTGAAAAACTTTTTCAACTGAGAGAGCTGAAAAACAAATTCAAGCCTCGAGTCAAAATGAACATAGAAATTCCACATGACCCAGCTATTCCATTGCTTGGAATATACCCCAAGAAAATGAGAACTGAGGCTCAAATGTAAACTTTTACACCAGTTTTCACAGCAGCATTATTCACCATCACAAGAATATGGAAGCAGCCCAGATGTCCAACCACAGGTGAATGGATTGAGAAGTTGTAGTACATTCCTAAATGGAATACTACGCAGCACCCAGGAGCAATGATTTTGTAAATTGCTGCCTAATTTGGGAGGGACTGAAGCGCATTATGCTGAGTGAACTAACGCAGTCCCACAAGGACCAATACTGGACAAAACCATTATTGTAGAATGAGTATGAGGATCCAAGGCAGGAGGGAGGGTGGAAATAGAGGGGTGAGGATGGGGGAGGGTGTTAATCATAAGGTTGCACAATTTGATGGGTGGGGTGAAGGAAATGGCTCTTTTTGTGAAAAGCAGTGTATTCAAACTTTGTAAATAAATCAGAATAATATAAAAAATAAAGAAAAAATATTGAAAGATGCTTTGGGCAATATATACTGAATGATCCAGAAGTCATCGAAAGAAGGTGGAGAGAATACACAGAATCACTGTACCAGAAAGAATTGACTGACACTAAAAAATTTCAGGAAGTACCATATGAGCTATGAGCAGGAGCAACGATAATGAAAGAGGAAGCTGCATTGACGGCATTGGCAAAAAATAAGGCTCCAGAAATCTATGGGATACCAATTGACTTGTTGCAGTTAACAGATGCAGTCCTGCATGCGCTCACCAGTCTATGCCAGGAAATTTGGAGGACTAGTGTCTGGCAAGAAAGGTGATCCAACAGAATGTGGAAACTATCGAACAATATAATTAATATGACATGAAAGCAAAATATTGCTGAAGAGCATTCAAAAATGGCTAGAACAGAACATAGGGAACTGCCGGAAGTTGAAGCAGGATTTACAAGAGGCCATGGCATCAGTGGTATCATTGCTGATGTCAGATGGATCCTGGCTGAATATAAAGAAGATTGAGTGCTCGCCTCGACAGCACATATACTAAAATTGGAACGATACAGAGAAGATTAGCATGGCCCCTGCGCAAGGATGATACGCAAATTCGTGAAGCGTTCCATATTAAAAAAAAAAAAAGAAAAAAAAGATTGATTAAAATAGTGCTTGTTAAATTGTCATAGTTTTATCTCTGGATGATGGGATGCATTATTGGTCTTGATTGTCTCATTCATCTTCTCTCATACATTACTTCTTGCGGGGGGGTGCTTATAATAGTGAAGCAAGATTTTTTAAAAAGGAGTGAATGTGGGAAATAGTGTGTGTAAATGTAGGTATTCAGGTGATGTGGTAGTTCCTTCATCTGTAGTTGGCTGAGTTAATAGTAGTGCTTACTTTTCTTCAAATAAAGACGAGGTTTTTGAGCTGGGACAAACGAGTTTAAGCGCTCTGGTGGTGTAGTGCTTAATGTTTCAAGCTGCTAACTGAAAATCGCGTAGCTCCCCAGATACCCCCATAAAGCCCTGAAACCCAGTGGAGTGCCACTGTGAGGTGGCACCAGCTCCGTGGCAGTGGGGTTTCTTGGGGAGGGCCTTAAGAGGGAGTGTGGTGGCTTGGTCTATATGGAGTTGGGCTGCTAACATAAATGCCAAGGGTGGTTCAGAACCATGAGAAAGATTAGCAATCTCCAGTGTTACTTACAGCTTTGGAAACTCACTGGAAGGCGGTCTGTGAGTCAGAACAGACTCAACAGCAAAGAGTTGAGTTTTGGGTGAAAGGGGTCAGATGGAGTTTGAGGCCAGTCTGGAGTGCAGAAGAGGCTGTAAATGGTATTTTCTACTAGAATTTCCCCCATTCTTTTTTCTCTCCTCATCTTGTTGGAAAGTCTGGTGAGTATGGGTCATCCATGGAAGAAGAGTTGCTGGATTGGGAATTCTAGAAATCCGCAGGAAAGATCAGGAACAGCACAGCTCACTGCATTGAATTTTCTATGAGCTGGATGTTGGACTAAGAGTTTTAGATAGAATATTGTTTATTAAATTCTCACCATCACTGTGAAGTTTGCTGCAAGTGTCCTTGAGCTGGCCTGTTTGCAATTGAGCAGCGTTCTCCTATGAGCCTCAAGGTTTTCACTGACTGAGCTTTGGAAGTAAATAACGAGATTTCTTAACTTATCCTAGTCTGTAAGTCCTGCTGAAATGTATCCATGTCAGATGCCCAGGCTGGTATTGAAATCCTGGTGAAATTGCCTCCAGTAACAGAGTACCATGCAAGCCAGCATCACTATAGATTGTGTTCTTTCCCCCATTTTAAAACTCCATTGAGTTCTCATTGACTTGCAGATGATCCTCCAGTGGGTTTTAGAGATGGTAGATGACATGGGAGGAGAGTGCCCATCTTTTCCCAAGGAGCAATTGTTGAATATGAACTCTCTGGCTTTGGGTTGAGAACACAAGCCCCCCTACCCACTAGGCTGCCAGAGCACGTTTCTGCATGTCCTTTCTGTCTTGCTTGCTCTTGCTTGCGCGCACCCGCGCATACTGCCGCACTCGCTCTGTCCTGTTTAATACGTTGCCGCACACATAAATTGACACCGTGCTTAGAAACACCTTTGTGTTTTTTTTCTGTCATTTGTGGCAGCGTGTTAATCATATCCGAGTCATAGCTGACCCTCCAGGGGATTTTCACAAACGGTCAATTGCACTAGAGGAGACTATTCATCTTTCTCCCCTGGAACACTTAGTGGATTTGAATCTCATGCCTTTGAGTTGGCTGTGCAACTCCTTACCATGAGGCCACCTGAGTGGCCCATTTTGTTGGTGAAGAAATGGTGGCTCAGCTTTTCCATGACCTCTTCACAGTATAGGAAGCAAAACAGTTAAAATTTGATTCCAGATGTGTCTGACTGTAGAGTGGTACTACTCTGGGGTGAGATGAATTGTCTCAGGCTAGAGAAGTTGCTCTTCCTTGCTTTGGAAGATCTCAAAGACCAGAGAGATTTATAATAAGTTAAACAGATAATGCATTGGCAGTATCTTAAGTCCAGGTGTGGGCCTGGGTGACCATTTCTTTGGCGTCCTCTTCATAGCACAGGTGTGTAGTGCTGTTGAGGCCACGGCCCCTAGAAAAGCAATTGTCCTGTCACTTCTGTACCCAGTGTGCAGTATAGAAGCCTGGACAGTGATCTTCAAAATGTAGTCCTTTACCATCATCTCCTGGGGATTTGTTGTTTTTGTTGTTGTTGTTAAGTGCCATCTAGTTGTAGACGACTCGTAGTGACTCTATGAATGAAAGGCCTGGACACTTCCTGTATAACTTTCATCCTTTCTCCAGATTCATAGGGTTTCCAGAGGCAAGCTATTATGGAAGTGGATGCCACTTTTGTTTCCAAGCTTGTTTTAATTGGGGAGCTCCACCATGGATATTAGTGATGGAGAAAGATCCCCTTTATGAAGCGGGTAGAAGTCAGACTCATCCACCCCAGTGAGTTGCATCCTCTCTTGTTAGAAATGCAAATTATCAGGCCCCACCACAGAGCTACACTATTAAGAAACTAAGACTAGAATCCTGCAGCAGAGACTATTCAAATAAGTCCTAAGGAGAACCTGATACGTTTGAAACAGTGGAGCTAGGAGATGCTTCCTGCTTGTGAAGATTTTACTGGCACATATTAAATCTCTAAGTGGGAGAAAAACCAAGAGGCCGTTGCTGAGTTTTTTGTTAAAGATGTATGCTCATCTGCTTTTTCTTGGGAATATATTCTTTCCTTTCTGAGCCAAACTCATTTGTGACCTTGGCCTGGCGTCAGAGCCTTTTAAAACACACCTCAACTTGGTAAGATCACATCCTGGAGAATTCTAAGTGTGATTTAGAATTCCAAATATATGATGGTTGACTTGTAGATGGTTTCACTTTTTACACCGAGTAGTAAAACAGCTTGCTTGACGTTGTGTTTGTTAGTTTTGTGTTATGTTTGTCAGAATAACCCATAAAACGAAGTGGCTTTCCTAAACAATGAACATACGTTGGTGTCAGTGCACCTGGGGGGAAATGGTGTGGGTGTTACCATAGAGATTTGGGGATGAGAGGGGGGTCCAGTGCCATTCAGAAGAGCAATTAGCCTTTCATTAATAGTTTATACTTCATGTATCAACTCTGCTTGTCTGCACTATGACTCCAGCATTCAGTAGAATAATTAGTGTCTAATTAGTAATTGGTGATACATTTTAATTTTTCTAAGGGAATTGAATCTTCAAGGATAGCCCTGACTCCTCAGGGTTTTGTCTGGGGTTTTATCCTTTTTTTCTGGCATTTATTTTTGTGGCAAGAAGTCTAGTAAGTACATTAATAACTGATTACCCTTTATCAGGCCATCTTGGCCTATGTACATTTAGATAAAATTCCTCTTCTCAATAAAATTAAGCAGTGAGGGAAAGATGTTATTCCCTTACCACATATGTTTTAAAATAATTGTTTTGTCTGGGATGAGGAAGAGGACCCTTTGGACTTTGAGGAGTGATTGGAGTTCTTTGTGTCAAGAATAGTTTTTGCGGAATGGGATTTATCAGGCTCACTTGAATTATGTGGGAACAGGCAGATCTCCTAGAACAGTACAGGCTTGCGGGCCTGGATGTTGTTATACCCAAAATCAGGATTGAGGATTTAGGATTTATTAGGGAGCTCTGGTGGACTAGTGGTAAGAAGCTGTGGTACAGTGCAGAAGGCACATGGTTCGAATCCATCAGCTGCTCCATGGGAGAAGGATGGGCAATCTCCTCCCATGAAGATTTACTGCCTCTGAAAACCCACTGGAGGGTCAGCATCAGCTGTGAATCTGTCCTGACTTTATGGCACTCAACAACAGCAACAAACCAGGATTAAGATAATTCAGCCTTAATGATTGTTACATATTCTGCTTTACCAGATCTTATTAGTGATTTAGAATGTGCTGGTTGGGAATTTGTAGAAATAAATTTCTCTGACTTGGGCAAGCACTTTCATGTAACCTATTATAAGAAAAGCAAATCAACATTTAAAAAGGTTGCTCTAATACAACTATGAGACATCATCTCACCCCAGTAAAATAGCAAAATTTAACAGAACAGCAAACTTCGAATGCTGGTGAGGTTGTGGAGAAACTGGAACCCTATTCATTGTTGGTGTAAAAAGTATAAAATGGTGCAACCACTATGGAAGGTGGTATGGCGCTTTCTTAAAAAGTTGCAAATAGAAATACCATTTGACCCAGCAATTCCACTACTGGGAATTTACCCTAAAGAAACCATAACCTCCACCCAAGCAGATATATGCACACCCATGTTTATTGTGGCTTTATTCACAATAGCAAAGAGCTGGAAACAACTCAAATGACCATCAACAAACGAATGGCTAGAGAAGCTGTGGTATATTCATTCACACAGTGGAATAGTATGCAGCATTGAAAAACAAGGAACTAATGAAATATTATTAAAAATGGATGACCCTGGTGGACATTATGCTGAGTGAAATATCTCAGTCACAAAAGGACAAATATTGCATAGGGCCACTGTTGTAAAACCCTGACATCAGGGTTGAGGGAAGACAGAGAAGGAGGGAAGGAATAATGTATACGACATTGAAACAGAAGAGGGAGAGAACAGTTTAAAAGGGACATGTGATTAGGTATACAGTCATGACAGGAGTCCAGAATGAAGGCTGCACAGTGGAGTGGACTTGGGGGGAGGGATTGCATAACAATGAAAAAGTTTTACTTTTCAAGGAGAGGAATGAATTGGGGGGAGGGGGTGGGCAGGGAGAAAAGTGCAACAATGGATAACTGGAAACCCTAAATCTCTGTAAACTTTCATTAAAATTAATTTTAAAAAACATATACACACAAAAAAAGTG
This sequence comes from Elephantulus edwardii, assembly GCF_000299155.1. Classification (NCBI taxonomy): domain Eukaryota; kingdom Metazoa; phylum Chordata; class Mammalia; order Macroscelidea; family Macroscelididae; genus Elephantulus; species Elephantulus edwardii. The sequence continues at coordinate 10,325,149 of NW_006399781.1, read as the reverse complement.
AAGGTTGCCCTTTGATTTCCCATATAACAGCAGCAGGCTTAGGACCATGTTTTTTCATTTGCCCATCACTGCTGCTGGAGTTGAGGTGCAGTAATGCTTGTTTGTGGACATGCTGAACATAGGCAGGCAGCACAGATCTGAATCTACCCACTGCCCCAACCCATCATGCTTTCCAGGCTCCTGCTGATGCAGTCAGGATAGGATCCCTTCAAAAAAGTGATGGGAAAGAGATCACATTTTAATCACCTAGTAAAGAAACAAACAGGGAATCTGTACTACAGATGACAAAGACGTCTGAGCTTGGACGTTGAGAAAAATGTGTTAAGTCAGAATATTACCAGTTGTCAGAGCTTACAAAGATGTTAACATCTTACAAGCTAAGTTTCTTTAAAGCAGTAAAAGTCCTCATTTCTGTTTTGGTTTTAGCTTTGTGGTGACCCTGTGTGTGTCAAGGAGAACTCATCCGTAGGGTTCTTGGGACTGGGACTTTTCAGAAGCACATCACAGAGCCTGTCTTCTCAGTTACCTCTGGGTGGTATTGAACTGTAACCCCTTTGCTAGTAGTTGCACTCAACCATTTTTGCACCTGAAACTCCAGTAAAAGGCTGAGTCTTTATAAATTCCAAGTTAGAAGTTTTAGACAGAGAATTGATTTGGAATAATAAAGATTCTCAAAAAGTGTTGCTGGGTACCATTGATTCAGAATCACTTCCTGTTCACTTACCTGGCCCCACACCATCCTCACAGTTGCTGTCTGTCTGAGACCCTCGTGGTCAGTGTTAGGTCATCTCTTTCACTGGACACTCTACCAAGCAGAAAGTCTGTCTACAGGGACTGGTCCCCCTTCACATATGCTGGAACTATATGAGACATATCTCACCACCCTTATTTTTAAAGAGTACTTTTTGCTATACTTCCCTCCCCCTGCATTTCTTCTAAGATAGATTCTGTTATTGTTCTTCTTTTGACTGTCCATTGTATATTCAAGTATTCTTCACCAGCACCATAGTCCAAAGCTTTAGTTCTTCCTTCAGTTTTCCTTATTTAGTCTCTGGTTTTCTTGTGCAGATGAAGCAAATTAATATCCCGTGACTTGAGTCAGGTGTCTCTTTGTCCTTCACTCAGTGGTACCTAACAACTTTATATCTGTCATGGAATCAGTCACAGGCTATTTTTTATTACTGATGTTGTTGTTATGTGTCATCGAGTCATTTTAAACCATAACGACCCTATGTACAGCAGCTCTGAAGCTTGCCCTGTCCTGAGCCAGTCTCACTGACTCTGACACACCTACCCCGATTGCCCCAGTTACTATATCAATCCATCTCATCCAGGGTATTCCTCTCCTGCACTTTCCTTCCACCCTTCTGAGCATGATGTCCTTCTTCAAGGACCGGTCTCTCCTAGCCATGAACCCAAAGTGTATGAGACAGAGCTTCAAAATCCCAGCCTCCAAGGAGAAACTTGGTTTCACCCTCTCCAAGACAGACCTGTTTGTTTTCTTGGTGGTTGTTGGTATGCTCAAGATTCTTCTCCAGCACCACAACTCAAAGGCATTCTTCTTCTGTCATGTTTAGTCGTTGCCAAGCTCTTTGATACATAGCAAATAATTGCAAAGACTGTGGCCTGGATCTGGCAGTGGTCCGTCTCTAGACTGACATTGTTGCCTTTCAGTACTCTGAAGAGGTGCCTGAATGTTTGGTGGAACTAACCGGTACAGTGATTTAGGCTGAATTTTTTGTCATTATTTAGAGTTGTGCGTTGTTGGGATTTGTTTGTTCTTTTTTCTGTGACACGCTCAATTTCTTTTTGTTACGGGTTCAAATGTCTTACCTCTATGATCATTTAGGTTGTATGTTTCTAGAAATTTGCCCTTTTTATCTAGGTTTTCAAATTTATAGCCGTACAGTTTTTCCTCCAGGTTTTCATTTTGTGGTGTGATTTCATAGTGATGGGCAGGACCTGAATACTCCAGTCGTCATTGTGTATTTAAGAATTTGTTTTAGCTTTTGGTGCTTTTTTAAAAAATGAAATTTTATAGAGAATGTGGATTTCCATTCTCATTGTTGTACATTTTCCTCCCTGACACCCCTACCCTCAGTTTGTTTTTTTCTTTGAAAAAAAAAAATTCTTTCACTGTAATACAGTTGTCCCCCTCCCCCCAGTCCATTTCACTGTGCAGCTCTTATTCTGGACTCCTGTCATGCCAATAATACCTAATCATATTTCTTTTATACAGTTCTCTCCCACATCTGTTTCAATGCCATATACATTATTTATCCCCTCTTAGTTTTTCCCCAACCCCTATGTCAGTCCTGTTTTATAACAAATAATCTTTTAAAAAATTTTAATATACTTTATTTGTATTTAAGAATTTTTAAGTAACATGGAACAAGTACATAGATTATTATTTAGCCTTTAGAGTTGCATTTCCAACCCCAAACCAGGAAGCTCAAGCCCACCAGCTGCTCCCCAGGAGAAAGATGGACAGTCACCTCCCATGTGCTTTACTGCCTTTGAAAACCCTGTGGAGGGTCAGCTGTGAGCTAGTTCTGACTCAACTAGAAGTGAGATGAATTTTGAGTTTAATGCAAGAAGGAGCTCAATGGACTTTATGTATAACACTGTAAGTCAGTGCATTAGGATGTGGTAGTCAGAATTGTGCACCAAGATAAGGAAAAATCTTGTACATGAATAGCAGGCACTGGTTAACCAAGTTGTACACATTGTACCACATTCACTTGTAATTTAGAAAGACATTCCACTTTGTGGAATACTCAGGAGATCTGAGATTATTCAGTTAAGTGATTTATAAAAATGTCCATATTTTGACTTTATATTCTGATACCAGCTTATTATACTAGAAGTAATAGCACTTCAGGCAGTAGTTCTTGAACATAAACAATAAAGGTTATTGTACTAATACTAAATTCTTCCATTGTTAAATTGAAAGTCCTACTAAAAGCCCTGTATTTGTCAATTTTATTTCATCATGACTAGGTTCTCCATTGAGAATAGCTTACACCTGGTATCAGTTTAAAAAACCTCCTGCCTTTTGGTTATATACAGAAGCTGTCAAAGAAAGGGGGACTTTAGCTTCAATAATAATAAGTGAAAGTATGTAAAATACCACATTCTATCATATTTGGTCTTGGAATGTTTTGTAGAAAGTTATGAACTTCAGTCTAATCTTTGCTGAAGACTGGTTGTGAACACTGAGAAGTATTGGTAAATTATTTGTATGTTTTTATGTATAATATTTTCTAAAAAGAAATTTGTTCATGTCCTCTGTAGTAAATTGATGCATAGATGACTCATTTGAAGTTCAATAATAAATCTACACTTGTGAATATAGGATCCCTAGATATTCATACAGTAAAAAAAAATATTCACTCTGTTAAGAAAAATGGGTAATTCTGTGTTTTAGACTTGAAGCAAACAGTGTTGCATAGATTTAAAAAAAAAAAGGAAAAAGAAAAGGCTCACAGCCCTATCTATGGTATAAAAACTGCAGGAGTCCCAAGTGAGAGAAGAGTAATAAAGAATTTGTTCCAAGTAGAGTAGAGGTTGGTTCAGACTATTGAAAGTGAGGGCAAATTTCCGGGACATCAAAGGGCAAGGCAAATTGAAACTTAATAACCCTGATACTGCGTGTATTTTGTTACAGTTCTTTTTATCTCAATTGGGTCTTTCTTTAAAATCTCATCTAATTTCTTATTTTGGTTATTTGTATCTTCTCATTTCCTCCCTGTCAATTTTTTCTAGTGGTTTTATTGATCTTCTCAAAGAACCAACATCTCATCTTATTTATAGACTATTTTATTTTTGTTGTGTACCATCCAATTGGAACTGACTAATAGCTGACCCTCTGGTGGGTTTTCAGAGGCAACTAATCACACTGGAGGAGGAGACGGCCCATCCTCCCACAGAGCAACTCATGGCCTCGAACTACGTGCCTTTTGGTTAGTTGTGCAATATATAACACAGTAAGCCACCAGAGCTCTTCTTAGAATGGTTGTCATCATCATCTCATTGCCATCAAGCTGGAACCGACACACAGCTGACCCTCCAGTGAGTAAGAGGAGGCTCATGTGGAGGGGATTGCCCACCTTTGTCCTGCAGAACTGCTGGTGCATTCCGACTGCCAAAGACGAGTCCTGTCCATTAGCGGTGCAACTCCATCCAGACTTGCTAGAGCACCTTCTAGTATGGCTAGTCCTTCTAGACTGTGATTCCCTAGCTGACCTCCCCAGTGTTTCTCAGGAAAAAAAATTATTATTTCTTATTATGTAAACTAATCCAACCTGTTATTGGGAGGACATGGAGTTGCCCATGTGAGAAGCAGCTCTTTTGCAAAACACTGTCCTCCATTGGGAACACCTGCCCTTATTTGGATCCAGCTAGTTGTGTTTGCAGATAGTGTGAGCAGTCAGGTGGCACCTTGGCTTCAGCAGCTCGGGAAGATGGCTTTCTACCTTTGATTGCCCACCACCCCACAGAATGCTCCAAAGTGTGATTTGCTATGCTAAATGTAGACTATACTTTAAATTTTGTGATAAGTGGACTCATTTTAGAATCCTGACTTAAGATATGCTTGAGTTTAGGTTGTGTGGGTGTGTGTATAGAATTTATCAGTATAGCTCAACTTTTTTTGTGTTTCCCAGTATTTTTTTTGGAATTACCCTCTGGTACCTTTTGATATAGGATAGATTCCTTTAAGACTGTGGTTGGTGGGTTGTGGTTCTGCTGGCAGGAAAGTTTCTCTTCCCAAACCTGGGTTTCTACCTCCTTTTCTTTAGCAAGGAGTGTAACAGAATGGATATAGCCCTGCCAAAAAGGGAACATTCAGACCACCCACCAAAGGCTAGGGCTTTCCCACCCCCTGCCTGTGGACAGTCTCACCACAGCTTTTAATTTTTGTTGCCACCCTGTGGCATTCACTGATTGAAATGATGCCAGTGATATTTCAACCTGTTGGGAAACAGCTACACGGTGTACTTGGACCAGCGCTGTGTGTCTGCCCAGCTCCTCCAGGCTCTCATTTCTTGCAGCCAGTGTTTTGTTTGTGAGGGTCATTCCTTCTATGGTTTCCTGCTTCAGTGACTAGGGGTGGGAGTTGTGGGGGCCGGTGGGGAGAGGGCAGATGATGGCTGGACTCATTTCCTGACTCCTTGTAGGCATTCTTGCTGCCTCTTGGTTCCATCTTGGCTGGGCAGCATTTCCCACTAGTTTGTCAGACCGACTTTCCCAGCCGCCTCCGGGGGTGGGGAAGGAAAAACCACACCTTGGTGTGTGTCAGCCAGTTAACAGGCAGAGTTTTGTTCAGTAAATATTTATAGAACCTCCCTACTAACCTCGAACCCTGTAACCTTGTAACTCTGGAAAGTTTATTCTTCTTCCATGGCCTCCCAAGTCAATCTTTGGGCAGACTGTCTGCCTCTGCCTGACAGAGGTGATGTGGCTCCATTCTGGGGGCCAAGCACCTCTGAGAGGTGTCCTCCCTGATCTGCCCTTGAACTCCATAGATGGTGCCCTTCTGTCGGTGAGAGAGAGTTCATGGGAAAGGCTCAGGGGTGGATACTCTTTCACTGTTTTCCTCTTTAATTTGTCAAGTTGAACCTTTGTGATCAGAGGAAGTGCAGAGCAGCATATGGAGAGGAACTGCGCCTCAGAACCACTCAGCCGGGGCTTCTCCTGTCTCCTCCTCCCACGAGCTGCAAGCTCCTTCACCTCTGTGTGCTTTTCTGTGAATGAGAGATAAGTGCCTGCTGGCAAATTTTGAAAATAAATGAATTGTTGTGTGCCACTGAATGGATTCCAACTCCTAGCGATGCTTGTAGGACAGAATAGATTCTCTAGACTGTAATCGTTACAGGAGCAGATCACCAGGTCTCTTCTGTACTCTGGTGGGTTCAAACCCCCCACCTTTGGGTTAGCTGCTGAGTGCTTAACTACTGTGCCACTAACACTCCTTGAATAAATGAGACAACCTAAAAGGCTATTATTAATAGAGCATTGGTTAAATAAACTGTGGTTTATTGTTCTTAAGAAACACCGTGTCAAATTTTTAATGATACATGGAAATAACACCATGGAAAGTATGATTACAGTTTTGTTTTGTTTTTTACTCCAGTTTTATACAAATACAGAAAGAAAAAAAATGCATCATGTTCTTAAGAATAGTTAAAAACGAATAGTTTCCTATGATGAGGTGATGGGAAGTTTTAATCTTCAAGTTTCCTACAATGAACATCTAGTACTTCTTTCTTTCTTTATACATGCATATATGTTGTTGTGTACTGTTGGGTCAGAACCGACCCATAGCTGGTGGATTTTCAAAGACCGTTAATAGCACAGGAGAAGATTGCCCATCCTTCTCCCACAGAGTGGCTGGTGGCCTCGAACCACATGCATTTGGAATTGCAGTGCAGCTTCTAGGCAGGGGCTTCAGGCCTTTTGTTCATGGGGTAGCTATGAACACAAAACTTTCATCCTTTCTCCAAGTTCATATAGTTTTCTGGAGGCAGGCTTTTTTTTGGAAGTGGATGTCACTTCTGCTTCCAAGCCTTTGCAGAAACTGACCGTTTCACACAATCTTCCCAGCCTGGAAATAGCCTATACATATACAAATACATGGATATGGATATAGATATAGATATCTCTCTATATATCTAAATATCTGTGCAGTTTAATGAAAGAAAGTGAATATTTCTAGAATATTTATAGATTATATTTTTAGAATATTTATATGAGTCTATAAATATTAAATATACTAAAAACAACAATAATTTTATTGTTGGAATTTTAAAAAAATTTGTTGCCGTTAAGTCCATTTGAGCTGATTTTGCCTCATGGCAATCCCATTTGTGTCAGACTTGTGTAGATGTCATGGGTTGAATTGTGTCGTGTTCATTTGATTAAACTATGTTTCTCAGGGAGTTAGCACTTGTATAACGATGTAGTTATCCTCCGTAATATGATCAGTCAGTCAGTTGTAAGGAATTAGGCTGAGGTGCAACACTCTTATTCCTATCAGAGCCCTGATCCCTGATGATTGTAAATTGCCTGTAAGAGGAGTTTTTTTGGGGTGTGACCTGAATCACCTTCTGTTTTAAAGTGAATGGAGAAGGTGGAAGCTACTACCACCAATTAACACTCTTGGTACCAGCAGTCAATGGATCAGAAGGCATACTGTACTTGGAAAGCCTACAGTCAGGGACCTCTCCAAATTACTATTTTTTTTAAAAAAATTTTTTTACAGGTTTATTTACAAAGTTTGAATATATTGTTTTCACACCAGATCTTTCTCAATTTCCTTCACACACACCTTCCACCATCAAATTGTGCGATCCCCTGCCCATCCGCATCCCTCTGCTTCCACCCTTCGCCACCTTGGATCCTCATACTCTTTCTACAGTAAGAGTCTTATACAATATTTGTCTTTATAGGACTAAGTTTACTCCTGTGTGCTGCATAGTATTCCATTATGTGACTGTACCATAATTTCTCAGTCCATTCAATCGTGGCTGGACATTTTGGCTGTTTCCATGTTCTTGGCAATGGTGAATAACGCTGCTATGAACATTGGTGTACAAGTCTCTGTTTGTACCTTAGTTCTCATTCTCTTTGGGTATATTCCAAGCTGTAGAATTCCAAGCTGGATCATATGGAATGTCTGTGTTCAGCTTTTTGAGGAATCGCCAAACTGCCTTCCAGAGTGGTTGTACCATTTTGCAATCCCACCAAAAATCTATAAGAATTCCTGTCTTGTCACATCCTCTCCAACATTTATTACTTGCTGCCCTGCTAAATTTTGTTACTGCTACTAGAGTGAAATAGTATCTCATTGTGGTTTTGATTTGCATCTCTCTTATTGGCAGTGATTTTGAGCATTTCTTAATGTGTCTGTTGGCCATCCTAATATCTTCCTTTGTGAAAAGCCTTTCCGTGTCGTTTGCCCATTTTGTAATTGTGTTATCACTTTTTCTTGTGGAGGTCCTGTAGGATTCTGGAAACTTTTGATATGAGACCCTTGTCCAAAATGTTATTGCCAAATGTTTTTCCCAGTCAGTAGGTTTTCTTTTCACTCTTTTGGAGAATATTTTTGGTGCACACAGGAATTTAATCTTCAGCAGGTCCCATTCATCAATTTTATCCTCCATATGTAGTATACTTCTGGCTGTATTTGGCAGTCTCTTTAAACCATAGACTAGGGCTTCTAAGCTTGATCACAGTTTGTCTGTTATGAACTTTATGGTTTGGGGCTTCACTCCCAGGTCTCTGATCCACTTTGAGGGTGTTTTTTGTGTATGGTGTGAGATGTGGATCCTGTTGGAGCTTTCTGCAGTTAGTCGTCCAGTTTTGCCAGCACCATTTGTGAAAGAGGTTGTCATTTCCCCCGTTTTGATAGGTTTTATTTTCTTGTCAAATATCAGTTTACCATAGATGGCTTAGGTCCACTTCTGGGTTCTCAGTTCTGTTCCGTTGGTCTGTGTGCCTGTCGTTGTACCAGTACTATGCTGTTTTGGCTATTACCACTGTGTAGGAGGTTTTGAGGTCAAGGAGTGCTATGCCTCCCCCCTCATGTTTGTTTCTCAGAAGTGTTTTGCTTATTTAGGATCTCTTGCCTCTCCAAATAAACTTGACAATTTCCCCTTAAATCTCCTTGAAAAAAGGACTTTGGTATCTGTATTGGAATTGTGTTGAAAATATAGATTGCTTTTGGTGGGATTGTCATTTTTACAATATTGAGTCTTTCTATCCATGAGCAGGGCACAGTTTTCCATTTCTTTAGGTCTTTTATTGTCTCTTGCAGAAATGTTCTGTAGTTTTCTTTTGTGTCTCTAGTTAGGTTCACTCCAAATTATTGAGAAGCAGTGATATCCACTTAAAGGCCATAGTCTTTTTAGTCACTTAACTTACTATGTATCTGAGATCTGGACAGTGAATAAGGATGACAGAGGAAGAATTTATATCTTTGAGCTCTAGTGTTATAGTACCTCATGGACTGCCAAAAGAACAAACTATTTTATCTTGGAGAAGATACAGCCACAGTGCTCCTTGGAGACAAAGCTGATAAACTTTTGTCACACATACTTTGGGCATGTTACTAGGAGAGATTATTCCTTGGAGAGGGACATCATCTTGGAAAGGTGCAGGGTGTATGAAAGAGAGGAGGACCCACAACCAGGTGGATTGACTCAGTGACTGCTGCATTGGGGTCAGATGTTTCAGAAATTGTGGGGACAGAACAGGGCTCTGATCTGTTGTTTGTCAGTTGCTGTGGGTCATACTCAACTCGATGGCACCTAACAACAAGACACCACCACCAAGAGAGCCAGGAGCAGAGCCAAGGTCTCTGTGCTCAAGAACCTCCTAGGCCCAAGGGGGAGTTTGATTCCAAGACATTTGTAGATCTCCATAGATTATCAAGCCCACAAATATTGAAAGGAGACAAGAACAGTCTCCTCAAACCAACACAGAAAGTCTTTCGTGGGGCTGGCATGGTGGTTTGGGACTTCTAGCTTCCTAAACTAGGAGAGAAGAAGCTTGCTTGTCCAAGCCATCCCCTTGTTCTCTTTCTGTTAAGCAGCAGATAGCTAAGACAGCAGAACTGGGTTGCACGAGGATTTCAGTGACAAGTTTCTCATAATTCAGTTTCCAGATCTTTCTTCCAAGATGGCTGTGGGTGAATTCGAACCTCCAACCTTTCCATTAGCAGCCAAGTGTGTTACTTGTCTGTGCCATCCAAAAATACTAGCAACTTTTACAAAATTGCATTTATAAATTCTTGGATCTCAACTTGGTGGTGTGATTTTCTTTACTCTTTAATGCCAGTTTAATGTTTACTACACATTTTGCTGTTCTTTATATTGTCAATTTATATCAACTTTATATTCAAGTGCAGAGTAATTGAAATGTGATATATAGATGTATTATTAAAACCTTCACATGTTTCTTTTGACTCTTTTTAAAGGAGACATTGGAGTATTTATGTACTAATTACATGTGATTGATTACACTCCATATGCTGCCAGTTACTAGTTGCTGTTAAGTCATTCCTTCTTTTTTTTAGTTATTAATTTTCATGAAAGTTTACAGCGACTTTGGATTTCCATTCATTCATTGGTGCACTTTTCTCCCTGCCCAGCCCTCCTATTCGCTCTTCACTTTGAAAAGTAAAAGAAAAAGTCTCTCATTGTTACACAATCCCTCCCCCTAAGTCCACTCCATGTTAGGCCATTTCTAACTCGTGGAGGTGGTGTGTGTTGCCCACTAAACCTTGTTTCATAGGGTTTTCAAGAAAGCAGCTCACCAGCCCTGTTTTCTAAAGCACTTTTGGGTGGATCAGATCCCTTTTAGTTAGTTTCCCAATGCTTCGCCATTTGCATCACCCAGGGAGTGTTGTTAGCTGCTTACACATAAATAGTTACATATATGGCTTTCATTTATAAATAAGTGTTGGGCAGTGACCATCACTAATGTGAGGTAGAGAGTTGGACATTGCATGTTTCCTGGGAGAGACTGTAATACTGTTGTCTTAGATTCCTGGTGCTTCTAGAACAAATACCACAAGTTGGTGCCTTTAAAGAACAGAAATTCATTTTCCCACAGATTTGAACGCTAAAAGTTAAAGTCAGAGTCTCAGTCTTGTTGATTATGTCCTTGTTAATAGTTC
>NW_006399781.1:10305601-10314316 GCF_000299155.1 Elephantulus edwardii | reverse complement strand
CCTCCCTCCTTCCTTCCTTTTTTTTTTTTTAAATATGATCTTCTTACCACAACAGAAGAAAGCCTGTTTCCAAACAGGATCACATCAACAGGTCCAAGGTCAAGGATTCAACACCTATTTTGGGTGGATGAAATTCAGTCCATAACAACCACCCAGAAAACAGTTTTTTGGTGGTGTTGTTTTTTTTTTAAGAAATAAACTGTACAAGAACAAACCTGTAGAGTTAATTACTAGTTTACAAGAAATATAGAGGACAGAGAAATATATTAAATAACATTATAGGTTTACAGTCAGCAAAATTTAGAATGTGAAAGATATTGTAGGACTCAGGCTTTTCAACAAATATGTATGAAGGATTTGGGAGAGGAGATGAAATAGGCAGGGAGAACGTGTATGTTCAAGGAACCTTAAGAACTTGTCAGCCAGTTAAGATTTTTTTGTCAAATAAGCATTTGATATTTTAAAAAAATCTCTTTCTGACTTTTTTGGGGGGGAATGAAGTACAGAGTACTTTATTGATGGTACATGATAAGAGGGGTTCTCTAAGCCCTTCCCCTTTCTCAGTGGGACTTGATGGAAACTGTGTCAAGTATGTAAGATTCTCAGTGTGTGAGGGGATCAAGTTGAGGCAAGGACTTTCCAGCAGCTGAGGCTCCTTCTCCCTCTCCCCAAGCAGTTGGCGATGTAGGAGGCATTGCTGACCATCTTGAGAGAGTTGTCATACTTCTCATATTCATGCCCATCACAAACATGGGGGCTTCGGCAGAAAGAGCAGAGGTGATTACCCATTTGGTACCACCCTTCAAGTGAGTCCCAGCCTTCTTCAGTGTTGTGAAGACACCAATGGACTCCACAACATACTCAGCACCAGCATCACCCACTTGATGTTGGCGGGATCTCACTTCTGGAAGATAGTGATGGCTTTCCCATTGATGACCAGCTTCTCATTCTTAGCTTTGACAGTGCCATTGAACTTGCCATGGGTAAAGTCATACCAGCACATATAGACCATGTAGTTGAAGTCACTGAAGGGGTCATTGATGGCAACAGCACTAACTTTACCAGAGTTAAAAGCAGTCCTGGTGACCAGGTGCCCAGTGCGGCCAAATCCATTACTTTGACCTTATCTTGTCTCAGGAATGCAGCTGAGCCTGCATGAGAAAAGAGGGCTATCTATTGATTAACAATGAACAGAGAACCTTTTTTATGACTTCTTAAAGATAGCTGGGAATTGAATATTGTGTATTTGAGGATAATGAATTTAGAAAAATTGTATTATTAGTGTTTTTTAGAGATAAATATGACAATATATATCGAGAGAATGATACAGTGCTTGGGATTTGCTTTAAGATATTGTGGAAGAGGATAAGTGAATGGGGCTTCTTGTGAATTAAGATTGAACATGATGAGTTGATTTTTACTTAAAGTTATTGAAGATGGTTGTTAGATGCCATCAAATCAAGTCTGACTCATACCATCCCTATGAACAACAGATCTGAACCCTGTCCTATCCTGTGCCATTCTCACAATCTCTGACACATTTAACCCATTGCTACAGTCACTGTGTCTATTCACCTTCATCTCCTTTGCTGTCCCTCCACCCTACCAAGCATGATGTCTCTCTCCAAGGAATAACCTCTCCTAATAACTTACCCAAGGTATATGAGATAATATTGCTGCACTTTCTGCAAGATGTATCTGTCTGGGTTTTTTTGTTTATTGTTTGTTGTTTTTTTTGTTTGTTTTTTTTTTACATCCGAAGAGTGGCATATCCAACACTAAAGTTCTGTCATCCTTGTTCATTGTCCAGATCTAGATAGCAAGTGACTGAAAAGACCATGGCCTATATCAGGTGCACTTGAGTCCTTAAACTAACATCATTGTTCCTCAATAATTTGGAGAGATCCCTGACTTCAGACTCTCCAGGTGCAATATGTCTCCTGATCTCCAGAAGTTGCTGGCACCAACTTTATTGATTGTGGATCCAAGTAAGTTAAAGTTGTTGACAGTCTCAATCTTTTCTCCCTCTATCATGATGTTGTCTGTTGGGCAAATGGCAAGGATTTTTGTTTTCTTGATGTTGAGATGCAATCCATATTGAAGGCTGCAGCGTTTAACCTTCTGTAGCAAGTCCTTCAAGTCCTCCTTACTTTTTGTAACCAAGGTTGTGTCATCTGCATTAGGAAGGTTATTGATGTGTCTTCCTCAAATCCTGATTTCACATTCTTTTTCTTAGAGTCCAGCTTCCTTTTTTTTTTTCTGTAGAGTCCGGCTTCTTGAATAATTTGTTGAGCATACAAAATTAAATAGGAATGAAAAAAGTATACAATCCTGATGCACACTGTTCCTACTTTTAAACCATGCCGTGTTCTCATGCTCAGTTCACATAAAAGCTTCTTAATCCAAATATAGGTTTCTCATGAAAACAATGAAGTGTTCTGGGTTTCCAGTCTTCTCAATGTTACCTGTAGTTTGCTATGATCCACACAGTCAAATGCTTTTGCATAGTTAATAAAGCACAAATGGATACTCTTCTGGTATTTTCTGCACTGAGCCAGCATTCATCTGACATCATCAAGAATATCCTTGGTGCCATGGCCTTTTCTAAAGCCAACTTGTAACATGGCAATTCCCTATCTATGTTCTAGCCATTTTTTAAAATGATCTTCAGCAGTATTTTGCTTGTATGTGATAGTAATGATATTGTTTGATAATGTTCACATTCTTTTGCACCTTTCTTGGGCATGAGAACAAACATGGATCTCTGCAAGTCAGTCAGTTAAGTAGCTGTCCTCAAAATTTCCTGGCATATAGACTAGACTGGTGAGCATGTCCTGAGCTGACTCTTTCATTGAACCATGGCAGTTGGTATTCCATTGATTCCTGGGACTTTATTTTTGCCAGTGCCTTCAGTGCAGCTTAAACTTCTTCCTTTATTACCACTGGGTCTTCCTCATATGGTACTTCCTGAAATATTTCAGTCAGCCAATTCTTTTTGCAGTGATTCTTTGTGTTCTCTTCATCTCCTTCTGATGTTTTTCCTGCATCGTTCAAGATTTGCCCCTAGCATCCCTAAGTATTGCAGCTTAAGGCTTGAATTTGGTTTTCAGTTATTTCAGCTTGAGAAAAGCGGATCTGGTTCTTTCCCCTTTAGTCTCCAATTCTAGATCTCTGCACATTCCATTATAAGTAGTTTGCTTTGCGGTCCCAACCTGCCTTGGGCTATTGGAAGTGCCAAGGCCTCTTTCATAGGTCATTTACATTTCTTTTACATTTTTTTTATGCATCTTTAAAATTTTTTAGAATAATAACTGCAATGATTCTTCACTAGAAAAATGTACCATGCATTACGTTAAAAGTACAAATATAACAAACAGCATTTAATGCATATATGGAATCACCAGAAGTACACAATGATGTACTTTTCTGTGTCTTATAACTCATACATCATTTCAAAATAGTGGAAGTGTCCACACCATACTGACTCATCTATCTTTATTTCATTTCTTAATATGTGCACATGCTACCAACACCTTCTACCTTCATCTTACTTCTAAGTATGGAAGAAAGGACCAAAAGGGAAAATAGCTATGGGTTGCCCTATCCTTGAATTTCCTTTTACATCATCATTTTCAGTGTTAGTGGTTGACTCATGTGGAGAAGTAACACGAGTAAAAAGGTTAGACTAAGGTCCCTTGGTTATTCATGTTTCTTAGAAGCAAGTAGTGGTTCCAGTGGAAAACATAGCTGTCAGCACCCCCACTCACTCAATCATAAGCAGAGCTCATGTTCCTTCGCCACATGACACACTTACCTTGTACTTGCACTGGCTCTGAGTGCTACTCAGCTTGCACACATTACGGGTCCACCAGAATTCACTGCTCATCAGGGAACATGAAGGCTGTATGCACAAGAAGGTCTGGGGGACACATCACGCTTCATGGATGTGTCTCTCTGCTCATGCACGTGCTCTATTGTTCCCACTGGATTTCCCTTACAAAATACAAGATCACAAAAATATTATTAAGGATTTCAGGATGGCAAGAGTAGAGCATTGGGCCAAGTGCAGGGTTCTTCTGAAGCCGCTGTACAGGGTGTAGACCTGTTGCTTTTGTAATCCTAATAACTCCTACTGTCATCCTGTCCATGGCTTTCTATTCTGGACTTTGAGGTCTCCTTTTCTGTAATCCCAGGAGGTCCAAATTTCTATCTGTTGACATTGAATTCTGGGGGCTTTGTTTGACACTGACAAATAATGGTTATTCATGGGACAGTGTGCTGCAATTTATTGATACCAGTGTATTCTTTTTTGTTTCTTGTTTGTTTCCCTATTGGTTTATTTATAAAATTTGAATACATTGCTTTCAAGAACAAATTCTTTCCATTTCCCCCATACCTCCCCCCATCAAATTGTGCAACCTAATGATTAATCCCCCCTCCTCCTGCACATTCTCATCCCTCTGCTTCCAACCCCTCCCACCCCTCCTGGATCCTTATACTCATTCTACAATAATGGTTTTCTACAATATTTATCCTTCTAGGACTGAGTTAGTTTACTCAGCATAATGCTCTTCAGTCCCTCCCAAGTTAAGTAATAATTTACAAAATCGTTGTTCCTGTAGGCTGTGTAGCATTACAATTGTATTCCGTAGTATTGATATCAATGTAATTTTTTCATCATTTTTTACCAGTCAGACAAATTTACTGTAAATCCTGGATAGGAAAGAAATGAAACTCTAGTCTGAAAAGGTCGGGCTCTTGGGACTGGAGAAAATGGAATAAAAGTCAGACTCTACAACCATTCATTTAAAAATTTAATTTCTTCTGGTGCCTAAGTATCCTTCATAGGATACCGTTAGGTTTATAAAGGCATCAATGTGAGCTGGCAAAACGTTTGTACACCAGTAATGTCAACATTTATCGCTGGGAAAATTTGTAGACTGTTGGGATATCTTAGTACTTTCAATAGAGCATTTCTTCTTGAAGAAAATATACAGATTCTCTCCAGTAGCAAGTAGTTGTGATGTTGTTTTGAGTGAGTGGAAGGTACAAACAGACCCAGACTCAAGTTCGTATGATTTAACTCATTAGCCATGTGTGCTTTTGGTTAAATCTTTTGGATCTGACCTTGATTTCCTCACCTGTGCACTCATTGTTGGGTATCTGCAAGTTGGAACTGACCCTCCAGGGATTTTTCAGAGACAATAGATCGCACAGGAGGAGATTGCTCATCTTTTTCCTACAGAGCAGGTGGTAGACTCAAACTACATACCTTTGAGTTGACAGCACCGTTCACTACCACCAGAGTGCCACTGGTGAAAAGGCAATGAGAATAATTGCTAGTCATAATGTTAATGGGTAGCAATGTACAGAAAATGGGTTTGTTTGATCTTTGACTCACATTGCAGGTAGTCAAATGTAGTCGGTGCTGGTGGAGGAGGAGGAGGAGGAGGAGGAGTTTGTGTGGCCTAGTGGGTCAAGGGTTTGCATTGCCAACCTGAAGGCAGATGGGTCAAATCCACCAGCTCATCATGGGCATTTTCCTTCTCTGTGATTTACAGTCTCTCAAAACTCACTGTAGGGTCAGCTCAGCAGCTGTGAGCGAGCGAGAGGAGGCTTTTCAATGAGCTGGTTAGTACAGTGTCTGCAGGAAGGGCTTAGGCACAGCAGAGGCTATGCTGGTGGCACGGGATTGATCAGTTTGCTTCTGTTGTTCAAAGGTCTCTAGGAGTTGCAGCCACCTTGACATACTGAACAACATAAAACTGAAGAATACCCCCAAATGTCTAATGATTGTGATTGTAAAGTTGGAAGGTAAATAAATCTGGCGTTCTAGTTCTAATGGAAACCTGACAGTGTGCAGTTAAACCAGAGGGGGAAATTGTGTTGGTTTGTCCTTGAGTGGGAGTGATTACTCATTTATTTAAGTGCTCTTGATTGAGTGGTAAATATCTTATCCCTCCCCCTTTTGTATGACACACATCTTTCTAAATTGCAAACAAACCAAGAGATTTTTCCCCCCTCCAAACTAGCTACCATTGCATGCATGCCTGTTAGAGTATCATTATGCAATTGTGTGAGGATTTCCTTGCCTTTCTGATGGTTAAAAAGGGAGGGGGGGATTGGAAGGAAGAAATAGAAGGGAAGCGTTAAGCAACTAACAAAATATGGTGTCATGTTTTTAATTGCTGACAACGGAATTGACAGTTTTCCAAGTGTGAGCACAGACCCTGGCCTCAGTGGTGGTTGACCTGGAATCTTTTCTGGGATCTGGCTGCAGTGTGGGCTTGGATGAGAAACCAGCACTCCACATGGTGGCTTACCTGAGCTGCGGGGTCAGAGCTTTCTCTCAGAGCTCCCAGGCCACAAGGCTGTCCCCACGGAGAAGCAGCTTCAGAAGGAACACAGTTTGGTCCTGACCCAGCCCAGCTGTGCTCTGAAGATGGTGGTGATTTGGGGGGTCGGGGACATGGGGAGGGGTGTGGGAGAGGAGGAAACCAGGCTGTCATTTAGATGCAGAGGAAGGTGTTTACCATGTGATATTGCAGGACCCAGGAAGAACCATTGGGACAATTTGAAAGGTTTTCATTTAAAAGAAAATGAACAAGTGGGTCTTTCTCCCCACTTCCACCCCCCATTCTGGGATAGGATAGAGGCTTTTGAATGAATATGTTTGCAATAACATGTTGTTTGTTTGTTGTTGTTTTTTTTTAAAAAACAATGTGAAAACAATGAAAAGACAGAATACAAATTTCTTGTGTAGTGTATTACTTGATAATGACCTGATACTATGAAGAAATTCTTACCCTCTTTTTTTTCAAACTAGAGAAAGAATTTAAGGGGGCGCTTTTTCATTGGCAAAGTTAAAGACCTTCTTAAAGCTTGACCGTTTTAAAGTTCATGTTCAACCAGATGCTCTGCTGGAGAAGGAGAAACAGTCTCCTCCTGTACCAGTTAGATCCAATTTGACTGTACACACACACACAAATAATAATTAAATAAATAATTTTTTAAAAGGAAGAATAAGGGTTGAATTAACTAAATGGCTACATTCATACTATGGAACACAACACATTTGCTAAAAAGAATAAATATACTGATAAATGGCAGCATTTTTTTCCTATTAAATAAACACCATTCTCTGTGAGAGATTGAGGAGTAATCTTGCACCCTTAATTGTTGGATGAAGTAGCAAAAAGATTGGGTAATTGCTTTTTTCACTGGACGGATGAAGGGGAAGAAAAACAACACTGAAATTGAGAAAGTGAAATGAAAACAGTAAAACCATCCATGAAGCTTGGTGCAGATTGGTGATGTTTGCTATAATAAACCACCTTTTCTAGGAAAGGATAGTAGTGGCTACAAAGACCAGTAACTGATTTCTCTGCCTGTGTTACTCTCCTTTGTTTTTCTTCTCTGATAAAGACCTATTTGTTCATCAGGGAGCTCCAGTGGCTGAATGGTAAGGAGTTGTGCTGCTAACAGTTCAAATCTCCTAGTTGCTCTTTGAGAGAAAGATGGACACTTTCCTCCAGTGTAATTTACAGCTTCTGAAAACCCACTGAAGGATTGTACATAACAGCAACAACAAAGCATCCTTCAAAACCCATTTGAGATAGCATCACCTCCTTGAAGCCTTCCCTGAGTCTCAACCTTTCTTGGCTCTTCCATTTGTTTTGCTTTTCTGATTAACATGTGCTTCTCTTAGAGCATTTTCTGCAGTACTCTATAAATGTTAGTGTTTATCTTTGCTGTATTATGAGCCCTTTGAGGGCAGGAGCTGGTTTAATTCATCTCTGTGGTCGAACTCTAGTATATTTGCCTGGAAAATAACTTAGCACTCGTTAATGTTTACAAAGCAAATCAGTTTTCTATTCACTCTATATACGTTTTGTTTTATGACATTTATTACAGTATCTACATGCATACTGGGAGCTCTGGTCACCTAGTGTCAAGAAGCTGCACTGCAGTCTCGAAGCCTTGCGGTTCAATGCCACCAGTTTCTCCGAAGGAGAAGGATGGACAATCTTCTCCTGTAGGACTAACAGCTTCTGAAAACCTGCCTGAGGGTCAGCTGTGGGTCAGTTCTGACTCGATGGTAAAACAGTGTGCAAATGCTTTCCCTCCCTGAGATTGTCATTTTCAGTTAGTCCTTCTATTCTCCTTTTTTTCTGCTACTTGAACTTTATCCCTGGACAAATGCTATCTTTTAGATCTTGTATGGTTAAATAGTACAGAGAATGAGAATCTTTTTGGTCATTTGTTTGCCTATTTTTCTCTTGTTGAAATGAAACTTGAGACCGAGGAGTAAGTTTTGTTGTAGGTTTCAAGATTAACTAAGGGCCATGATAAATTTCACCAGTCTCTGTCCGATCCGTGTTACTGGGTACCATTGAGTCAGAACCAACCCATAGCTGACTTTCAAGTGGATTTTCAGAGACGATAAATCACAAAAGGTTGACCGTCTTTCTCCCACTGAGCGGCTGGTGTATTTGAACTGCAAGCCTTTGGAAATACAGCGCAGCTCCTTGAAATTTTTATGTTTTTAAATTTGTTTCCAATTTTTTTGCTCACTCTCCAGAAGCTTTCACTAAGATAAGGTTTAGAGTGGTCAGTGGTTGCTGGGCCTAGTTCTCCTGGTTTTAGAGTCATGAAGGTTGATGTTTGTGTAGTCTCTTAGTCCTTTGGTTTAATTGTTTTTGTACATCTTTACCC
>NW_006399781.1:10285741-10305501 GCF_000299155.1 Elephantulus edwardii | reverse complement strand
TTTCATGGACCAGAAGAGACCAGTTATTACTGCACCTTAGCTGGCCACCCACAAGCTTTTAAGACTCCTGTTGTTACTCCCCAGAGGAGAATGTAGAACGTTGTCTTCATAGACTATATCAGTTGACTTTGATGCCAGTTTACTTAATTTTGCCTTCTTGCCCGTCTGCCTGCAGATTGCATTTGTGGATTAGTGTTTATTCTCTGATGCTGAGCTGTGTATGTCATAGTGTTTACCACTGATGTCTGGTCCCTTGTGCACCTCCATGAGAGTTCCAGTCTCTCCGCACCCTCGCCAACATTTCAGGCTTGTTGAAAACTACTGTTTTCAATCTTATTAAACTTTGCTACTGTCCATTCAATATCTTCTAAAAGACTAAAACATTCTATTGAACACTTAATACTACAAGGCAAGACGAAAATAGGTACCAAGCGTGTGGGATGTTTTGTGTTAGTAGAAATGAATTTTAGATTTTCTCACATTTTTATTTTTTCTAAAAGCAGACCATTAGATAAGGAAAGCTAATGTGCAGTGCTGACAACAAAGGGGTGACAGAAACTCCAGTGGCTTGTGAAGAGTTTTAAATATGGCCACACATCTTTATTCTGTTTTAAAGACTCTATTCTAAAGAAAGCACCCCCGTATTATAATACAAAAACATAATCAGAAAGAGAGGAGCAACAGCTTTTAGCTTTTATGTAATCTAAAGTGAGTAATGCATTTCTAAGAAACTTGAGTTGGTAATTATAATTACTTGAAGTCTTTATTGCAGGCTCTCCCGTATCATCCAGCTTGTTTAAAAAATATCTATTTTCAGTAAATGAATAATTTCATTCTAAAACAGGAAGCACCACATATATAGGATATTATAACCTTTATGACTAACCCCACCACCCAGGTGTAACAACTATTATTATTTTACGTACTTGCTTTAATTCTTAGGGTCCTTTGTTTTTTACTTTGAAAATGCACAAGTAATATATTCACACATTGTCCGTGCATAATACTTTAAAATCTGCAAAGTGAATTTATAGTTCGTTGTACGTTGTGTTCTCATTTCATCAGCATGGCAAGTCAGAAAAGGTACCATCTTCATTGTATAGAAGAATGGTGATGTTGGGAGCAAAGCCAAGGCGAGAACTACCATTACTGACTTGGTCCAGTATTCTTTAAGCTCAGAAGTTTTTAGGAAATGGGAAGTACCTAGAATGTTTATGAAGGGAGGGTGTGTGCATCAGTTCCAGAAAGATGTTGACTGATTAGAAAGAATGTAAGGAGGAGCCAGCCCTGCTGGAAGGAAGGGCATAGGAGAGATGAAAGGAGCTAAATATGTATAGCTTGGCCAGAGGATGATTAAAGTGGGCATGATAACACCTCCTAAGAATGTGAGGCATAGAAAACATGATGGAAAGAGAACTTGTCTTTAGAATCACACAGAGCGGTGTATAAAAAGAAACAGGAACCACTGCCAAACATTGAGAAATACTGTTTTCATGGTGGGTTTGTTAGCGTATAAATTGGCGTCTCAGGGGAAGTACCGAAAGTTCAGTATA
Organism: Elephantulus edwardii; assembly: GCF_000299155.1. NCBI lineage: Eukaryota > Metazoa > Chordata > Mammalia > Macroscelidea > Macroscelididae > Elephantulus > Elephantulus edwardii. The sequence continues at coordinate 10,303,948 of NW_006399781.1, read as the reverse complement.
GGAAGGCATTTAGGACTTGAGTTGTTCTGCTTGGATTTGGGGAGAGCTCATCCAGTTCTAATTTTGATGGCTGAGATCATGTCCTTTCCTAGCATGGATTTACCATCCAGTTCTGATTGCAGTTTTGCATATCAGGGTCAGAAGGAAGAGTCTTATTACAGCCTCGTAGAAGCCAGACTCCAGCATGTCCCCAGCGTTGTACAGTCCAGAAGCTGTCTACGAAGCCTAAATTGAAACCCTAAGAGTGGAGCCGATTAACTCTGCCATCCAAAGGTGATGGACTTTTCCCAGCCTCTTGCCCCCTCCTGGGAATTTCAGGATATGAGGGAACTGCAGCATTATCTCTTTACTGTATACTTAGTAGTGCATCGAACTGTGGTAACCTAGTGGGCAGAGAGTTTTGCTGCCATCCCAAAGACAGGCAATTCAAATCAACCAGCTGTTCTCGGAGAAAGATGGGCAATCTCTTCCTGTGCAATTTGTTGTTGTGTACTGTTGAATTGGAACCAACTCATCCTGACCCTCCAGTGGGTTTTCATAGAGAATAAATCACACGGGTGGAGATTGCCCAGCTTTCTCTCACCGAGTGTCTGGTGGATATGAACTATGTATCTTTTGTAGAGCAGTGCAACTCCTTACCACTAGGTCACCAGAGCTCCTTCCTTTGCAGTTTCTAGCCTCTGAAAAACCACTGGCAGCTCAGCTATGAATTGGTTCCAATTCAACAATTAGCTTTGTTGAACATTTACATTAGGTAAGCTAGTAGGCATGAAGTCCGGGAGGAAAGGCTGTCTGTTGATCTTTGAGTATAAGGATATTGGCATTACTAATTGGCATTGTAGGAAATGATAATGACGTGTGTGTGCACGTGCTCACACAAAGCCATTCCATCAAGAAAAGGCACCAGGGTCCGTGGGTATGGAGGTCACACATTATAGAGGTCAAAGCTCTAAAGGTGTTGGCCTTCCACGAGATGTAGCTATGGAATTTATCTCTACCCCAAAGGAGTCAGGAAAGACTCCCTTCCATTTAAATAAAAATTTAGAGGACAGCCTTACAGGGAGGAGTGTGATAATTAGAATGAGAAGAAGTCATAGGTTCTGTTGGGTCTCTTGGAAGGAGCTGGCAGGCATTGAGATGCTGTGAACTTTAGACCCTGTCTATCCTATCTCTGAGCTTACATGCCTCTTGAAAGCCCAAGTCAAGTGCCATCAGAGACCTAGAAGTCCTAGAGCAACTTCATTCAGACAGCCTGATAAGCAGGTGAATTGAACAGGACTGAGAGGCGGTTTATGGAGCCTATGACACTGCCATGTTTAACAGATTCTGAGAGGAAGGAAGAATCCTTTTATACCTGTCTTACTGAAGTAGTTGAATGTTCTATCATTTTTCTTCATTGTTTTTGTGGTCTTCTCCTATAATCTACTCCCATACTATTATTTTCTTCATTCACTTCAGAAACTAATGAGCCTCAATCTATGACCATTTAGGCCATAATGATAAGGTTAGGAATTAAGATTATAGTGGTTGTCATGGAGAGGGAAGAGTTGATGTGTAGAGAATGTGGGTTGGGGGACAACACAGAGATGAGGAGTCTCCTGGTCTGCCTCTTCTACAAGTCTTTGTGCAGGAAACAGAATGGATGGATAGATAGGGATCCTGAATGATTGTACACTTATAGGACAGTAAGAAAAATATTTATATAATATTTTAGGTTTCTACTCAGAATTCCTTCTTCTCAGGATTAGCCACAATTTGTTGTGGTCCACATAGTCAAATGCCTTTGGATAGTTAATGAAACATAGATAGGTATTCCTCTGGTATTTTCTGCTTTCAGTCAAGATCCATCAGATATTGGTGCCACAGTTCTGCCCATGTTACTCCAGTAGCTTTTTTGGATAATCTTCAATATTTTGCTTGCATGTTATATTAGTGGTATTATTTGATAATTTCCACACTCTGTTAGATCTTCTTTTTTTTTTACAATGGGAATAAATATAGATTGCTTCCAGTCAGTTGGCCAAGTAGTTGTCCTCCAGATTTCTTGGCACAGCCAGGTAAACTAATCCAGGGCTGCACCTGTTTGTTGAAATATGTCAGTTGGTATTCCATCGATTCCTGGGGTATTTTTCCCCCAATTCCTTCAGAGCAATTTGGACTTTCTCTTTAATCGCCAAGAAGAATCAGAATGCCAGAACACTTAATTGTGTTCATGTAAAGTCCATACTTGGATCAGGAGGCAGTTGTCAGAACAGAGCAAGGAAACACTGCATGGTTCAAAATCAGGAAAGAAGTGTGAGAGGGATGCATCCTGTCTCCATATTGTTTCAATCTGTACGCGAAACAGATTATTCAGGAGGATGGACTTTATGAGGAGGAATGTGGCATCAGGATTGGAGGAGAACTCGTCAATAACCTGTGTTATGCAGAGAACACAGTCTTGCTCCCTGAAACTGAAGAGGACCTGAAGCATTTGTTGCAGAAGAAAGTCAAGGACTGCAGTCTCCATTATGGATTGAATTTCAACATTAAGGAAACAAAGATTTTCACCACTGGACCAGATAGCAGCATCATGATAGATGGAGAAGAGATTGAGATGGTTAACAGTTTCAGCTTGCTTGGTTTCACCATTGACACCAGCAGTCAGCAAATTAGACTAATTGCACTGGCCAAATTGTCTGTAAGGGATCTCACTGAAGTGCTGAAGAGCAATGATGTCAATCCAGAGACTAAAGTTCACCTGATCCAGGCCATGGTCTTCACAATTACTTGCTATGCATTAGAGAGCTGGACAATCACTAAAGGCAACAGAAGAAGAATCAATGTCTTTGAATTGTGATGCTGGAGAAGACTGTTGAACATACCGTGGACTGCCAGGAGAACAAACAGGTCTGTCCTGGAGAGGGTGAAACCAAGCTGGTCCCTGAGGCCACGGATCTTGAAGCTCCGTCTCACATACTTAGGGCATGTTGCCAGGAGGGGCCAGTCCCTAGAGAAGGAAATCTTACTTGGAAGAGTGGAGGGACAGCACAGGAAAGGAAGATCCTGGATGAGACAGATTGGCATAGTAACTGGGGTCGTGGGGATAGGTGTGCCGGAGATAGTGAGATTGGCTCAGCATAGGGAAGGATTCAGAGCTATTGTGCATAGGGTTACTATGAGTCCCAAGTGACTCAGGGGCACATAACAACAACAACAACAACTCAGAATTCATTGATTAAGAAGGCATTAATTCTAGTTTGGGCTCTAACTTTATGATCTCTCTGCCTTGGTCATGTCACTGAGTTTTTGAGTGTATTTTTTTAGCTTTATTTAAGATGATATAATTTTATCTCTTTAGTTAAAATAAGAGAGCTCTGGTGTTTTAGTGGGTTGCATAGCCACAGACTTGAATTGGCCAGCTGTTCCACAAGAGAAAGATGGGTAATTTACAACCTCTGAAAATCTGATATAGGGTCAACTATGAATCGCTTCTCACTTGGTGCTGGTGGTGGTCAGTTTTTAAAAAAAGAATTTTAAATGCGGTTTGGACTTTTTGCCCTGTCCTCTCTCTGAGAGCTGTTGTTAGAATTCAGCGAGGTAAGGTATGCATAAGGGGTTTAAATCGTCTAACTGCAGATGTTCATTTCTGTCAGGAGGCAGCAGGGGTGGGGCGGAGGGACGTGGGAGGGCTCCCTTGGTTACAGTATTAATAAGGAAGTGTGCACCCTCTTGTGGCGAAATGAAGGGGAAAGGGCGTCTTCTGAAAAATACTTGAATGTTATTGTGGTTTTTAAAAAACATTGTAACCAGAAATCTTTCCCCAGTAATGAATGTACACTTTCTTTGTAAACAGATCCTTAAATTGCAATGTGAATAAATTGTTTAGTCCTGACCGAGTTTTGCTTGCAGTGAGAGATGTTCCGTTTGGTTAGCCAGCTAGAATAAATGTGTTATGTTTTTCTCCATTTCTTTCCTACTTTGTCCACGCTGTGTTGCTAGGCTTTTTATTTTTCCAGACTTCCTTTGTTTATTTTGCCTTTATGGATTTTCGTTGTCCTTTTTTTCCCCCCCTTCTAATGTGTCAGGTTTTTTTCTAATTACGGTTAAGACTTGCTCACCTGCCTGTGCTAACACAGGGCTTCTGGCACACGTTCGGTAAATGGTGTTGAGTGAACGCTGTCTTTTTAACACGTAGGAGCCATGGTGGTGGTCTAGGTTGTGTACCGTTGAGTTGGAATTGACTCATGCGTCAGTTACCTTGGTTTTCAGAGTTAGTTTAATCACAAGAGAGGAGATTGTTCATCTTTCTGCCGCAGAGCAGCTGATAGATTTGAACTGTGTGCTGTTGGATGGCAGTGCAGCTCCTTACCACTAGGCCACCAAAGCTCCCTTTTGTCTTTTTACCTAATCTTTCACTTTTTTGCCCATTTACCTCCGGGTGCTGTTTCTTCCTTGGTATCAGTTTTCCTGAAAAATACTGACATGAGGTGAATAAGTCCAGGTGTTTCAGTCACTAAGTGTTCTTTTTCTCCATTTTCTCTTCAATAATGAAGGATGATAAAAGAGAATTTCCAATCCCAGAGGAACACGGTTCGAATCCACCAGACGCTCTGCCGGAGAAGGAGGCGCAATATCCTCCTGTACCAGTCAGATCTGATTTGACGGTACACGCACACAAAATTAAAAAAAAAGAGAGAGAGAGAATTTCCAAAGTTCCTTCTTACTCAGTGTTGTTGTGTGCTATTGAGTCTGTGCTGACCCTCCAGTGGATTTTTAAAGAATTTAAATCACACGGGAGGAGATTTTTTTCATCTTTCTCCCAAGGAATGGCTGGTGGATCCAAACCGACTGCCTTTGGGTTGGTAATGAAAGTCTTCACCCACCAAGTCAGTAGGGACTAGTAAATGAGAAGCCTGCCTTCTGGGCAGAGCCTGGAAAGCTGTGTCGTGCCTTATGACCAGCTGCTTTCCTGTGCCTTCCCCCAGCTCCTGAGCAGAGTGAGAACATGCATGGCAGGAGAAGGGGCACACGCAGGAGAACAGGCAGGATGAACAACAGGATAAGGGAATGTTGTGAATGGGGTGGGGAGGATTAGGAGGACAGTAGCAGCATTCCAGAAAGAAGCTGTAACATCCTGAGGTATGTGAACATCTCACATAATTTATACACATATTGTATCATCTGTGCTTCTCACAGGGGATTATGTGACTCAACATCCTTTATTCCCACACTTTGCTCACATTAATTGGTAGGGGGTGGGGTGGTAAAGAGGCAGCCTTTTTCTCTGAGTGAGCTGTCATGTCCCTGATCATGTAGCATTACAGGCTGTAGCCATGATGTTATAATTGGCTTCATATGCTCTTTATTTTACTGAAAATTTATTCTTCAAACCTGGAGGCTTAGAAACATTTTCTTGATTCTAAAGAGTTTGAGCATGGGTTTCTCAGAAAGAGGCCGTTATTTTACAAGGATGGCCTTGATTTGAGGATCCTGTAATCTCAAATTTCGGTCCTTGTATAACAGTATCAAGAGTCACAGCAGTCTTACAAGAGTTAAGTGTCAAATGGGAATGTTGAGATATCACGTGACTACTGAGAGGTGCCAAAAACCTATCATATATTCTTATTTTCCTTTCAATGTAGTCTTCCTCTAGAAAAGCCAGATTGGATGGTACCATGGTGAGCATTTGGGAGCAGATTGGTTTCATTAATTCAGTAGATCTTTTGTGAATACCACTCAGTATGTCAAGTACTGAGCAGAGTGCTGGCATTAAGACAGAGCCTCACACTCTCAAGATCTCCCACTCCAAAAGAAAGAGCACAAGCAGATCCGAGCCACGAGCCTAGTGTTCCAGAAAAGGGAGATGCTGGGCACTTGGAACAGAGAGGAGAGCTGAGTGCTGCCTGTGCTGAGGTTTTGAAGGAGAGTAGGAGCTTCCTAGGTGGACAACAGAAAGAAGAACAAGTGTGCTGGAATGGAAATCACTCTAGAAACTGTCAGCAGTTCAAGAATAGTCCTTTTTGTCTTTAGACTGTAAAACCAGATGAGCAGTTGGGTCCATGAAGTTAGCTTGCCGGGAAGTGCAGTAAACCTCTGGAGCCTAGATCCTCAGTGAAATGGATTGACATGGTGACTAGAGCAGAAGCACAACTGAGATTGTGAGGATGGCTCAGGATCGGTCAAGCTTTTGTTCTGCGGTGCGGAGGTCATTGTGAATCAGTAGCCACTCAGTGGCACCTATCAGTGATGGTCATGATACCCTGTCACCTAGAAAGTGATAGAGATACACACTTGCTCTTTGCCCACCCTTCTAGATTCCAGTCTGTTCTGCTATGATTTTACAGCTTTACATTTCAGGACCCCTTTATACTCCTAATGACCAACGTGATGAAGCTTCATCTCACATACTTTGAGAGTGTTGTTGTTATGTGCCATTGAGTTGTCTGTGACTCATAGTGACGCTGTGTACATTAGCTCTGAGCCCTGCCCTATCCTTAGCCAATCTCACCATCTTTGGCAGAACTGATCCCATTTCTACAGTCAATGAGTCAGTCCATCTTATCTGGGGTCTTTCTCTCCTGTGCTGTCCCTCCACCCTTCCAAGTATGATTGCCTAAAATATATAAGATAGAGATTAAAAATCTTTGCCTCTAGGGAGAAACTTGGTTTCACTCTCTCAAGGACAAACCTGTTTGTTTTCCTGGCAGTTCACGGTATGTTCACTCTTCTCCAGCACCAAAACTGAAAGGCATCAATCCTTCTATAATCCTTAGTTATTGTCCAGCTCTCTGATACATAACAATTTGTTGTTAGGAGAGGCTGTTCCTTGGAGAGGGATGTTATGCTTGTAAAGGTGGATAGATGCCAAAAGAGAGGAATACCATCAACCAGATGCATTGAAGTAGTGGACAATAAAACAATGGACTCGAGTATGTCAGAGATTGTAAGGATGGCATAAGATGGGATAGCGTTCAGATCAGTTCTTTGTGGGGTTGTTAAGAGTTTGTATTTGGCTTGATGCCACCTACCAACAACAGTTGCACTCTTAATGATTATTGAGGGCCCGATCCTTGGAGAAGGACATCATGCTCGGAAGGGTGGAGGGACAGTGCAGAAGAGGAAGACCCTGGATGAGCTGGATTGATACAGTAACTGGGACAGTGGGGTAGTTGTGCTGGAGTCAGTGAGACTGGCTCAGGACAGGCAGGATTCAGAGCTGATGTACTTACGGATTGCAGGTGAATCTACTGCACATAACCACAACAGTTGCCTCACTGAATTGATTAAACCTACCTATTAACCACTGATAGCTAATCTATCAATGAAATGATAAGAATCAGTACTTTAGAATTTGCTTGATTGGTTAATTGACTGCTAGGGAAATGCCCAAAGCCTTTCTTGCCCTCAAGGTCCTTCGTCTATCAGTCTTCAGGGATAGTACCCATGATGACAGTTATTATAATCACTCCTTCGGTGTTCTGAGAGTGGCAGTTAATTTTTTTAATTCAGTATTGTTGAGTCAGAACTGGCACATAGCTGAATCTCCATTGGCCTTCCAAAACTGTACATCATACAGGCAGAGAGTACTTGTCTCTTTCCTGCAAAGGCACTGGTGGATTTGAGCCACCTTTAGGTTGGTGGTAAAATTCCCTATGGACTAGTGGTAAAGAACAGATTGCTGTGTACCATCGAGTCAGAACTGACCTGTAGCTGATTCTCCAGCGGGCTTTCAGAGGTAGTTAGTCACACCGAAAGAGATTGCCCATCCTTCTCCGTGGACTGTTCCAAAGAACAGATTGTTGTTATGTGCCATCGAGTCGCTTGTGACTCCTAGTGACCCTATGTACAACAGCCCTAAACTCTGCTCTGTCCAGTGCCAGTCGTACTGTCCCTGACCCTCCCTCCCATCCCAATTACCCCCAGTCACTGAATCAGTCCACCTCATAGAGGGCCTTCCCTTCCTGTGCTGTCCCTCCATCCTCCCAAGCATGATGTCCCTCTCCAAGTACCGGTCTCTCCTTACAACATGTCCAAAGTTTGTTAGATGGAGCCTTAGAATCCTTGCCTCCAAGGAGGAGCCCAGTTTGACCCTTTCAAGGATGAATCTGTTTGTTTTCCTAGCAGTCCGTGGTACTCTCAATACTCTTCTCCAGCACCACAGCTCAAAAGGCATCAATTCTCCTTCTATCCTCCTTGGTCATTGTCCAACTCTCTGATGCGTAACCAGTGATTGTGAAGACTATGGCCTGTATCAGATGCACCTTAGTCTCCAGAGAGACACCATTGCTCTTCAGTACTTTGGAGAGGTCCCTAACAGCAGATTCTGCCATGGCAAGATGCCTTTTAATTTCGTGGCTACTAGTGCCGGGAGTGTTGACTGTGGAGCCAAGCAGACTAAAGGTGTGAACAATCTCAATCTCTTCACCATCCATCCTGATGCTGCCAATTGGCCTAGTGGTGAGAATCTTTGTCTTCTTGACATTGAGCCTCAATCCGTATTGGAGGCTGCAGTCCTTGACCCTCTCCAGCAGGCGCTTCAGGTCCTCCTCTGTTTCAGCAAGCAGGGTTGTGTCATCTGCAAAACGCTGATTATTGATAGATCTTCCACCAATCTTGACCCCACATTCCTCCTCATAGAGCCCAGCCTCCAGATAATCTGTTCTGCATACAGGTTGAAAAGGTATGGAGACAGGACACATCCCTGGTGTACGCCCTTCCCAGTTTTGAACCATGCAGTGTTCCCTTGCTCTGTTCTGACAACTGCCTCTTGGTCCAAGTACAGGTTTCGCATTAGAATGATCAATTGTTCTTGGATTCCCATTCTTCTCAGAGTCAGCCACAGTTTGTTATGATCCACACAGTCAAACGCCTAGATGCGTTAAAACCTATATCCTGGAAGGAGTTTATTTGTACGAAAAACATGGAAAAGATTGACTTTCCTAGTTGATAATACCTCTTACTACCTGAGTCAAAGGTCTGGAGAAGGAGAAGGAGAGGCAAAGTAGGAGGTGTTGTCTAGTGAGAGTGTTGAGTGAAGGGGAGGGCTGTCCAGGAGGGTTTGGAAATCGTAGCCTTGCTTCTTGTACTCTGGGATTGATCCTGTTGTTGGTGGTGTGCACTGTAGAGTCAGAACTGACCCATAGGGACCCTCCAGCAAGTTTTCAGAGGCAGTTAATCACACAGGAGGAGATTGCCCACCCTTCTCCCGCAGACGACCTCATGCTTTCAGGATTGCAGCCCAGTTTCTTACCACTAGGCGACCTAGTCACTTCTTTATTTTTTGTTAATTGCAAAATTTGAGAGGTGTATAATTGAGACTGCCCATTTGTTTTCCAGTTCTCAGGTGCATTCATCTATGGGATAGCACAATAAATCTCATTAATGCAGACCTGTTGTTGAACTTGAGAGGTAGGCAGTGCAGTGCTCAGAAAAGAACAAGGGCTTTGGAGGCAGGCATGTCAGGGCTCAAATCTCAGCTCTGTCATAAACTAGCTCTATGGCCCTAGGCAAGGGATTTAACCTGTCTAAGTACACAACACAGCAACTTTTGAAGCCTTTGTTTAATCTCAGTAAAACAAGCTGCCAGTACCTCATGTTGTATGCTCTGGAGTTGCCCTGACTCATGTTGTTATTGTTGTTCTTAGGTGCCGGCAAGTCAAGTCAGACTCAGTGACCCTACGAACAACAGACCTGAACCTCATCCCAGCCTGGGCCATCCTCACTTTCTCATTGCTGCAGTAACTGTTGTTAGTTACCCTGCTTGAGGGTCATCCTCTCCTTTGCCGACTCTCCACCTTTCCAAGCATGATGCCCCTCTCCAAGCTGCTCTGGTGGCCGAATGCTAAGAAACTGTGCTGCCGTCTCAAAAGCATGCGGTTCAAACCCTGCAGCTGCTCCACTGGAAACGGATGGGCAGTCCCTTCCCGTGTGATTAACTACCTCTGACAGCCTGCTGCAGGGTCAGCTGTGGGTCAGTTCTGACTCGATGGCTCACAACAACAGTAGCAGCCAACTCAGAAAGACCCTACTTGGCAAGCAGAACTACTCCACACCTTTTCCGAGAGTATAATCTTTATAGAGGGGCATTTCCTGGTCTTCCTCCTATGAGGCCACTGAGTGGGATTGAACCAGTGAGAGTTCCTTTCTTGTTCCTCGTTAACTAGGTTTGAAATTACAAGCTGAGATAGCATATACAGGCATACCTTTGAGGTAGTACAGGTTTGGTTCCAGACCATTCAGTAAAGCAAGTATTGCAGTGAAGAGACTCACGTGATTTTTTTGTTATTTCCCAGTATACATAAAAGTAATTTTTATTTTAAACATGTAAGCAGCATGTTTTTCTTTTATAACTTCTTTTTCTGTAAACAGTATTAACAGTTTATAGTAAACATGTAAATGTCTCTTAAGGAGCACCAGTGGCATAAGATGTAGCATGTTGGGCTGTTAATCAGAAGATGGATGGTTTGAATTCATTGCTTATGCCTGAAAGACGAGGTATAATGATTTCCAGCCCAGGAACGCTGATGAAGGTCTCCATGGATTGGGAGCAGTGTGACAGTAGTGGGTTTTGTTTTGTTCATGGTAGTTTTAGAGAGTGAGTATGCGAGGTATGCCTGATGCAAGCCAGGATGATTTCTGTTGCATCATATGCTTGTAAAAGTTGGACAGTGAATAAGACACGATGCCTTTAAGTTGTGGTGGGTGAACAATATTGACTGTACCAATAGAACCAACAAATTTATCATAGGAAAAGTGTCGATTGAGTGCATCTTAGGCATGGATGGTGAGAGGAATCTCTCATACTTTGAGTATGTTATTGGGAGGAACCAGTCCATGGAGAAGGGCATGCTGGAAGGAATACCCTCCATGTGATAGACTGATACAGAGACTGTAACAGCAGCAGGCTTAAGTGCAGACGAGAGTAGAGAGGTGGCATAGAATGAGGCTTCATTCTGTTATGCTTTGGGTCAGTATGAGTCTGATAACCTTGATAACACCCAACAAAAGTAAATGCGCAGTGTGGGAATTTGAAATAATGTGAGAATTACCATAGTGATAGTTCTGAGTGTCACTGAGTCGAGCACGATTCCTAATGACCCTATGAGCTCACCCAATGCAGTTAAGTCTCCTGATCTCCTGACAGCTTGTACCGAGGTGTTGATTGTTGATCCAAGATGAAATCATTGACAGCTTCACGTCCTTATCTATGATGATGTTGCTTATCAGCCCAGTGGTGAGGATTTTGGTATTCTTGATGTTGAGATGCAATCCATATTGAAGGCTGCAGTCTTTGATTTTCTATACAAAGTTTTTAAAGTCCTCTTCACTTTCAGCAAGCAGGATAGTGTCATCTGTACAACACAGGCTATTGATGAGTCTTCCTCAGATCCTGATGCCACTGTCAAACTTCTTGAATGATTTGTTCAGAGTACAGATTGAATAGTTATAGGGAGAGGATACAAGCCTGATGCACACTTTCCTGATTGTAAACCATGCTGTGCTTCTGTGCTCTGTTCAGACAACAGCTTCTTGGTCTACGTTTAGGTTTTATATGAGGTACCAAAGAGTAGCACATAGCAAAACAAAGCACAGAGAAACTAGGTATGTTTGAAGTAGGCATGTGGCCAAGGTCTCTACCTTCCAGCTACATTAACATCTTACCTGTCACGGTTGCCTTATCATAAAATCCTAACTATTAAAAAATGTCCTCCTTGCATTTCTGCTTTAGGTAAGAGCATGCATTTTAAGGAAAAGGTAAATACAACGTTGGAGAAAATGATGATGCTACAGCTTCTCTAAAGATTTCAAGGAAGGCATTTCACAAATTGGTAACCCCTTTCTTTTCTTCTTGGTTTCTGGGGACTCCTGTGGTGCTCTTATCCAGAAATCCTCTACTCTACTGACCCTCCCATTTTGTTCACAATCTTAGCCCATGAGAAATCAAATTACTTGCTGCCATTGAGATCAAGAGTCCCTGTCAGAACCAGTCATTTTCAGTGCTGTCAAACCCAGAGAGAGACACTGGTGGAACTGTTGGTTCAAGGCCCCTTTTACAAGCCCCCTTCCTCTCTGCCCCCTTCTTTGGGTCTCTACCCTGACAGGCGCCTCCTGCAATGCACCCCAATCTCCCTCAGTGTTATTAGAACCCTCTTTGTTCTGGGAATTGCTCTGTTGTTAGACTCTGGGTGGTTGTACCTTGTGATGAATTTCAGAGAACCGTGTGGTCATTAGTGAGTATTTTCACAACCTCCCCCAGAAACAAGCCTCTTCCATGCTCCACATCAAAGGACCTGCTTACTGACACACCGGCATCCAGCCAACTAGCCTTCCCCACACGGAAGGGAGGCTCCTTTCTAATCTTGCCTTGGCTTTTGACTTGATGTGTGGCCTTTGTTTCCTCCTCCAATGATAATATCTACCTCTCTGGAATGTTGTGGAGTTCAACAAATGCTAAGAACTGTTCGTCTTAGGGACTGAAAGTTAGGTATCGAATCCATCACAGTGCCAGGTAACTCAGCTTACTATAGGAATCTAACCTTTACCTGAGTGAGGTGGGTAAGTGGCACATGTTTCTGTGCCCATTGTGTACCCTCAAAAGCCTACATCTCACCATCATTTCAGCAGCTCACAGGAAACTGTTTGAATGGGAGACTGAAGACACCCTGATGTACTCAGCAGGCTGCGTATCATGACATCTTTCATTTCTGTGTCTGCTTTCCCCTTTCTTTCATCGGGGGAAAAGATGTCCTGCTCTGATCCTGGCTTCCTTCCTGGGTTGCTTTATTTTTTATTAGTTCTTTTTATTAATCTTTTATCTCTTTGACCTCTCTTCTTAGTAATGACCACACACACCTTTCCAAAACTGAGCTGTGATACTATACTCCCAGGGTTCTGTCTCTGTGGCAGACAGACTGTGGTCTCACTCTTCGGTTGTTTTCCCTAAATAGAGACACTCAACTGTGGTCAAGGTCTTATCTTAGCCCATAATCTCAGAAGGTTTGGAATCTCATAATCATAAACTCTAAATGTTTAACTTTTAGCCACTTTGTAACTTCCTGCTTAAAATACTTAAATTATCCTGCCCTCATATAGAGCCAGCCTCTTTAGGATGATATTCATTGTATTTTCTTCAGTCTCATCATTTACCAGTTAAAAAAATGAGTCACTCTCTGGATGAACCTAATTCTGTCAGTGGCTCCACTTAGTTCAGACCTTGAGGTTGTCTCTTTTCATCCAGTCTGTTCCTTGTGACCCCCACTGTCACTACAGTTATTCACATGTGCATCTCCTAGTACCTGTCAGATTATCAGTGGTCCCCTTCACTTTCTGCAAGCAAGATTGAATCTTCTGTATAATACGAGTTGTTGATGAGTCTTCCTCTAATCTTGATGTCACATTATTCTTCATCTAACTTCTCATTATTTTTTCAGAATACACATTGAATACGTATGGCAAAAGGAAGCAACCCAGCACAGCCACATGAACCTTCTGGAAACCTTTGTCTTGCTTTTCCAGTTTGCTTAAGTGCAGACTGTTCAAAGACCCTCAAATGCCTTAAGGAACTCTGATGGTGTAGTGTGTTATGTGTTGCGCTGCTAATCAAAAGGCCAGCTGTTCAGACTTACCAGACTTTCTATGAGAAAGAGGAGCAGTCTCCTCTTATAAAGATTTATAGTCTTGGAAGCCCAATAGAGGGTCACTAGGAATGTAAACCAACTTGGTGACAGTGGGTGTGGTTTGGGTTTTATTGCTTATCTTAAAACAATTGTTATCAATGAGTTCTTGCTCTATTAACAAATAAATCCAAGCTAAATGACATACAATAGCTACCATTTTATCAAGAATATAGGTTCTGTGGGCCAGAATTTGGAATGGACATGACCAGATGGTTTCTGTTCTGCAATGTCTGAGTACTTCTGTTGGGAAGACTTCAAGGCTCCAGTGCTTTGACATGAAGATGTCAAGTCACTTTTTGGCAGTTTGATGCTGGCACTCAGCTGGAACCTCAGCAGGGCTGTCGGCCAGAACAGTAGCCTCTCCAGATGGCTGCTTGTGCTTCCTCAGAGCATGTTGACTGGGTTCTCACAACAGGCTTCCGTAGAGAGGCAGGCAGGAACTGCTTTATTTTTTAGGACCTAGTTTCAGAAATCACAGCTGTGGTCACAAGCTTGTGCAGATGCAAGGGCAGGGAACATAGAACCCCCTCTCTCAATGGCATGAGAGGTAAAGTCACATTATACGCAGAATGGGTCGAACGAGAGGCTTATTGCCATTTCTGGAAAATGCAAGCCATCTTAAACTACAGTTTGAGTATCCTTTAAAATATGGTCCAGCTTGCTTTTGAAATAGAACACCAGAACCCTTCTGCGCGGGGAGCATTTACTATGTGCAAGGCACAGAGGGAGGGAGTGTTGGTGGCCTTGTGGCAGGAAGCTGTGCTGCAAGCCCAAAGGCATGCAGTTCAAGGCCACCATTGACTCCACAGGAGAAAACCCTCTGGTGGGTCAGCAATGGATTGGTTTCAGCTCTACGGTACACAACAACAAACAACAAGGCACAGAGGTGAAAACATTACCTGTGTATTCCCATCTAATCTAACAATTTGAGAGAATTTGGAGGGAGCTGAAGCACGGAGGCTAAAACAACTGAATGAGGTAGGGGAAACTTTGACTCCATTCCAAACTTACTGGCTGTCAGATAAGGAGATGCTTTACAGTGATGTCAGGACCTTGCTTCCTGAAAGCAAGGAAGACCTCAGGCATTTACTGTGTAAGATCAAAGATTATAGCCTTCAACATGGATTACATCTCATCAAGAAGACAAAAGTCCTCACTACTGGGACAGTATGCATCATCTTGATAAAGAATTGATGTCAGCAATTTCATCTTGCTTGGATCCACAATCAACAGCCTTGGTACCAGCAATAAAGGAATCAAGAGACATAATGCATTGGGTGAATCTGTTATTACCAAGTACCTCTCCAAGGCATTAAGGAGTATTGATGTCATATTACGGACTAAGGTGCACCTGATTCAAGCCATGAACTTTTCAATTACTTGGTGTGTGTCTGACTGAAAGTTGTATAATAACTAAGGATGACAGAACAATCAATGCCTTTTGGTTGTGCTATTGGAGAATAATACTGAATATCCCATGGGCTGCCAGGAGAACAAATATGTCTTGAAGAAGGTGCAGCCAAAGTGTTCCTTGAAGGCAAAGATGATGAAGCCTCATCTCACATCTATTGAGCATGTTAGGAGGGGTTAGCCCTTGGAAGAGGACATCATGCTTGGAAAGGTGGAGGGTCAGCGAAAGAGAGGAAGACCCTCAGTGAGATGGATAGATTCAGTGACTGCAGTGGTGGGCTCACATATATCAAAGATGATGAGGATGGCCCAGGATAGAACAGGTTCATATCTATTGTTCATAGGTCACCTAACAGTGGTAACAACCTTTGTCAGAGGGAACCTGGTGGTCTGGTGGGTAAGGAAGTTGCTCTGCCAACCCAAAGGCAGGTGGTTTGAATCTTCCATCTGCTTCAATGGAGAAAGAGGGACGGTCTCCTCCTATGCAGTTAACAGTCTCTGAAATCCTGCTAGAGGGCCAGGGATGATTCGGTTCTGCCTTGACAGCATACCACCACCACCACCACCACCACCACCACACCTTTATCAGGTCAAAAATCCAGGTGCAGGGAGAAAGGACCTCTCCACTTGTAGAGTTGTAGTCCCAGAGGCCTCACAGCTCAAGAGAAAGAAGAACTTTGTGGGTTGAGGGCTCAAACCCTCAAGCTTCTCTTTAAGCCACACATGACCCCGATGGGCACAGAATGCCCCTGGAGTGAACTGTGTCTGTCTCTTGTCTGAATCTCCAAGACTTAGCCATGCCGTTTTGCTCAGTTTCTGCCTCACTTTCCTGGTCTGCCTGGTCCCTATGCTTCCTTGGGACCCGTTGGGTCTGGCATGTGCTTGCTTTCGTCTTGTCCTCATGACACCCATACTTGGTTGTCTCTTCACAGTTTGGTGTCCCACTGGATTTGACTTATCTGGATTGCCTGACCTAATAATACCCTTCTCAGCTGAACTGGGACTTGAATGTTCTGAGCCCTTTGTGTTTCGCCCCAGCTCTCTGCTCATGCCATTTTCTCTACAGTGTGGATGTTCAGCCTCCCAGCCCTCCTCCTCTCTCCTGAAGACTTAGATCAGGTCCCTTCCCCTCCAGTTCTGGCTCCCACACCATCTTGTCCTTCTGGAGCGGTTTCCACCTTCCTTTCATGTGTATGTGACCTCCACTCTCCTGGATCTCCAGGGAGGAGGAAAGCTTTGTGTCAGATCCCTCAGTGCCCTCTGTACCTTTCAGACTGGCACTTCAGATCTCCCGAGGTGGCTGGCAAAGTACATGGAACTGCAGTGCTTGTCCTGTCAGTGGATTGGGGTGGTTACCACCCACGAGGACGTTGAGGTGGGAAGAAGACTCAGATCTCGGGAGCCAGAGGTTGTGGCTTCTCTTTCTGTAAACACTGTGCCTTTGGACAAATCATGCCTCTGGAACTCAGTTTCCTTATTTGTGAAACAAGAAGGTTTCTCTGAGTGTCTTTCCAGCCCTACTGCTCTGTGTTGATGAGTTTCTCATGTAGCCTACAGATTCAAGTGAAGATTTCCAAGTATTGAAAATAAAACCTAGTGTCATCATTTCCAAGGGACAGAAACTTGTTTGCTTGTATAATTTTAAGTCTCTGCCCCTGGCTGTGGCTGACTAGATTTGATGGGATTGTCGTGTCCACAATCCACAGACTGCTCTCCTTCCCAAGCCTCAGTGGATCCTAATTCTCAAGACTTAAGTCTTCATGAAATTCTAGTCTTTCTAGTTTAGCAACAAGAAACATTTTCAGCAGTTCTCATTTCTTTATTAACAGAAGCAGGGCAAAGTGACTGTATCTTTGGGGACAAGATAAAACAATGATTTTTTTTTTGGATGACAGTTTTCTCTCATAATGAAGTCTGGTCTTTGCAAACACACTAACACAATGGATTCTTGTAACTCATTACAATTATGTAACTGTGATTACATGCATGCATACGCCTCTGTATGTACAGAACTTCCTTAGCTTCACATCTTAATTTCTTGACATACCAGCCTTGATGTAAAAAGCACATTTCCTCTAGTTTTCCAGTGAGCTGTCAGCAAGGCTGTGCTGTCATTTCCTGGAACTTCTGTGCCTTTGCTACCAGACTGATGATTCCTAACCTGACTCTTCTCAGGTCTGGATCATACAAACTTTGCCTTATTTTCTCTCTCCGTATTTACACCATTATCACCTCGCTGTTTCCCCGCTAGAAAGCACAAAATGACATAGACGCTAAAACTTTAAAAATCAGGTCATTTTTGGAAGCTGCATTTTGCAGTTGACTGGCAGGAGAAATGAGGAAGCAATTGCTGTAACAGGTATGATTCTGTTCTTGTTGCCGTCTTTCGTTTGTGCAAGTACTCCATGAGGCTGTGTTACTCCTCTAAGTGTCTCCCCCTTGAGGCCTGCCCTGATGGTCACTGCCTCTTCTTGGGCCTCATTGCCTCCTCTTGTGCCTTGGTTTCACTCCCTGCAAAATGGGGATAAGCAATACATGGCCGCCTGGAAGTCTGTGAATGTTACCAGTGGTTGGTAAATAGGAGGTATTACCTGCCACCCAGAAGAAGCGTGCCTACAAACATACCAGAAGAGCTGCACTGACTTGCCAGGGGAGCATTCTTCATAGGCAGGAGTCAGGAAGAAAGCTCTTGGGCTGCGTTCCCCCAGGGTCTGTTGGCCCCTGATGACAGAACTCGCTAGGTTGTGCATCATGTCTTTTTCCAACAAAAGACCAAGGGAAGAGTGGTGGGCAGGTGTATGAGAGGCTGACTTGAGGTCAAGGCTGATAAACATTTTAGTATGTTGGAGTGAAATTTTGGGAGGACAAATAGCTCCAATAATAATTTACTTGAAATCGAACGTTTCAGTCATAGAAAAGAAAATAGAGCATGCCTCACCTTGGAGACAGAGTGAGAATGAGTTTACCCTTCTACATGTGGCATTAATTTGTTAAAATGCACACACTAATTTTTTTATTGTTACTGTTATTTCAGTAAGAGACTCAAGGCTTCCTGCTCTTTTGACAGTACACAGGATGTGGGGGAGACACATACACACACACACACACACACACACACACACACACACACACACACTCT
>NW_006399781.1:10275974-10285523 GCF_000299155.1 Elephantulus edwardii | reverse complement strand
TCCCTCCTTCTCCCCCACTTTTCCCCTTCCCCTTTCTCATGCATGCACCTTCCAGGTATTCTCTCCTAGATGTTTCTTGGAGCCAGAGTGTCAAATTGGTTCATTCTGGCTTGACACCCTGCTGAGAGTTTGCCTTTCCTCCTGAATTTGTATGTACATTTAAACAAGCTCTGTCAGAACTTCCTGAAGACCTATTTTGTTGAAATGTAGACTTGATTCTGGTGGAAATGCAGGACCTTTGCTGGCCTAGTGGTAAAGAGTGGTGCTGCCAACCCGTCTGCCAGTTCTGAGTGACCAGCTCCTCCACCAGGAGAATGAAGGGCCATCTGCTCCCGTGTGATTTACACCTGCTGGAGGGTCAGCTATGAGTCCGTTATGACTCAAAGTAACAGGGTGAAAATACAGCCTGCAGCACCTGCCAGCCTGGGTGATGGTCTTATAGGACTTGACTGTCCTCAAGTTGATTTCTCAAGTTGCTGCCATCAGGTTAATTCTTTCTCCTAATGAATGACCCTGCAGAGTACATATGCATACAGACTTTCCAAGGCTGTAAATCTCTGTGGAAGCAGATTGCCACGCCTCACCCCCTATAGAGCAGCTCTTGGTCATCCTTGATGTTCCTTTGCTGCATGTCGATGTGTCCTCATGCACGTCTGTCTTCCTTCTCTTTGATAGAACTCCATTTATAAAGGATCAGGACCAACCCTCTTCAGGCATGGTTTCATCAGCCTAACTGATGGTTGTTCCTTGTTGAAGAGTCTCTGTTGGCTCATGAAGGCACCATATGTTGTTATTTTTGTGTGTACTGTCAAATCAGATCTGACTGGTACAGGAGGAGATTGCTTCTCCTTCTCCAGCAGAGCATCTGATTTATTTTTTGTGTGTACTGTCAAATCAGATCTGACTGGTACAGGAGGAGATTGCTTCTCCTTCTCCAGCAGAGCATCTGATGGATTCGAACTGGGTACTTCTGAGATTGCAGTGCAGCTTCTTGCCACTAGGCCTCCAGAGCTCAAAGGCACCATATATAGAGTAGAACTGTTCCTTAATACTTTCAAGGCTGTGAACTTTTAGAAGCACACACCACTGACGTCTGTCTTCTACAATGCCTGTGAGTGAGTACCATTTGCCCACCTTACAGCTAGTAGACACATGAGAACATCTTCAGAGAAAACACTGGGTCCCCCTAAAGGTCACATTCATGGGCTACAGGGGCTAGAATTTCAACAACCCATTTTAGGGCACCCAGTTCAATCTCTAACAGCACTTTGCTCTACAATCTCAGTGATCTGCTGGTCATGGTGGTAGTTGCTGATGAACTGATTCCAGCTCATGACCACTCTTGTGTGCTCCATGGGACGCTGTGATGACCCTCTGTAGCCCTTTGCATGAATGTGATTATCTTACTTTATTAAATACTCACTCATTGTATTTGAGTCAGGACGCACTCATAACTGCCTCTCCAGCAGGCTTTCAGAGCCTGTAAATTGCACGGAGCACATCACTCATCTTTCTTCAGCAGAGCCGCTTGGTGGATTGGAACCACCAGAGAGGTACCACGTTTGGGCTAGCAGTGCGCCTCCCTCCGGACATCACCAGAGCTCCCTCTTAGTATGTAAGGTCTCTCCAGCCGTCTCAACTCTTCTTGTCTCCCCATTAACCAGTTGCCATATAGTGAGCTGTTTGACGTGGACATAATATGTGTCAAGAGGACTGTTCCATGAGATTTTCAATGGCTGATTTATTGGAAATAGATTGTCATGCCTTTTTCTTTTTTCCTGTGATGCCTGTATGTGGACTTGAATATTTAACCATTTGGTTAACCACCAAACACATTAACTATTGCACTGCCTGTTGTTAGGTACAGCTGGGTCAACAACTACAACTCATTATGATCATATGAACAACAGATCTAAACCCTGCCTTCTCTTCAGGATCTCTGTCCTTCCCAAACCCGTTCTGGTAATCGCTGTGTCAGTCTGTCTTGTTGAGGTTCTTGATTACTTTCTTAAAAACTTAACCTAGATTTTCTTTACAAAGAGCCATATGTAATTTCTATAAATGGAAAACCAGTATACTGTTTGCCATACATTTTATTTTACATTATTTTTTCATTTATTTGCTTACTAAAGCAATCTTTTAAAATATTAATATATTAGTTTCTTCTTATTGTTGTTTTGTGTACCATCAAGTTGGAACTGACCTGTAGCTGACCTTCCAGCAGGTTTTCAGAGGAAGTTTGATTGCATGGGAGGAGATTGCCCAAGCACCTGGTGGATTTGAACTGTGTGCCTTCAACTATGTTCAGCACCATTTCTCATTTTTTTTCTCAAATGTTTTATTTTTATTTTATTATTTGTGTGTGTGTGTGTGTACCGTCAAATCAGATCTGACTGGTACAGGAGGAGATTGTCCCTCCTTCCCCTGCAGAGCATCTAGTGGATTCGAACCGTGCGCCTCTAGGATTGCAGTACAGCTTCTTGCCACTAGGCCACCAGAGCTCCCCTCAGCACCATTTCTTACCACTAAGCCATGTTGTTGTTGTGTACCGAGTTGGAATTGACCTGTAGCTAACCCTCCAGTAGGTTTTCAAAGACAGTAATCACATGGGAGGAGATTGCCTGTCCTCCCTGCATCTTCACCACTCGGTGCCACACACACACACACCCCTGTTTAAAGGGGAAGGAGGTAGAAGAAGGAAGAGAAAATCACTAGGCTCGCAGAGGGTAGTGGGGTGATGGGGCATGAAGAAATAGATAAAGTGCAATGGGGCCTTGAGATAGGGAGATAGGGAGATAAAATAATAGATCAATAGTAATTAATTTTTTTAAACATAATGTATAAAATGATTTTATAAAACAATGTATATTAATAACTATAAAAGTGAATGACAATATAAACAAAAAACTTTTGGTTTTGTTTTTTATTTTATTATTTTTGTGTGTGTGTACCGTCAAATCAGATCTGACTGGTACAGGAGGAGATTGTCCCTCCTTCCTCGGCAGAGCATCTGGTGGGTTAGAACCGTGCGCCTCTGGGATTGTAGTTGCAGCTCCTTGCCGCTAGGCCACCAGAGCTCCCCTACAAAGAAACTTTTTAAAAAAGATTAATATTACCTTTCTACAAAGATGGCACCAAAAGCGAAGAAGGGAGCCTGTGCCCCTCCCAAAACTGAAGCCAAAGCAAAGGCATTAAAGGCCAAGAAGGTATCCTGAAGGGCGTCCACAGCCAAAAAAAAGAATATCCACACGTCACCCACCTTCCCGCAGCCTAAGATGCTGAGACTCTGAAGGCAGCTCAAATACCCCCATAAGTGCACCCCCAGGAGAAACAAGCTTGACCACTATGCCATCATCAAGTTTCCCCTGACCACTGAGTCAGCTATGAAGATAACAACACACTTGTGTTCATTGTGGATGTCAAGGCCAACAAGCACCAAATTAAACAAGCTATAAAGCAGCTCTGTGACGTTGATGTGGCCAAGGTCAACACTGATTAGGCCTGATGGAGAGAAGAAGGCCTATGTTCAACTTGCTCCTGACTGTGATGCTTTTGATGTTGCCAACAAAATTGGGATCATCTAAACTGAGTCCAGCTGGCTAATTCTAAATACAAATTTTTTCTCACCGTAAAAAAAAAGATTAATATTAGAAAGAGAAAGATTGACCAGTCCAGACTGAGCATTTCCCTTGACATAATAAATATTAAAATAAGTGCAATGAGATTTATTCCTTGTAAAGTCACTTATGTGGCCTTGTGTTTTCTGTGCCCCTTGAAAACACTAAAATAAAGGGACTTGTGATTTAGGCATCAGACAGATCTGCATTCAGATTCCTTAACTTGAATCTCCCAGCTCTTGATTGGAAACAGTTCACATGTGCCCACCTTTATATATGCAGCCAGTTGTGGTGGTAGTGGTATGTGCTGTCAAGTTGCTTGCAACTCAGTGACACTGCGTACAACAGCTGTGAACCCTGCTCTCTCCTGAGCCAACTGCATTGTCTCTGACACACATATCCCACTTACCCTCGTCACTGAGTCAATCCATCTCATCGAGGATTTTCCTCTCTCGCACTCTCCCTCCACCCTTCCAAGCATGATGTCCCTCTTCAAGGACTAGTACCTCTTTGCAACATGCCCAGAGTATGTCAGATGAAGCAAGCCTCAGAATCCTTGCCTCCAAGGAGCAGCCTGATTTCACCCTCTCCAGGATGAAATTGTTTGTTCTCCTAGAAGTCCATGGTATATTCAGTATTCTTCACAACTTGAAGGAATCAGTTCTTCTGTCATACTTACTCACTGTCCAGCTTTGCAATGAATAGCAAGTAATTGCGAAGACAGGCACGCTTTAGTCTCTAGACTGACAGCATTGCTCTTCAGTGCTCTGGAGAGGTTCCTGACAGCAGATTTTCCCCAGTGCAATTTGTCTTTTGATTTCCTGGCTGCTGGTACAAGAGTAGTGATTGTCACTTAGACACTGGAGCTGGCATTCTGAATGATGCTGTACATTGCCTACCCTGGCCATGGGCACCTAGTCACATAAACCCCTCTGAATTGAAAATCCGTCTTACTGGTTTAACCAGCAGCATACATGACCTTTCTAGAATTAGTCGTCTTATGGCTGTGCATCTTTCTAGAATTAGTCTTATGCTCGTAGACCTTGGGCAACTTAAATTTTTTCACGACGAGGAAATGAGATGATGCATTCAGTAATGGCTTGTCACAGTAAAGGTTTTATCATTGTCTATTTTCTTTGTCTTGTCTATTTGGCTTCCTCACCTCCTGGACTGAGTTCCTTGAAGGCAAGCAAAGACTGTGCCAGGTGGTCTTGCTGTTATCACTGCTTTTCATTTGTCTCAATGCAAAACATTTGGGGAAATGAATGGAAAAGTCATTCTTTTTTGCTCTCACTCTCCCAGGAACAGCGTTTAGATACTTACAAACAGATGCATCTCAGCGATTCCTGCCGATGCCGCATGTCTATAAAGTCCTTGGATGACAGGCTGGTGCAGGGCAGGAGGAGATACGAGTGGCTTGTTCTCTGTTGACTCCGGATGCTGCCTGGGTTTGTGTGAGCACCTCCCGTGACAGCATTCTGCACTATTTGCCCTTTAGTCAGTTAATTCTGTGCTATTTCAAAGCGCTCTCTCCGCCTCCTGCGATCCTGCTGATTCAGAGTCTTTCCCTTGAAACTTGTGTTTGTTATAGATGTTTTTACAAGTTTTTAGCCATGGGGTTCCTTTCTTCTATCCCTTGCAAACCATTTTTCTTGGCTCACAGATTAAAGTCAGTCAGACCGTCTGTCTGTCTGTCTGTCTCTGGCTTTGAGTGAAGATTTCTAAAACTTCTTTGAGCCTGTCCTCAGAATAAACCAATCATGGTACAGAGAATTTTTTTTTCTCTTTCTCTTCAAAGGTCTCTGCCTGGACAGCTTTGTTCTTGTACACATTTCTCTGGCAGGAAGAGACATCATTCTATCCTGAGGGCAGGCGGCAGGGAGAAATGGAGAGCTCTGGATGCAGAGGGAGGGGTCATGAAAGAATGCTGTCTGGACCCAGAGGTGAACATCGAGCATGGGATAGTTCTGATGTCTGGTCTGCACCATGTCCACACCTCCCAGTAGGCTGAGATCTCAGGTCCTCGGGGAATGAGCTCCCACTCAGCTTCATGACCATTAAAAGGCTATGTGAGCCTGCTCCTGTACAGAGTTGACCCTTTATAGTCAGGTGACCACAGTGGAGGCTCAGAGAGAAGCCACTCCTGCTACCCATTCACTTGTTAACCAGTCATCCCTCACATATGTACCCTGATGGAAATTGGGCTGAGTAAGACATGATGATCAATTTGGGCAGCAAATATATGAATAGAGATTTACAATGAGATGTGATAAATGCCACAGGTGAGGACTTGGTGAGCACTGGCTCAGCCAGCCTAGATACCTGCTCCTCTGCCCATCAGGTAAAGTGAAGAGTCAGTTCTGGCCACTGATGTTGACCTAGATGCTTCCAAGACATAATCTGGAAATGAGCATAACCTTCTCCATGCTTTTATGCCAACTAAACCAAGCTGCTCCTTGGAGGCAAGGATTCTGGGGCTTCGTCTGACATACTTTGGACATGTTGCCAGGAGTGACGGGTCCTTGGAGAGGGACATCATGCTTGGGAGGGTGGAGGGACAGCGCAGGAGGGGAAGACCCTCTATGAGATGGATTGATTCGGTGACTGGGATAATCGGGATGGGTGTGTCAGAGGCGGTGCAGTTGGCGCAGGATAGAGCAGGGTTTAGAGCTGTTGTGCATAGGGTCGCTATGAGTCGGAAACGACTCGATGGCACATAACAACAACAACATGCCAATAGGTTGGCTTTCCCGAGTGCCAGCATAACCCTGAGTGGATTATGTCATAAAGTGCAGCAGAAAGAGAGATCAGAGTTTTGAATCCACAGCTGCTCTTCAGGAAAAATATAGGCGGTGTCCTGGAAGGATTTTCAGACTCGGAAACCCAGTGGAAAGCTATACTCTGTGTGAGTCAGAACAGACTCTATGGTAGTGGATTTGAGTTTTCAAAAATTTTTATTTGAGTGAAGATTTATGAATACTGATTTTTTTGTGTGTGTTATCATTCATATGTGTTCTTGTTGTTTTTGGGTACCATCAAGTCAAAACTGACTCAAGTTGGACTTCTGGCAGGTTTTCAGAGACAGTTAATTGCACTATAGGGTCTAATCAACTCCTTAAGAGAGCTCTGATGACCTAGTGATAAGAAACTGAGTTGCAGTCTCAAAGGTATGTGGTTTGAGTCCACCAACTGCTGTGTGGGAGAGGGATGGCAGTCTCCTCCTGTGTGATTAACTGCCTCTGAAAACCTGTCAGAGGGTCAGCTACGAGTCAGTTCCCCGACTCCATGGTAAACAACAACAATCAACCCTTTATTGTGCATTGCATTTTCCTTCACTCTGTGTATTTGTTAATTCCTATTTACTTGCTTCTTCATCACTTCCCATCTTCGTTACCCTTCTAAGATGGATTCTATCTTCATATAAACTTTTCCTTCACTTTTTGTAATTATAGCCTTATACCATCATTTTCTTTCTGTGATTGGCTTATGCCACTCAGCCTAACTTGTTCCAGACTCATCTGTGTTGTGCAGTATTTCATCAGTTCTTGATAGGCTTTTTGTTGTTTTGTTTTTTATGCTTAGTACTCCTTCTTCTTAGATCAGACTAGATTGTTCAAGGCAGCCAAGGGAGTTTTCAGGTCCTGCTGCTCCCCACCTTCCCTGAAAGAAAATGCAAAGTGAATGCCTTAATGAGGATAGATAGAGTCATGGGCTTGGTGACCAACCTACCAGTCCCCACATCTAAGTGAGCCCACAGATTGGATGTCAGTCCACTACCCAAGCTGTTCAGCCTCTGGGAAGAACAAATGGCTGAGTGCTCCACTCTTAGTCAAAATATTGGCAGTTCACATCCACCCAGAAGTGCTGTTGGGAGGCCCGACCTGGGCATCTGCTTCTGAAAGGTCACAGCTGTTGAAAACCCTATGAAGCAGTTCTCCTGTGCATGTGTCAGGTCACCAGGAGTCAGAATTGACTTGAAGGCAGCAAACAACAGTTATAAAGCCTCAGAGTTGTACTTCTGTTGAATGTAGGGAGGAAGAGGGGAAGGAAAAAAGGGTCATTCTTTTCTAGCACAGCGCATACTCATCAGATCCAGCTGCAGACTAATGGTAAGTCAGTTAAAGCTGTGGTGCTCTAGGAAATATCAATAAAAGGGATTCTAAAAATATGCTGGGCAGAGGATCCATTATTGGATTAAGTAAATCATCTTCCAAGAACAAACTTTGATGGGAGCAACATTCATGAGGATTAAAAAAAAAATATAAAAGTTCTGATGTGTTTATAAACAAAAATCATTTAATCATCCCTTCTCCTAAAGTACTCATTAATATTTTAAATGGGCTTATCAGCTGCTCTCTTAAGAGGTGTAAATACCTGCTGGGAACAGAATAGTAGTATCATGGTGGCTGGCAAAGTTTTAACTTTAGGACGAAGAGACATATTTGTTGGTTAAATTGTACCAAGCAGCCACATCAATGAGAAAGCATGAGTAGCAGCCCCCGGAGGGTGAGGTGAACATAGCCACAGAAAGGCTGCCTTTATACTTGCACCCAGATTGTCAGAACCTGGACCCACTTTTCTGAGGAAGCAATTAAGGAGAAAACAGCTTCTGAACATTTAGAAAATTGTCATTTAAAATCACTCACTCATTGCCTTCAATTTAGAGCCAACTCACAGCTGACCTTCCTGTGGGTTTTCAGAGGCTGTAAATCCCGCAGGGGGAGGTTGCCCACAGGTTCTCTCACAGAACAGCTGGTGGGTTCCAGCCGCTGTGGAGGCACCGCCATTGAGTGCGCAGTGTACCTCCCTGTGGGTTATGCCCCTAGAGTTCCCTAGTACTAAAAATAGGCCAATGATTAAGGGAGAAGAAAAAAACCAAACAACCCTCAACAAAAGTTACTGCTGATAGCCACACTTCAATCTCCTGGACTCTAACAAGGTGTATTGTACCTTGCTGGGTCTTGAAAGTTCTGTCACTGTTGAGGTTCAGCTGAGGAAGTATGAGGTCTTTCCTCGACCAGGTCCCTACAAACTTCTGTCATCTGCCCTCTTGCCTTCCCTGGAAGCTCTGCTCTTCTCACATCAAGTGTCTTAAACAGCCTCAAACATGCTAGAAAGATGCAGTGAGAATGCTGGGTCTACTAAGACATGCTCTTTCTCTCTTGGTTCTGGAAGAAGGTACTTGTTGGCCTAGCATCCCCTAGACATAGCCATGTTACTTGGCCTTTCCCTCTTGTGAGGAACTTCCCAGTATGAGGACCTGGTCCAAAGAACAAGCTCTCCTCCCACTTCTTGGAGTTATTGAGGTTTCCGTTCTCCATCCTGTTCTTTTTCCTTTTATTTCTCATAAAATGAAAGATGATACAGTCCATACCCCAGGGGAACACCCTTTACATCTAATCAGGACTAAGATTGGGATGAGATTAAGGTTGTTGCTTTCCACCTTTTATTCTTTTACAACTGTTTCATATATCAGATCATAGAAGGTAATTTGCATAACACCGTTGTTGTTGTTGCTGTTGTGTACTGTTGAGTCAGAACCAACCCACAGCTGATCCTCTGGTGGGTTCTCAGAGGCAGTTAGTCACATGGGAGGAGCTTGCCCCTCCTTGAAGTCAAGTCGGAACTGATCCATAGCTGACCCTCTGGTGAGTTTTTAGAGGTAGTTAATCGCACAGGAGGAGATTGTCCATCCTTCTCCTGTGGAGCAGCTGGTGGCCTCAAACCACATGCCTTTGCAATTGCAGCACAACTTCTTGCCACTAAGCCACCAGAGCTATAGGTAGATATTTAGTGCAACATCTTATTTTTAATTTATTTTATTATTTTGTGTGTGTGTGTGTGTGTGTGTGTGTACCATCAAATCGTATCTGACTGGTGCAAGAGTAGATTGCCCCTCCTTCTCCAGCAGAGCATCTGGTGGATTTGAACC
>NW_006399781.1:10270363-10275874 GCF_000299155.1 Elephantulus edwardii | reverse complement strand
GGATTTGAACCGTGTACTTCTGGGATTGCAGTACAGCTTCTTGCCACTAGGCCACCGGAGCTCCCTTAGTGCAGCATTTTTAAGGAGTGAAAATTAGAAACATCCTATGTCTGTCAGTAGAAGAGTTATTAAATTGCTTATAGTACATTCATAAAGTAGATCTTACACAGTTGTCAAAAAAGTGATCTCTTTTTTGGCCTAGGGTCGCCAGTCACAAAAAACAAAAAAAAAAAAAAAGTGATCTCTTTTTGACTGTGTGTATGGATATAAAACTCTCCAGGGCTTATTAAGTAAAAAATGCAAATAAGAACACTGATGTACAACCATCCTGGAAGGCAGTCAAAGAGCTGAACATAGAAATTCCATATGACCCCGCTATTCCACTACTTGGAATATATCCTGAGAAAATGAGAACTGAAGCACAGAGACTTGTACACCAGTGTTCATAGCAGCATTATTCACCATCGCAAGAACATGGAAACAGCCCAGATGTAACCACAAACGAATGGATTGATAATACTATGCAGCACAGAGGAGCAATGATTTTGTAAATTATTATCTAACTTGGGAAGGACTGGAGAGCATTATACTGAGTGAACTTACTCAGTCCAATAAGAACAGATATTGTAGAATGAGTATAAGGATCCAAGAGGAGTAGGGGAGAGTGGAAGCAGAGGGATGAGGATGTGCGGGTGGAGGGGGGAGTAATCATGGGGTTTTACAAACTAGAGTGTGTGTGTGTGTGTGTATTAAAAAAACAACTTTTTTCTGGGATACCTATATAAATAAAATACTCTAGAAGGATTACAAACACTGATAAGGGGACAGGAAGACTGGAGGACAGGTGTAAATGGGAAAATGTTCATAATATGTCCTCTGGTACTTTTAAAATTTCTTACAAAGAATATGTAGTGCTTCTTCCTAAAACCTAACATAGCAGTTGGATGGTAGATGTTAAATGTTTGATTTGCTGAGATCTGCAAGATCTCCATTTAAAAATCATTAGGAAGAGCCCCTTTTGATCCTGATGTCTCACTCCCCTTTGAAGTCTGTCTTTACCTACTCCATTGCTGATAGAAAGGACCTTGCCAGTAATCTAATGATGTTCCCATTAAATCAATCTGCCCACTGCCGCTTTTCAAACAAATGTATCCACCTTTTCTCTCATCTGTTGCTAAAATGTGTTACTTTTAAAATGTGAATGTGGGCTTTACAGAGCTGTTGAGATCAAAGTTGCAATAACAAGGAGAGTATTCCTACAGTACTAATTAACCAACATCTGAATTGTGGGACAGAACTTTGTTTCTGTGTTGTGGAAACCGAAGCTTTGATCCTAAGGTTTATGACATCACTGGAATTCCTTGGGGCAATTACAGTCTCATTCACAGACCCACGCCAAGACTCATACACCTATAGAAAGTGGGCGACTCCTTGTACTTAGCATGCCATACGCTCTATTCATAGTAACTTCCATGAGATGACATTACACCTTCCAAAGCTCTTGGCTCAGTCACAGGCAGAGTCTCAGCACAAAGCCATCCTGGCAGTAATAAAAGTACATCGCATGGAAAGCTTTCTGTAATAAGGTAGAAAAGGTGAAAAAGTAGGATAAACCCTTCCTGTGGGAGTGGGTTATGACAGTGGGAATCAGGTTTCTCCAGAGAAATAAAAATGTTTATATTTGTGTGTACCCAGTTGTTATCGAGTCTTTTTGACCCTAGTTCACTTTATGTCAGAGTAGAACTGTGTACCATAACGTTTTCAGTGACAGGGATTGTGAGTTTCCTCCCCCCAGAAGCTAAGGTACTGTTACATGAACTTGATCTTTTCAACACTTAACTGAATGCATTAGCCGTTCTCCCCCCTTGTTATGTGCTGTTGAGTTACAATCAACTCCTGGTTGACCCTCCAGCAGGTTCTCAGAGGCGGTAAGTCCTGCAGGAGGAGATTGTTTTATCTTTTTCCCAGGAAAAGCTGGTGAATTCACACTGAGAGCCTTTGGATTGGCAGTTCAGCACCTTATCACTAAGCCGTCAGAGCTCCCTAGACACCACTTAGGGAATATATAGTGTACACGTGCACACACACACACACACACACACACACACACACACACACACACAGTTGTTGTATATTGTTGAGTAGGGACCGACCAATAGCAGACCCTCCTGCAAGTTTTCAGAGGCAGTTAATCACTATATAGATATAGGTAGATAGCTATATAGAGATAGATGGATGGATGAAAGGATAGGGAGCTCTGGTGGCACAGTTGGTAGGGAGTTATGCTAGTAGCCCAAAGATGAGGCCCCTCCAGTGGTTCAAATCCACCAGCAGCTGCAAGGGAGAAAGATGAGTAGTCTCCTCCTGTGCGGTTCAGCACAGTGGAAACCTACAGCTGAGTCAGTTATGAGTTGATTCTGACTCAACAGCAATGAGGAGGAGGTAGGAGGGAGTGTTTGTGTGTATACACAGAGGGATTTCTTCTAACGTTGGCTCCTTGATTGTGGGGATTAGTAAATTTGAACTCTCTCAGCAGACCAGAAACTCAAACAGAAGTTGACGTTGCAGTCTTTCGTTTGTTTGTTTTAAATTATTAATTTCAATGAAAATTTAGAGACTTTGGATTTCCATCCACTCATTGTTGCACTTTTCTCCCTGCCCACTCCTCTCCCCCAGTACACTCTTTGAAAAGTAAAAGAAAAATTCTTTCATTGTTTTACAATCCCTCCCCCCAGGTGTACTCCACTATGCAGCCTTTGCTCTGGACTCCTGTCATGACAAAAATACCCAATCACATATCCCTTTTAAACAGTTTTCTCCCTCATCTGTTTCAATGCAGTATACATTATTGAACCTATCTTTCTCAGTCTATCCTCAACCCCGAGGTCAGTCCTGTTTTATAGCAGTGGCACCATGCAGTATTTGTCCTTTTGTGACTGAGATATTTCACTCAGCATAACGTCCTCCAGGGTTACCCATTTTGAATATTTCATGATTTCCTTGTTTTTCAAGGCAGTGTAGTATTCCATTGTACAGCTTCTCTATCCATTCGTTTGTTGATGGGCACTTAGGTTGTTTCCAGCTCCTTATTATTGTGAACAAAGCCGCAATAAACATTGGGTATGCATGACATTGCAGTCTTGAGTCTGGATTTTGTAGGGCAGGCTGGAGACTGGGAACTCAAGTAGGAGTTCTTCTTCAGGGAAATCTCATGTTTGATTTTCAGATCCTCAACTGATACAAAGTTTGAAGGCCACCTACATTACTAAGAGCAGCTTCAATGTTAAATAATTGTAAATGTTAATTACATTTGCAAAGTCCTTCACAGCAACTTCTAGCGTTTGATCACACAGCTGGACACTGTAGTCTTGCCAGGATACCACAGTATACAGTTTTAACTAACAGAAATGTGTTTTCTTATGGTTTTGGAGGCTTGAAGTCCAAGTTCAAGGGGAAACCTACTCTATTGGTTCAAGGAAGGTCCTTGCTTCCTTCTGCATTTATAGGTGCAGTGTTCCTCCATGTGACTGCCCCTTCCCTATGTTGGGGTGCTTCCTCACATGGGGCCCAAGTCCAAAAAGATGCACTCCACCCCTGGCGATTTCTTCTTCATTAGTGGTACACAGGTCCCTTCTCTTGACTGGATTTCCTCCTCTTCTGTCTCTGGTGAGATAAAAAGTATTGTATGCCATACCCCAGGGAGACTCCCTTTACCTCCGGATTAGGCTGTGATGAGATTAAAGGATACTGCATTCCACTCTTAATCCTTTTGCAACTCTTTGACTTATCAGATCATGGGGGATTATTACATAGCTTCCACATTATATCATTGCATACATGTATTTTTGGCAGAGACACAGTTCCGTTCAGTCCGTAACAAAGATGTATCAGTAAATAAAACCTCTTGCCTTCCCACGGTACTTAAATAGTACAAATACCACATTTCACAGTAAGTAGAAAAAAATACTTGCCGTGAATAAACCCCCAAAGTTGCTTATAAGCAGCTGCAGCAGCAGCAGAAGCCCTGCTGGGGTAGTGAGGGTGGTAGAGGATTGGGGAGGGTTTTGTTTTGTTGTGTACAGGGTCACTGTGAGTCAGAGCTGTCTCCACATGGACACACCTAACAAGAGAAGGAAACGTGCAGGCAAACAGGCCTGGACTCTCTCAGCACATCAGGACCAAAGAGGAGCTTAAGGAGTTGGGAATAGCACGCCCCAGCACAACAACCCTAATGGGCATATTTGTACCGGTGTACTGCCGTCTCTGGAGTACTTTTCATAATTGCTTAGGGTTCGATGAGAGACAAATGAGGAGAGAGAGCTGGGCCTCCCCTCGGTGCCAGGAGACTGGGATCTTGTGAATGGTTGGGAAGCGTCTGTTGAACTCTTGCCTGTCCCTCAGTGCTGCCAGAAGAAAGGAGGAGGATACGAAGGGACAATAGGGGCAATCCCAGGATGGGAAAGAGATCGGAAAAGGAATATGAAGCCTGGGCGTGGAGTTCCTCCAGTCTGCTTGAGAGGAAGCAATGAAAGCGCAGAAACCAGTGAAGACAGATGCTCTACTTACTGTCTTTTCAAGGCAGGGAAGTCAGAAGATGCGTGAATTAGCCAAGGCTTCAAAAGGTTCATTCTGGTTTGGCCCAGTAGCTGAGAACGATTTTTCCACTCAAGATGTACAAGATTCTAATATAGTGTATCTGGGGTGGTTTCAGTTGGACACTGAGCTCGACTGCACCAAGTTGAGGACTAATAAAATCTGCAGTTAGAAGAATATCTGGTTAAGCTCCAAAGATGTTAACCTTGCTGTGTACATTGATTCCCTCATGGACTTACTGGCAAGTATTAAAGATATATGAGGATAGAAATAACATGCACACAATTAAGGAGAGACATAGTGCAGGACTTTTCTGTCAGCTCAACGGATGGAAAATTCTTTGTGAAAAAGTCTAGTGTCCTAGATTAGTTGTAAATCATGTTTGTGTATTTGAATTTATCTCTTTGTTAGTTTCAGAATTAATTTAAAGGGATGTTAAGATGAAACCTTAGTAAGACAATGATTAATTTTTAAAGTTAGATTAATTTATAGTCCATATTGCTCTAATTCATCTGCTTTCAAAGTTGGCTATTTGAGCTTTTAAAGTGGTTTTCAGATCAGGTAACGTCAGCTCTAAGAGCTGGTGCTTTTCCTTTGTATTTCCTCATCAGCACGGTAGATATACCAGCAGATATTTGCTTCTTCTTTTTCTTTGCCCCCCTAAAGTGCTTTTTATTTTATAATTGATTTTGTGTGAGGAGGAGTTTTTCTGGCTCCCTTGTTATGTTGATAAATACTTTTTTTAAAAAAATGTGATTTAAAGAAAACAACAGAGCAGCGGTGTCTCTCTGGAGACTAAGGTGTGCCTGATACAGGCCATGGTTTTTTGCAATCACTTGTTATGCATCAGAGAGTTGGACAATGACTAGGGAGGATAGAAGGAGAATTGACACCTTTGAGCTGTGGTGCTAGAGAAGA
>NW_006399781.1:10257917-10270123 GCF_000299155.1 Elephantulus edwardii | reverse complement strand
CTATGAGTCGCAAATGACTCGACGGCACATAACAACAGCAACAACAACAACAAAGAAAACATGACTCCTTTCCTTCCTAGTCACTCCCCCTGGCCTGGGATCTTTATTTTTTCCAGAACACTACTTCAAGTGACAGAGGAAGCCCCCTGATGGACAGCTTCACCTCGACCCTTCTGTCAGGGAAGGAGGCACACTGCTGATTTATACCCTAGCTTTAGCTTTGCATAGTGTTTGGAAATGCTGTCTTCTGTGATACTATTTGAGCTCTGGTGATCTAATGGCAAGAAGCTGTGTTGCAGTCCTGAAAGTGCATGGTTTAAGGCCACCAGCTGCTCTGCAGGAAAAGTATGAGCAGTCTCCTCCCATGCAAGTAACTGCCTCTGAAATCCCACTGGAGAGTCAGCTATGGGTCAGTTCTGACTGTATGTTACACAGAAGCAACAACAACATGATGCTATTTAGGGAGCTCTAATGGTTTAGTGGAGTGAAGCGGCACTGTAATCCTAGAGGCACATGGTTCAAATCCACTAGCTGCTCTATAGGAGGGAGATGAGCAGTAGCAGTCTCTGTCTATGTGAGTAAAACCCTCTTTTTGTCTCTGAAAACCCCCTGAAGGGTCAACTGTGGTCAGTTATGACTCTACAGTATACAACAACAACAGTGAAGCTGTTTAGGGAACTCTGGTGGCTTGGTGGTTAGATACTGCATTGCCATCCCAAAGGCACATGGTGGTTCACATCCACCAGCTGTTTCATGAGAGAAAGATGGGCAGTCTCCTCTTCATGATTAACTGTCTGGGAAAACCCCCTGGAGGGGTAACTGTGAGTCAGTTCGGACTTGATGGTACACTGTTGTGTATTTGATGCTGTTTACCAACTGCTGTGCCCCATGAAGGAGCCGTGGGGCATAGGGCATTACTTGTTGGCTGTTCATGGAAATTTGATAGTTCTAACCCACCAGCTGCCCCATGAGAGAAAAGTGAACAGTTTGCTCCTGTTAAGATTTAGATTCTTGGAAACTTGATGGAGGGTCACTGAGTCACAGTCGATTTGAGGGCAGTGGGTTTGCTTTTTTACTGATGTCATAGGAGGTCACAGAATTGGCCTTGACTTGACAGTACCCAACAATTACAACTAAGTTCTACAGGTACTGTGTGTACATAGATATTTAAAGATATGGGGGTCACTTCTCGCTGAAAGAAAAAAATTTAAAAAACCAAGAAGTATGAACTAGGGAAAGTCATTGATGAAAAACAATCATCATCTTCCTCTAAAATATATTGTCGTTTTATTGAAAAAGTGGAGCATTCTCAGGATTGCTGAGGTCAGCATTGTCTTTTTAAAATTTTTACTGTTCGATGCCTTTGAATTGTGGTGTGAGAGAAGAGTAATGACTCTCCGTGGACTGTGAAAGAACAAGCAGATCTGTCCCGGAAGAAGTACAACCAGAGTGGGTGCCCCTTCGAGGCAGGATGGTGAAGCAGCAGCTCACTTTGGCCCTGTTACCGGGAAGGCCAGTCCTTAGAGAAGGACTTCAGAGGAAGACCCTCAACAAGAGGGACTGACACAGTGACTAAAAAAATAGGCCCGAGTGTATCAGAGACCGTGAGGATGGCACAGGTTAGGCCATGCTTTCATCTGTCGACCTGGCTCATAGCTGACTCAATGGCACCTATCAGCTACTAATAATATAAACTACACAGTAGCATCTTTGTTTCATTCTCTCTTATACCCCCAGCACCTCAAGAGTGTGGCACGTAGTTCTTAGTGAATGTTTGTTAATGAATGTGGAGAAAATAATTTGAGAAAATGTTTTTCGAGGCCATCCTATTCACAGTCACATAACATGCCTAATGTTTAACCTAGTCAAAACATTGGAGATGAGTGGTTTGACTTAGTCACTGTAGAGGAGAGACCCTCTCATACGTGAGGGGTGAGTGGTACTTGATTTACAGAGCAAAGGGGAAAGGCGTTCCTTCATGAGGGACAGGTGCGTGATTTGGACCACCCTCTCTGCCATTGAAGGCAATGATAGGAGTCTCTTCTTGTTTGGGGGACCTACGTTCCTGGCTAGTATACCTCATGCACAGCCACCATCCGTCTGTCTAAGCGGTGGAAGCTGAAGTATTGCTATGATGCCCTTACGGGTTTCATTGGAGTCTCCCAACCAAGAGAGACTACAAAGACTTAACAATTCACCTTGAAAACCAGCAGTTGACACCTTTGTGGATCGCCGCTGTTTACCGTTAGTTATCAGTCATCGTGATAGTTATCATTGTGCAGTGCTCTGTTTTGCATCACATTGTTGAATCAGCCCTACTCTAAGACAGCTAGCTAATAGCAACTTTTGTCTTTTTCTGCTTACTTGAGGTATAAGAGCTTTGCGGTAATGTTAATGTTGTTGTTGTTGTTGTTGTTGTGTACCATCGCGTCAGAACTGACCCATAGCTGACCCTCCAGCAGGTTTTCAGAAACAATTAATAGCGTGGGAGGAGATTGCCCATCCTTCTCCTGTGGAGCCATTGATGTATTCAAACCACGTGCCTTCAGGATTGCAGCGCAGCTTCTTGCCACTAGGTCACCAGTGTTCCCTTTTGCAGTAACTTCTCTTATAGTGATGATGGTGGTATAAGACGCAATTAATCTCTTTAATTATTTGCAGTAATAGAGATTAAGTGAATCTTATACTATCATCAGTATAATAAGAGAAGTAAAATGTTACTAGTTTCCCCTCTTCATTTTCAAATATTAATTACTCTGGCTTGAATTTTTGTGTTGCTAGTAAAACTGTTTCTAAAACTGTTTCTTCAGTAAATCACAGCATGCCATTGAACTTTAAGGGAAAAGACCTACCTCACATGAGTCATTATTTTCAATCAAAGAACATTTATTCACTGGATGCTGTACTAGGAAATGTCCACCCCAAACCTTCGTCATCAGCCCAGTGTGTGGAGCTGCAGAGCATGAACTGGAGCTAAAGAAATCAGCTGGTTTGAAGGCCAGTGTCTCCTCAGGAAGTATATCCTCCCCTCAGAAGACAAATGATGGGGTGGAGGGGGCCAGAGGAAAGAAACCAGTTGTCTGCCGCAAATCTCTCCTGGTGAATTCATTGATGGCCAAGCACCTGCTGTTCCCGGCACTGCCTGGGCTGCAGAGGAAGGGGAATGGGAAAGACACAGACAGTAGGGAAGAAAGGAAAGGGACAGATTGCAGTGATTGGAGAACTAAAGAACTTACTTTAAAACTGCTTGGAAAGATGCTGAAAGGACAGTCTAGTTATTGAAGCTTGGGCACATGCCTTCGTGTGTGTGAGATCCTGAAAGATGAGTTTGTGTTTCATGTATTTCACAATAGGGAGCTCTAGTGGCGTAACTCAGGTTGTGCTGCCAACCCAGAGTTGGTTCCTCTCTGCTGGTTCCAATCCATCAGCTCCTCCATTGGAGAAGGATGGACAGTCTCCTCCTCTGTGATTTATCGCCTCTGAAAACCTGCTTAGAGGACCAGCTGTGAGGAGCTTCTGCCTTGACGAAGAGGAGTTTGAGTTTTGATACTTCACACAAGGCAACATTTATCTACTTAGGTTTGTTCTTAGGTGTCTGCGTGTACATTAGAGCATGTTTTGCACTGGGTTTTTGTGTTCATTGGGGCTCATTATTAGACAAAAATACTTGTTTTTACCCAGGTTAGTCTCAGTCACAGATAACGAGCTGAACCCTGGTGAGAGGGTCACTATAATCACTTCTCTAGAAATACAGTTTGGTTTTGTGTATTGGACTTTTCATCATAGTGGAATAAAAACATCAATGAAATGGCTTTTGGTAAAAAGTGGGAAGCAGATGTGTGGATTTGGGGCTCGCAAAGACTTCGCTTTACCCTTTCAATATCCATATACCTCTTAGGTGTAGGCACAGCACTTTTGGCTGTCCTAGTGTTCTGGTCTTCATTTTCCGTAGGATAATCCATAGTTTGGGCATGTTTTGAGGCTCTGTCTTTCTCTGTAAGGCTTTGTAGAAGGCTGGTTGGGCCAGTGATAAGCAGAAGTGGGGGAGGCCATTGTTGGCACCTACAGTCCACCCCCAGCAAGGCCCACCCCCAGCCCCTTGCATGTGAGCACACCCTGGGCCTTGTGCCAGGAAGGGGGGACTCCCCCAGTCCTGTGAAGGAGGAGTTTACAATTAATACCTTTATTACCCTCCCTAAGGTAATTTCCTCCCCTTTGCTTTGAGAAGCAAAGAATGAGCTGTTAATGGTGACAATTCCAAACAAACATGGTGAGAAGGAAAAACTGGAAACCCACCCCTGAAGCCTGTTGTCCTGGGATCTGCTTGAGGAGCATATCTTGTTCCACAATCATCAGGCTGAAATGCATACATAGAATATAAACTTTGTAACTGCAGATCACATTATAAACTTGATAATTCCAGAGTATTTTTTACAGTAAAGATTTAAACTTATTAACCAGAAGAAAAAAAACCACCAAAACAACAACCCACTTACAAGCTGTGATACTCAGATAAGGGGGTTCATCAACTCCTCAGTTATTTAACCTCAAAAATGAGGATAAGGAGGAATACTTCATGGTAGATTGTTGTTGCTGTAGGCTGTCCAGTCAGAACCAAATAATAACTAACCTTTCATCCAGTTTTCAGAGGCAGTAAACTGCGTGGGAGGAGATGGCCTGTCTTACTCCCACAGAACAGTGGGTGGATTCTAATTATGTGCCATTAAGTTGACAGCGCAATGCCTTACCTCTAGGCCACTAGAGGTCCTTTTATAGATGAAAAGATCTCATTTTTGCTTTACTGTCTACAGAGAGCTCGGCTATCCCAGGGGTCAGGTATTGTAAAGCCAGCCTAAAGGCATGCAATTTGAATCCACAGGAGAAAGATGGGCAGTCTCCTCTCCTGCATTTTACAGCCTCTGCAAGCCTGTTGTAGGGTCAGCTATGAGTCAGTGCTGATGTGACAGCGCACAACAGAAACCTGTCCATTATGGCCTGAGGAGATGGGTGGTGGATGAGAGATATGGTACTATTTTGTAGAGTTAGGGTAACACAGCTCTTTGTTAAGAGTGGTCACAGTTTTACTTTATTAGTATGTTTGGTTTTGGTGTTTTGTTGTTTAATTGGTGTTTGGGGTGTGTGTGTGGGGTGTTTGTTTTTTGTTTGGGTTGTGGTTTGGTTTTTTTTTATTTCTGAGAAAGTTCTTTGACAAAGTAAAATGTCTTTTTCCTCCAAATAATTGTTTCGTTTATTCTTATTTCAGTTCAAATAATTCTGCAATTTCAGTGAAAAGGAGTTCCTTTGTAGAAAACTGAATATGAATTTGAAAAGAAATAATTTAAAATACTGCATTTCTTTTAACACTGAATATAACTTTAAAAAGCTAAAACATGAATTGCTGAGAAACCTACTTCACTAACCTGGCATACAAAAGGGTTTGAATTGATAACAAAGAATGCCGGTTCCTTTTAACAGGATATAGTTTTAATTTACCTCTTGCATCCTTTTATAAAAGATTTTTCAACTCCTGGGTTTGGTATGAAAAAGAGTGGTCGTTTAATGCAAATCCTTCTCACTGTGCCCCATTTCAAGAGGCTCTGGTGACACAGTGGTTAAAAACATTTTTATTAACCAAAAATTTGAACTTAGCAGTTTCTCCATGAGAGACGGATGTGACCATCTGCTTTCGGAAAGATCACCATTTTGGAAGCCCTCGGAAGCCGCTCTGTTCTGCCTGATCCTGTGAAGTCACTCTGAGTCAGCATCCACTCATCAGTAGTGCGTTTGGACTTCCCAGTTCAGTGCGAGAATTCTTTCATTGCTGGGCAGTAGTCATCCAGCCTTCTTACAGAAATCTGCTCATGAATGCCAGTGACTTTCCTCCTTTCTCTCTACTTCTTTCAAACACAAGCCGTTAAGAATTTCTGATAGTTTTCCTCCAAAGTAAAATCTGGAGCTGTGTTCACAACCTCTCAAAGACTAGAAGACTCTTCTATGCGTGTGGTTCCTGCGTATCACAGGCGGTGGAGCATGTACCTGTTCACACACAGTGTGACAACTGGGACTTCTCCAGAGGTGTGTAGGAAGAGAGGCCTGGCAGTATGCTTCCAGAAATCCCAGCCATGAACACCCCAAAGCGCAGTTCCACTCTCAAACGCTCAGGGTCTCCAATATCTAGAATCAATTAAACAGCAAAAGGTTTTGGTTTGAGTTTTATTTTCTCAAAAATTATGTACATAAATTAAGGTTTCTTGTTTGTTTTGGAAACATTATAGCGTGGGTGAAAATTTTCCTTCCCGTTGAACAATTTATACTTTGTTTTGTGATGTTAGTGCCATCTTGTAAACATAAATGGGAGCTCTCGTGGTCTAGTGGTGAAGAAGCTGTGCTGCCGTCCCAGAGGCAATCCAAAAGGCATGAGGTTCAAATCCACCAGCTGCTCCACAGGAGAAGGATGGGCAGTCTCCTCCTGTGCAGTTAATTGCTTCTGCAAACCTGCTGGAGGATCAGTTATGGATTGGTTCCAACTCAGTGATATACAGTAACAACTTCCCACTTCTTCCCTGAGCTCTCTGTATTGCCCTTTTAGTCTCTATATAGTTCGTTGTTCCTTTACAGGTGCTACTATTTAGACTGCCAAAAGAGCAAACACATGTCTTGGAGAAAGTGCCTCCAGAATGCTTTATTGGAGCCAATGACAAAGCTTCATCTCACATACTTTTGGCATATTGCTAGGAGAGGCTATTCCTTGCAGAGGGACATCACTCTTGAAAAGGTGGAGTGGTCAACAGAAGAGAGGAATCCTTTCAACAAGATGGAGAGACGCAGTGACTGCTGCAGTGGGCTCAAGTGTGTCAGAGATGCTGAGAATGGCACAGGATAGGACAGAGTTCAGAGCTGTTTCATAGGATTGCTGTGAGTTGTACTCAAACAACATCTCTAATATCACATGCAAGATTTTACTAAAGATTACCAAAAATGATTGGTATAGTGCATCGACAGAGAACTGCCAGATGTGTGAGGAGGGTTTAGAAGAAGCCATTGGCATAGAATAGGACAGGTTTCAGAGCTATTGACACCACCTAACAACAAATACTATATAATAAAAAGATTGTTTGGCTGAAAGGTGATCTCTTGGGAGTGAGTTCACTTGAAGTATGAAGGATGTCAAGTGTTCTGCCAGTCTGTATTAGATATGTAAGTCTGGTGAAAAGATTTTGTGTTTATGGTTTTGAATTCTGCTGTACATTTTTCTTCCACTTTTCCCAGCCTATTTTACGGTTCTGTTTTTGTTTTGAATGAGATAATGGAATATCATCCATGAAGAATGCAAAAGATCATTACAAAGGCTGAAACAGAAGAAAAGACCAAGATGAATGTCAGATGAGACTATGAATATTACATTAGAGTACCGAGAAGCCAAAGCTAAAGGAAGAAACTAAGAAATCAAAGAGCTTAAACAGAAAATTTCGAAAGGCAGCTCGGGACGACAAAGCAAGATACTATAATGAAATGTGCAGAGAGCTGGAGTTA
Organism: Elephantulus edwardii; assembly: GCF_000299155.1. Lineage (NCBI taxonomy): Eukaryota > Metazoa > Chordata > Mammalia > Macroscelidea > Macroscelididae > Elephantulus > Elephantulus edwardii. Next base: position 10,262,590 of record NW_006399781.1, on the reverse strand, counting down.
GAAAATCAAAAGGGCCAAACTCGCTCGGCATTTCTTAAGCTGAAGGAGCTGAAAAACAAATCAAGCCACGGGTGGCAATACTTATGGATACTTTGGGTAGAATGTTAAGTGATCCAGGAAGTATCAAGAGAAGATGGAAGGATAAGAAGGAATTGGCTGACACAGAAGAATTTCATGAAATGATATGTGAGCAAGAGCCTATGGTGATGAAGGAGGAAGTTCAAATTGCTCTGAAGGAATTGGCAAAAAACAAGGCTCCAGGAGTTGACGGCATACCAATTGACATATTTCAACAAACAGACACTGCCCTGGATGTGCTCACTAAGTTGTGCCAGGAAATCTGGAGGACAGCCAGCTGGCCGACTGACTGGAAAAGATTGATATTTGTTCCCATTCCAAAGAAAGGTGACCCAGCGGAGTGTGGAAATTATTGAATAATATCATTAATATCACATGCAAGCAAGATTATCCCAAAACATTTGGAACAATATGTCAACAGAGAACTGCCAGATGTGCAGGCTGGATTTAGAAGAGGTCATGGTACTGGATGTGAGGGCGATCTGGCTGCGGCATCTGTCACCCCATTGATCGCCAGGGTTGATTCGGCTGATCTGGCTGGCTAGGCGGGTGTCCCCTTCCTCCCTCACCGATCCATGTGCGTCCCTCCCGAAGCTGCGCGCTCGGTCGAAGAGGACGACCATCCCCGATAGAAGGAAGACCGTCCTTCGGTCAAGGGTATACGAGTAGCTGCGCTCCCCTGCTAGAACCTCCAAACAAGCTCTCAACGTCCATTTGTAGGAGAACGTAGGGTAGTCAAGCTTCCAAGACTCCAGACACATCCAAATGAGGCGCTGCATGTGGCAGTCTGCCTTTAGAAGAGGTCATGGTACTAGGGATATTATAGCTAATGTTAGATGGAACTTGGCAGAAAACAAAGAATACCAGAAGAATGTCTATCTGTGCTTCATTCATGCAAAGGCTTTTGACTGTGTGGATCACAACAAGCTATGGTTGATTGAGAAGAATGGGAATCCCAGAACATTTGATTGTGCTAATGCGAAACCTATACTTGGACCAAGAGGCAGTCATCAGAACAGAGCAAGGAGACACTACATGGTTCAGAATCAAGAAGGGGGTCCGTCAGGGATGTATTCTGTCTCCATACCTTCTCAATCTGTATGCAGAACAGATCATCCGAGACGCTGGGCTGTACGAGGAGGAATGTAGCATCAGGATTGGTGGAAGAATCATAAACAGTCTGCGTTATGCAGATGACACAACCCTGCTTGCTGAAACTGAGGAGGACCTGAAGTGCTTACTGCAGAAGGTCAAGGACTACAGCCTCCTATATGGATTGAAGATCAGCATGAAGAAAACAGAGATTCTCATCACTGGGCCAATTGGCAGCATCAGTGTGGATGGTGAAGAGTTAACAGTTTTAGTTTGCTTGGCTCCACAGTCAATGCTCTTGGTAACAGCAGCCAGGAAATCAGGAGATGAATTGCATTGGGAAAGTCAGCTGTGAGGGACCTCTCAAGAGTACTGAAGAGCAACGACCTCAGGCTGGAAACTAAGGTGCGCCTTATCTGGGCTATAGTCTTCACAATTACGTGCTATGCATCAGAGAGTTGGACAGTGAGTAGGGATGCTAGAGAATTGATGCCTTTGAGCTGTGGTGCTGAAGAAGAGTGTTGAATATACCATCGTCTGCTAGGAGAACAAGCAGGTTTGTCTTGGAGAACGTGAAACCAGAATGCTCCTTGGAGTCAAGGATTCTGAAGCTTCGTCTGACATACTTTTGACATGTTGCAAGGAGGGACTTGCATCATGTTTGGCAGAGTGGAGGGGCGGCGAAGGAGAGGAAGACCTTCGATGAGATGGATAGATTCTGTGACTGGAGTGGTGGGAGTAAGTGCGTTTGGGATGGCTAGGTTGGCACAGGATAGAACGGTGTTTAGAGCTTTTGTACATAGGGTCGCTATGAGTCACCAGCGGCTCAATGGCACATAACAAGAACAACAGTGGAATATCTCTTTGTGGTGGTGGTGGTGGTGGTGCTGCTGCTGCTGCTGCTGCTGATGTGTGTATGTGCATGTGTAATTGAGACAGAACCAACCCATAGCTGACCCTCAAGTGGGTTTCAGCGGCTGGGCGTCTTTCTCCAGTGGAGCAGCTGGTGCATTCGAAAGCTTGTCTTTGGCTTGGCAGGGAAACTCCTTACTCACTGCTTCTGACTAGTGGAGATAGTGGAATAGTAGATAGTGGAGAGAGAAATGAAAGCAAGATCTGAGATTGTTGTTTACCAATTTCATGGATTTCTTTTCTGTTCCATTGAAGCCTAGAACTTACAAGAACTTTCTTTTGTGAGGGTTCAGGAAGCATGAAGGTCTCTTGTGAGATCCTCTTTTGCTAGCTTTCATGCCCACATTTTATCCAGAGGTCTTCTAATCCTTAGACTTCAGACAGATTTCACCTGGAGCCTGGGTTTCCATGAGCTGACTTCCCATGATTCACATTGACTTGATTTTTTATGCAAGCCCCCACTTTGGTCATGGCTGGGGTTAGAATTACCCAAGTGGCTTGGTCTGCTCTGGGTTTATGAGTTTGTAGAACAGAGAAGAACTTACAGCTGCAGTTCTCCTCACTCTAAATACCCTTTGCAGCGAGACCCTGCAATAATATCCAATCTCATCCTTTTTTGAATACATTTTACTCTCCATACAGGCAGAGGTAATTGTTCTTAATTGTATTGCAATAAAGAAAGTGACAAACAAAACAGGGATTTTTGTTGTTGTTGTTGTTGTTGACTCTTGACCGGCCTTTGGATCTTGCCTCTCCTCTGCGTCCCGTGAGAACTTTTAAGAGACAGTTCAGTAGAGGGTTGAACTTGGCCATCATCCATGAGTCATTTGCTTCTCTGAGCAGCTCTAGAGGCTAGTTCAGTTTAACGCAGTATGCCCCTTGTACTGAATGTCCACATGTTTTAAGGGGAATTTTAAAAACTAATGGGTAGGCAACAGATTGAATGCCTCAGACACATGCTGTGTCCTTGGGGTACACTGGAGTCTGACCTTAGCACTGAAGGATGGGAGGGTGAGAGTGTTGGTGGTTCTACACACTTTGCACACCTGCCTTTCTCCACAAATAGTATGCATTCCATGGTGGCCTGCCAAGAGGAGGACCACGTACCCCCTGATCTGACAGATCTTAGAATTGCTGTGGAAGAAGAGACTTGGTTGGGTAGAATCCCTTATGGAACCCCAAAGGATAATCTCCGGGACCTCTCTGCTTACTCAGCTGTGTCTCTTGCCCGCACTTTAAGTATTCTGTGGTCCTTAGGCCCAGTCCAATTGTCAGATGGAACCTGTGACCCTATGAGCTGAATCCCCACAATTAACATTAACTTGATTAACTAGTTATGCCCTCTGCGTGGTTAAGATGGCTGGTCAGACTTAGGGCTAATTGACCCTATGCCTGAAAACTCTGGCCCTGTATCCTCCTCACATGTGAGCATGTGTTTCTTTTTAAATAATGCAGCTATAATGGTTTTTCAGTATCACAGAGATTTCTTCATATTAAATTTTCTTTTACATCCCTAGCAATTACCCACTGGCTTTAAGCAGCAAATTCTACCATAACAGTTTCTGCCAAGCCCCTAACATTCCGAAGAGTGGACATTTAGCTTATCGAGAATTTACCCATCTGGAACCTTCTATTATCTCTGGGCATTTATAGAACAAAGATAATAACATACTCATAAAAGGTGCCCTGAGGCACTGTATGTTGAAGCACTTAGGAAATCATCAACTCAGTTAACTGTATTTTTGTTTTATAGTGCTTTAAAATTTGATGATCAACCCGTGTACATTATAATCTCTACTAACCACAGTATGGCATCAAAGTAGATAATTCCCTGACAAATGAGATGACTGTTACTCTTTTTATTTTATTATCAGTTAGTTTCTTTTTCATTTGAGCAAAGATTTGCCTATCACACTGATTTTCCATGTACTCATTCATAGTCATTTTGTTGTGTGACATTAATTACCAAACTCCTTGCCGTTGAGTCGGAATCGACTCATGGCAGACCCTTCTGTGGATTTTCCAGGAATGTAAATCTCACATCTTTCTCCTGTGGAGCTGCTAGTGGCTTTGGGGTTGTTGTTGTGGTTTTTTTTTTAATTGAGATTTTTTTTAAGGTTTAATTGAGATTTTAATGAAAGTTTATAAAGAACTTGGGTTTTTCTCCCTGCCCTCCTCCCCACCAGTTTGCTTTTTTCTTCAGAAAAAAAGTTCGTTGTTATACACCACCTCCACCCCCAGACCACTTTACTGTGTAGCTCTTATTCTAGACTCTTTGTTTATGCCAATAATACCTAATCATATATTCCTTTTATACAGTTCTTTCCCTCATCTGTTTCAATGCCATATACATTATTTATTCCCTTTTAGTTTCTGCCCAACCCCCGTGTCAGTCCTGTTTTATGACAGTGCTATTATGCAGTATTTGTCTTTTTGTGACTGAGATATTTCACTCAGCATAATATCCTCCATGGTCACTCATTTTGTATAATATTCCATTGTGTAAATATACCACAGCTTCTCCATTTGTTGATGAGCACTTGGGTTGTTTCCAACTCTTTTCTATTGTGAATAAAGTATCAATAAGGGTT
>NW_006399781.1:10252305-10257432 GCF_000299155.1 Elephantulus edwardii | reverse complement strand
TCTAAAGGGCCCCTTTGGCAGTAGGAAACACATAGACTATTATGGAGATTGATTTTGGAATTTAGATGCACTGTTATTAATTGTGCTTAGCCGTGCGTGTTTGTATCTTTGAAGCTGTATCATAGTTGCTTTGATAGGCATTTCTTTTAGAGCTAGAAATTTTGAACTTTTCTTCATGTGTTTGTTTGTCATCTGAATGTCTTCTATGGTGAAATGTCTGTTCATATCCTGTGCCCATTTTGCAGTTGGATTGTTTACCTCTATCTTGTTGTGGTGCTCAAGTATTCTATAAATTCTAGATATAAGTCCCTTATCAAATATGTCATTATCAAATATTTTTTCCCCAATCTGTGGCTTCCCTTTTTACCCTGTTGGAGAAGTTTTTGGATGTGCATAGGGATTTAATTCTTAGAAGATCCCATTCATCTATTTTATCCTCTCCTGGTTGTAGGTTTTTCAGGATGCTTGAAAGACTGTTCATGTTGTGCATTAGTGCTTCTAGGGTTCTTCCAAGCTTTTCTCTAATGAAGTTTATAGTCCTTGGTTTTATTCCCAGGTCCTTGATCCACTCTGAGTTGGTTTTTGTGTATGGTATGAATTGTGGGTCTTGTTTGTGTTTTCTGCAGATAGTTTTCCAGTTTTGCCAACACCATTTGTTTAAAAAGGCTGTCGTTTGCCCACTTAACTGATTTCATCTCCTTGTCAAAAGTCAGTTGACCATAGATAGGTGGGCTGATTTCTAGGTTCTCAATTCTATTACATTGATCTATGTGTCTGTCATTGTACCAGTACCAGGGCAGTGTGGTAGGATTTGAAATCAGGGAGTGAGATGCCTCCTACCTTTTTTCTATTTTTAAGGAGTGCTTTGCTTATTCGGGGTCTCTTTCCATTTCAAATGAAATTGGAGATTGCCTTTTCCATCTCGTTGAAGACTAGAATGAGTATTTGTATTGTGATTGCATTGAACATGTGAATTGCCTTTGGTAGTATTGTCATTTTCACAATATTGAGTCTTCCTAGCCAAAAGCAAGTTTTATTCTTCCATTTCTCCAGGTCTCTTTTTATTTCTTGTAGCAATATTTTGTAATTTTCTTTGACTAGATCCTTTGTGTTTCTAGTTAAATTTACTCCCAAGTATTTAATCTTGTGATTAGCCATTGTGAAGGGTATTGTTTCTCTTAGCTCCAGTTCTGTATTCTCTTTGTCACTGTAGAGAAGTCCAACTGATATTTGTATGTTGATCTTTTATCCTGCCATTTTGTTGAATTGGTCAACTATATCCAGTAGTTTTCTTGCTTAGTCTTTAGAGTTTTCTAAGTATACTGTCATATCATCTGCATAGAGAGATAATTTTGCCGCCTCTTTGCCAGTTTGGATACTTCTTATTTCCTTCTCTTATCTTATTGCTATCGCTAAGACTTCCAGTACAATATTGAATAGGAGAGGTGATAGTAGGCATCCTTGCCTAGTACCTGTTCTCAAAGGGAATGCCTTTAACCTCTCTCCATTGAGAATAATGTTGGCTCTTGAGTATGTGTATATACTTTTTACTATGTGGAGGAAATTCCCCTCTAATCCTATTACGTTGGGTGTTTTAATCAGGAAAATGTGTTGGACTTTGTCAGAGGCCTTTTCTGCATCAATTGATAGGATCTTGTGGTTCTTGTTGATTGCCATCAAGTCAGAACAGACCCATAGCTGCCCCTCCAGTAGCTTTTCACAGGCAGTAAATTGCACGGGAGGAGACTGCCCATCCTTTTGCCACTGAGTGTCTGGTGGATTTGAATCATTTGCCTTTGGGATTTCATTGCAGCTTCTTATCACGAGGATGCCAACTCAAAGGTACATGGTACATCCTCCACTGGAGAAGGATGGGCAGTCTCCTCCTACATGATTTACTGCCTCTGAAAGTCCACTGGAGGGTCAGTTATGGGTAATTTCTGACTCAAAGATACATAACACCACCACCAACTACCTGCTGGAAAAAGGGGAGGTTTTGTGTGATCTGGCACAACATGAGTGTTTTAAAATTGTGGAGGAGAGGTGGTCACAGGGCTGTGAACAGAATTTGAACATGAGGACAAGAAGTCATTCGAGGAAGGCAGGAGAGTAAGCAGTTCTGTTTGTCTTTTAGAAGGTCACCGACTACTGAGTTTGAGGTGAACAGGAGAGCAATGAGACAGAGAGAGCAGGCAGATAGGGGGCTAGTGTGGCAGCTCTGTCAGTGGGGACCAGAAGCTTGGCTTCTTTTATAAAAAGAAAACGATAAAGTTACCTTTCCCACCCCTCCTTAAAAAAAGAACAAAGACTTTTATTTTCTTAAAATCAGTCACTTTAAAAAAAAAATCAGTCACTTTCTTCTTATCTAAGTTTAGATTTTTGTTTTGGGTGTGTTTCTTTAAAGCAGAGCACACCTCATTGGATTTCAGTGGGACAGAGAGAGAGAGAGGTTTTCACTCTTTTGTAAAAAGTAAGCCTAGCCCTCCATTTCCTCTTGACTTGACACAGGAGCCCTAGAAAGCAGGTCACCTTGCTTGGGGTTCTCTATCCTAAATAGACCACAACCACCTGTAGGAGAGCTTTTCCAAGCCTTGAGAGTTTCTTCTGATCTTTTCAGGACCGTGCTGGCACCTGTTCTGGACAACAGGAGAGTAAACAAGGTGTCCTTGAAATTGCTGTTTAGCAGGCATAAGTGCCAGTAGATGAGTGAGTCTAGCAGAGTGAGCTGTGATTAAGGTGACAGAGCGGGGAGGGCAGGGCAGCTGGAAGGAGCTGTGCCTGTGTGTTGGGATTTGAAGGATCCGCTCCTAGAAGGAACGAGGAGGAGCTTTACCATGAAGGAAATTCTGCTCCCCAGCTGATGCCTAGGAGTTAGCACGATGCAGAGACCCAGTTACACCAAATCCTGAGTAATAACATCTCAGAATATTCTCCCCAAATGACCCAAGTTTCTGTGTAATTGGTTTTACTCTCCCTTGGTGCAATAGTGAAAGGTTGTGTTGCCAACCCAAAGGCAGGCAGTTCGATTCCACCGGTGGCACTGTGGGAGAAAGATGTACAGTCTTCTCTCCTCCTATGTGATTTGCAACTTCTAAAAACCTGGCAGAGGGTCAACTGTGAGTTGGTTCTGACTCGATGGCAATGAGTCACTTACTTTTTTTGTTCTCTCTTCTTTTTCCTCCTCCCTGCCCTGATCTCAGGTTAGAAATGTATTATAGACTAACTTCTTTGCAGTAAGTTTTCTGAGTAGCTTGCTTTGAAGGCATCAGCTGCTGAACTGATTTGCTAATAGGAGGTATAGCAGGGATATGTCACTATTTTAAACCTGTTCAATTAGGATGTTGAATAAGTGGAACTGAAGGGAACTATTTTTTTCATGGTGAATGGAAACTTGTCAAGTTTGTATTCTGCTAGTAAGATTTCAAGGGGAACTAAACTTTGGAAAAAATCAGGGTGGATTTTTTGTTTGTTTTTACTTAATAGGTTTGTATATACATGAAAATTGCATATGTTCCCTTTAACCTATTAAATCTGCTTGTATCTGCCATTCTCTGTGCATTTCCCTATACACATGTATTTAAAATCTATAGTTTTGCTTTGTGTTCTTAAAAATAAAGATCAACAGAGAGCTCTGGTGGCCTAGTGGGAAGAAGCTGCACTGCAATCCCAGAGATACACAGTTCAAATCCACCAGATGCTCTGCTGGAGAAGGAGGGACAATCTCCTCCTGTATGTACCAGTCAGATCCATTTTGACGGTACACACACACAAAAATAATAATAATAAAAAGATAAGGATCAACATAATGTGCAGTTAGCTTTTTCTTTAGTAATGTGTTGAGTTCTCTGTGGCAGTGTGCATATGTCTGGTTTATTTTAACTTCTGTAGAATGTTGTGTAGCATGACTGGTTTATCAGTTCTTTATTAACTTTTCTGTGGCTGAGTATTTAGGTTGTTTACCATCTTTAGTGATCACAGACAGTGCTCTTTGTTCACATCTGTGTTTATGTGTGGGCTTCTTTCCATTTCTTCCAGTTATGTCTGATTTCTACCAGTGACTGTTGGGTTGGCAGTTGGAGTGAATGTTTATACTTGAAAAATAACAATGAGCTCTGGTGGCCTAGCAAGAAGCTGCACTGCAATCCCAGAGGTATGCAGTTTGAATCCACCAGATGCTCTAGTGGAGAAGGAAGGGCAATCTCCTCCTGTACCAGTCAGATCCAATTTGATGGCACACACTAAATAATAAAATAAAATTTAAAAAAGAAAAAGAACAAAAACATGTTTCTTTAAAAAGAATCCATTTGCTTATCGATTCTGTCTACAAATAGTCTTAGTGACATCTCCCTTCACTAGAGAATTCCACACAGCCACCGTGTGGGACAGTGTTGGTAGTGTTAGTATGATCCCTGACCAAAGGTGATGTCAATAAAGTACCTTCCCAAGATGGAATTACAGATGAGCAGTTGATTCCTTTTCTTCTTTCCCACCCTAAATTAAGATTACAGGTTCCACAGACTAGCTAATAGCATTGATTAAAGCAATCCTGTTAAAGCATGACTACATTCTTATTTTGAAAAATAATCAAACCAGACAGAGTACTGCATGAAGCCTAGAAGAGTGGAAAGCCTCATTGATTTCCTCAGTTAGTTCCCCATCTTCTCTGTCTGTTGCTCTCTCTGTCTTTTCTCTTTTTGCCTGAATAACAACATTTCTCTCTGGGCTCTGGTCCAGATTAAAGCCATGGAGAAATACATGGCTGGTAATAGCAACTTGTTGGCACCTATGACACAGAAAGAAAAATGCAATGAGAGGCACTGTTGACACCACATCCTCTCAGACAACCCTCCTGAATGAGTACCGATGGCGTTCCAGGGCCACGCTCTTCCATTTAAAAAAATTACCCCCTCTGACATGGAGATGCTGAATGTGTGTGCTTTTCTGGATTTAATACATTCTCAAAACATAGGGAATGCATTCTTATATTTATTTTTCTACATATAGTGCTTATACAAAGAAGAAACAATCTAAATCACTCAATATTGACAGACGAGCAGTGTGTCACAATAAAAAGACAAGGAAAGGCCTGTGTGCCCATCAACAGGGGCGTGTGCCCATCAACAGGGG
>NW_006399781.1:10251629-10252147 GCF_000299155.1 Elephantulus edwardii | reverse complement strand
GTGTGCCCATCAACAGGGGGGTGTGCCCGTCAACAGAGGCCGTGTGCCAGTCAACAGGGGCGTGTGCCCATCAACAGGGGCATGTGCCCATCAACAGGGGGTGTGTGCCCATCAACAGGGGCGTGTGCCCATCTACAGGGGCGTGTGCCCATCAACAGGGGTGTATGCCAGTCAACAGGGGCATGTGCCCCTCAGGGGCATGTGCCTGTCAACAGGGGCGTGTACCTGTTAACAGGGGCAAGTGCTCATCAACAGGGGTGTGTGCCCGTCAACAGGGTCATGTACCTGTTAACAGGGGCATGTGCCCATCAACAGGGGTCATGTGCCCATTAACAGGGGTGTGTGCCTGTCAACATGGGCATGTACCTGTCAACAGGGGCGTGTACCTGTTAACAGGAGTGTGTGCCCATCAACAGGGGTGTGTGCCCGTCAACAGGGGCGTGTACCTGTCAACAGGGGCGTGTACCTGTTAACAGGGGCAAGTGCTCATCAACAGGGGTGTGTGCCCGTCAACAGGG
>NW_006399781.1:10250074-10251519 GCF_000299155.1 Elephantulus edwardii | reverse complement strand
AGGGGCGTGTACCTGTTAACGGGAGTGTGTGCCCATCAACAGGGGTGTGTGCCCGTCAACAGGGGCGTGTACCTGTTAACAGGGGTGTGTGCACATCAACAGGGGCTGTGTGCCCATCAACAGGGGTGTGTGCTTGTTAACAGGGGTGTGTGCACATCAACAGGGGCGTGTCCCCGTCAACAGAGGCCGTGTGCCCATCAACAGGGGGGTGTGCCCATCAACAGGGGCGTGTGCCCATCTACAGGGGTGTGTGCCAGTCAACAGGGGCGTGTGCCCATCAGCAGGGGCGTGTGCCCGTCAGCAGGGGGGTGTGCCCGTCAACAGGGGCCATCTCTCTGTTTCTCCCCAGATAAGGGCACTGGGAAGTTAACTGTGAGGTGAAAGAGCAAGGTGTAGAGAGTGTGTTGGGTGTGCAAATTTTCTATAAGAAAGGAGGAAGAAGAAAAATTATATTCCAGTTCTCTTACTTGCATAAAGAAACTAAAAATATACAGGAGTGAAAGCAGTTTTGGTGAAAGAATAGTGGTGGGTGGGGTAACACTTGTCACGGTGTTCCTTTTCAGTTTCTTAATAGTTGAATTATGGCTGCAGAACTTAATTAAAAAATTTAAATGAATTGGTTGCACTGCTGCATAAGAAGCGTGCTAAGCCTACTCTTACGTAAGCCCATTGAATATGAATTCACAAGTGTTTGAGCCTGGGCATCCTTCGGGTCAGGGTCTTTTGAGGGGGAAAGGAATAATTCTACAATTGTACTTGCATGGCCATTTAAGTCCTAAATGCTTTGGTAAGGAATTGAAAATGTAAATCTTCATTTAAGCTGTTGTTTCTTTAGTTTGTTGAGAAATTTGGGGATCATCCCCCTTTACTTTTTCTCAGTGTAATTAGAATCCTTATAACATGATGCTGAAGTAAATATCATAGCAAGAGTTTGTTTTGGATGCCTTGCAAAGACAGTAAGAAAGTGAACTCAAATGATGATTTTTTAATCTGTTTTTTTATTCTCAGAAGGTTATGTCCTGGAGAAAGTTACATAGTGCCTGTGGTTTTACCTTTACAGGAGCAGGAAAATTCAGATTCGAAACATCCCTCCTCATCTGCAGTGGGAGGTAAGCCAGAGTCTTGTTTATAATCACTACCTTTCTCTCTTCTTATTTTACTTTTTAGTGAGTTAATGACATTTTAACCTCTCATTAGTTCCTTTTCTTGTTTAAGAATTATAGGCCCTCCCATAATTTGTGGACTTTTCTACAAAGTATGTAGGCCTTCTCTCTTAATCTTTCAGTATCCTAGAACTGGTTGACCTATCATGTGTTTGGGGAGTATATTTGTCCCCTATGTTGTATAGAATATATACTTTTATTTTTCAAGCTCTATTTCACAAACACCACTCATTCAGGCAAACTACAAAGCAAAATGCATACCTGGTTTATTTCTTCTTATAC
>NW_006399781.1:10248352-10248964 GCF_000299155.1 Elephantulus edwardii | reverse complement strand
TCTCTTCAGGGTATATTCCCAGTAGTGGAATTGCCTTTGCAAATTAAGAGTTTAGAAAAAAAATAGTGGAAGACTAGCAAAAACACAGAATTCTTGAGTTCTGGTGCAGGTTTTATGCTTTGTTTTTAATTACTTGCTTTGTTTAACAGTCAAGATTTCTTTTTAGAATTGTAAAACTTGCCTTCTAAGATTGCTACATTAAAATAAAATAAAGGAGTAGACAAGATAGTCCTGGTGAGACATTCTCACTCAGTCCTGAACAACAAAGACCTGAGGAACCAAGAGACGTACAAACGATAGTCTTGGAATCTCGGACATCATATGAAAGGCTAAAGAATTAAACAGCAATTGGGGGCAGGGGGACCAGAAAAGAATGATCAAGGAGAGAGATGAGTGGAGACCTGGAACAGCATGGCTATTTAGGTATTAGTGTTCCTTAGTTGTTTGGGTTGGGAGTCCTTGCAGAGGGGAAGGCCAGTGGAGGTGGAGACTGGAGATGCTATATTGCTCTCCAAGTTGTGCCAAGAAATCTGGAGAACATCCACTTGGCCAACTGACTGGAAGAGATCTATATTTGTTCCCATCCCAAAGAAGGGTGACCCAACAGAGTAT
>NW_006399781.1:10245263-10247077 GCF_000299155.1 Elephantulus edwardii | reverse complement strand
ACATAGGGTCGCTATAAGTCGCAAGCGACTTGATGGCACACAACACCACCACCTCCAACTTGGGCTGGAGCAGGAATCATAAAACTGACCATGCACAGCCAGCAGTGCACTAGGCCCTTGTCAGTCAGCCGCAAAGAGAAAAGTGAGCTCTTCTACCTTCATTCCCACACCTTCCTGGCAGCCAGGAATATGTGCCCCTTATTTCCACCAACCTTGCAGCTAGTTACAAATCCCCCTCCTGTCTAGTTTATTCGTATTGTACCCTTTCCACCCCAGCACTCCCCCCTGCTGTCCAAAGAATGACAGTGTACTCCCACAGACCACATGTCTGTTACCTCTACAGCTGGCGTGTACACTTGCACAGATTGTAGCTGACCAGCCGCCTCCAGGGCTGCTGTCATGCCCTCCCGTGGAACACGCACTGTGTGTGCACTGCTGAACCATTTCCGTTGGTGACTGGGGGAGCGCGCACTCGGATTTTGTGTGGAGTGTATCCCCCCTCAGAGGACAGGGCTTCATGTGCTCATACTCTGAGCTGTTGGAAGAGTGCATGTCTATTCTGTGCGGTCTTCTTTTTCTTTTCTTTTTTTCCTTTCTCCCTTTTTCTTTTCTCCCATTTCTTTCCTCCTTCCTTTCTTTTGACTCATCATCTTCCTGCTTTTCCCCCTGACTCCTAGCAGTTGAACATTGTGTCCTTACTAGTCAGCCACGCCTGCCATGTTTGCCACCTGCTGCCCCACCCAGTGGCTTAGTGCCACCACCTGCTCCTGTACCACTCACTAGTAGACAGTGGACAGTACCTGCTCACCCCACCCCCAGCTGCTCTGCGTGATCAGCAAGCAGAACTCCCATCTTCCTGTCCACCCAGGACTCCACTCACCTGGACACAGGTCCCCGCCTCCTGAGGGCCCCAGTTCTGCCAAACCAGTGACAAGACTCAAACATTCCACCTCCTTCCATATGTAAAAATAAAACAGAAAATAAGAGTGAATCAGAGCAATATTTAATCAACAAAAAAAATACAGTAGTACCATAGTATTTGGAGACAATGCACTCTCAGTGTGGTCACGTTAATTTTAATTCAGCGACCCTGCATCCAGTTTCCATGGGTACAGACAGCAGTAGACAGCCCATCTTCTCACAGAAATGCTGGTGTATATGAAGCAAGGGAGACATGCAGCCTTTAGGTCCGTAGTGCAGCTTACTGGGACTGATGGCTCCGCAACAGACACCTTAAAATAAATTCAAAACAAAACAACCCTCCCTGAAGAAAAACACAAATGTGGTGGAAGGATCCAGGAAAATGACAAAATAAATAGGCATCTCAAAGCCGTACAGAAATAGCAAGTAGTTTAACAGTACAATTTCAGAGCTGTATAGCACATTGGAAAGATAAAGGAATAGAATTAAATACACTGGAGATAAGATCAGTGAATTAGAGAATTAATTACTTAACATAGACTTATAGGGGTGTAAGAACGAAGGAAGCCTATTAATCATGTGGGATGCAATCCACAGTATGTGTGATTGGAATTCTAGAATAGGAAGAAGTCAGAAGACAAGCAAAACCACACACACCACCTTCTGCATAGAATTGTCAGAGATTTTTCTGGCAGAAACTCCCTTGTTATGGAAGACACATGTCTGTCTAAGAAAATCCCTGAAAATTGACCCCAAATGATGGTCACCAAATGTTTCATTGTCACACTTAAAGTATCTTGAGGGCTACTCAGGAAAAACAAAGTGTTACCTACAAAGGGATGCCAGTGAAGCTGAACTCTGCTTTTCAGCCAGAAATCACATAGACAAGAATG
>NW_006399781.1:10239149-10242368 GCF_000299155.1 Elephantulus edwardii | reverse complement strand
AACCAGGAAATATGTACACAGAAAAACTGTCCCTCAAATATGATGGTGAAATTAAAACATTTCCAAATAAGTGGAAATTTGTAAAACCCACATCAACCTGATAAGAAATGCTGAAGGGAATCCTTCCAACAGAGAACCAACTACATTGGGCAACAACGTGAGACTTAGACCCTTGACATCATCTGGAAACCAGCCCAAGTAATGAATTAAAAAAAAAGAAATTTACAAGACTGAGAGTAAGGGAACCAGAGACATGAATCGATAAACAGTGGCAGCTACAAAGAATAAATGGTGTAATTGCACAACTTCCAAATAGAGATGAAGTCAAAACAGTGTTAAGAAAGAACAGACTGTTTGAAACTTGGGAAGATAAAAGATAAATTGCAAGGCAACTACAAAGAAAATTCATAAATCTTCTAACCAAAATGAAAAGAAGAAAATCATGAGGACTCATTAAATACAAAATTGACAGCAGCAAAGAAATTAAATGAAAATATGACAGCAAAGTGAAGTCAGACAGAATTACTTGGGGGGGGGAATCAACACCCTCCACACACACATAATCCACAATAGAGTGACAAGCAGTAAATGAATAACTATCTATTGTATACTGAATATAAATGGAATAAATAAACTAGAAGGGATAAGGGATCAGATAGATAAGGAACCAGGGCACATCTGTACAATGCCTACAGTACACCATTATAGATTAAAAATATTAAAATAAGGTAAAAATCAAAGCATAGGATTATATATATCAAGCAAACAGCAACTAAAAAAGAACAAGTAGGTGATACTAATTTCTGATAAAATAAGTCTCAGGTACAAAGTCAGCATAAGGGACTAAGAAGGGCTTATGTGATGATTAATGTGTCAATTCTGCAAAAGGATGTAACTATAATAAATACCTATGTACCTATCTGTGCTTCATTGACTATGCAAAGGTGTTTGTGTGGCTCACAACAAGCTATGGCTGACTCTGAGAAGAATGGGAATCCCACAACATTTGATTGTGCTAATGCGCAACCTATACTTGGACCAAGAGGCAGTCGTCAGAACAGAGCAAGGAGACACTGCATGATTCAGAATCAAGAAGGGGGTCCATCAGGGATGTATTCTGTCTCCATACCTTTTCAATCCGTATGCAGAACAGATCATCCGAGATGCTGGGCTGTATGAGGAGGAATATAGCATCAGGATTGGTGGAAGAGTCATCAGCAACCTGCATTATGCAGATGACACAACCCTGCTTGCTGAAACTGAGGAGGACCTGAAACACTTGCTGCAGAAGGTCAAGGACTGCAGCCTTCAATATGAATTGAAGCTCGATATCAAGAAAACAAAGATTCTCACCTCTGGACCAATTGGTAGCATCAGTATGGATGGTGAAGAGATTGAGGTAGTTAAAAGTTTTGGTTTGCTTGTCTCCACAGTCAGTACTCTTGGTACCAGCAGCCAGGAAATCAAGAGATGAATTGCATTGGGAAAGTCAGCTGTGAGGGACCTCTCCAGAGTACTGAAGAGCAATAATGTCAGGCTGGAGACTAAGGTGCGCTTGATCTGGGCTATAGTCTTCACAGTTCCGTGCTATGCATCAGAGAGTTGGATAGTGATGAGGGATGATAGAAAGAGAATTGATGCCTTTGAGCTGTGGTGCTGGAGAAGAGTGTTGAATATACCATGAACTGCTAGGAGAACAAACAGGTTCATCCTGGAGAGGGTGAAGCCGGGCTGCTCCTTGGAGTCAAGGATTCTGAATCTTCGTCTGATATAATTTGAGCATGTTGCAAGGAGGGATATCATGTCTGGGAGAGTGGAGGGACAGTGCAGGAGAAAAAGACCCTCAGTGAGCTGGATGGATTCAGTGATTGGGGTTGTGGGAGTAGGTATGTCAGAGACAATGAGGTTGGCAGAGGATAGAGGACAGAGCAGGGTTTAGGGCTCTCGTACATAGGGTCACTATGAGTCACACATAACTTGACGGCCCATAACAATGACACCCTAATGAAAAGCCTTGAAGAACAGAAAGCAGATATTAACAAAGTTGAAAAGAGAAATAGGCAACCTCACAATAATGGTAAGAGACTTTAACACACCATTTTCAGAGAAAGATAGGACAGTGTAAAGAAGTTCAACAAAGATTATGATAGCTAATTGACACAGCCCAGTTTGACCTCCTATACAGAACACTGCACCCACAAAATTCGATACACATTCTTTTTTAGTGCACACAAGTAATTCTCTACAGTAGACAACAAAGCAAGCATCAGTAAATTTGGATTCATTAAATAATAGTGAAGCATCTTCTCGAATCACAATGCTATAAAATCAGATATTAGTAATAGAATGAACAATAGGGAAAACCAGTTATATGGAAACTGAAAACCCCCTTTTTCATCAATAGTTTTCGTAGTGATCCTATAAGTCATAGTAGTAAGGGAGCTCTGGTTACCTAGTGGCAAGAAGCTGCTCTGCTATCCCAAAGACACATGGTTCAAATCCACCAGATGCTCTGCTGGAGGAGGGACAATCTCCTATGCTAGTCAGATCCTATTCACTGTGGTACACAACAAGGAAAAAAAATCATAGTAAAAATGATCATAGGTGCTAATTTAGCTGTAGCTCTTTACTGAAGCAGGCTGTCTCAGCTTTCATCCTTGAACAGCTGTTCATTCAACCACTAACAGTTTGGTCACAAACTGAATGCTTTATCACAGCACCAGCAGAGCTCCACGTTGGAAATTACTAAATGGTAGTATGGCCCAGTGGTAAGGAATCACACTGTTAACCTTTCAGAGGCACTCGGTTCGAATCCGCCATGTGTTCTACAGGAGAAAGATAGGCAGCCAATTCCAGTGTGATTCACTGCCTATGAAAACACACTGGAAGCCCAGCTACTCAAAGACAGTGAAGGAGAGGAAGACCTTCAACCAGGTGAATTTGACACAGTGACTGCAGCCATGTGCTTAAATAAGTGTGTAAAGATTGTAAGGATGGCACAGGTTAAGTCAGAGTTCCTGTTGTTTATAGTGTCCCGATGAGTCATAATTCAACTCAACAGCACCTAATAAGATTGGATAATAAGGGAGTTTAGTGGTAAGACGTTGCATTTGAACCCACCAGCTGTTCTGCAGGGAAAAGATGGGCATTCTCCTGTTGGGCTGTTTGTTGTTGTTATGTGCCATCGAATCACTTGTGACTCATAGCGACCCTATGTAC
>NW_006399781.1:10232432-10237229 GCF_000299155.1 Elephantulus edwardii | reverse complement strand
TCCATTTGCAGAAAAATGAAACAAGACCCAGCACCTTAGACAAAGCCTATACAAGAGAGATCAAAAGACCTAAATGTAAATACTAAAGCTATAGAGGTTATCGGAAGAAAAAATAAGGATAAAGGACAAACTTGGTTGTTTTTGTTGTTCAGAGCCATTAAGTTGGGTACACCCCATAGTGATCCATAGGAGCAGTGGTAGCAGTTTGAAGACTCGGTGAGCCTGATTCAGGCCATGGTCTTTTCCTGCATTTGAGAGCTGGACAGTGAATGAGAAAAGCAGAAGAATTATTGATGGCTTTGAGCTGTGGTGTTGGAGAAGAGTATCAGATGGACTGCCTGAAAAACAAGCAGATACATGTTGGAGAAGGTGCAGCCAGTGTGCTCCTTGGGGGCAAAGGTGATAAGCTCCATCTCACATACTTTGGGCATGTTGTAGGAGACTCTTCTTTGAAGAGAGACAGCATACTTGGAAAAGTGGAGAGATGATCATCAAGGTGGATTGACACAGTGACTGCTGCAGTGGGCCCAGGTGTATCGGAGATTGTGAGGATGACACTGGATAGAACAGGGTTCTGATCTGGTGTTTGTAGCTTCGCTGTGAGTACTACTTGCCTCGATGACATGGAACAAGAAGCCACCAGAGTTCCCTAAAAGCTGTGAGCATCTATCTCAGATGCAACTCTTGGCTTTTCCTTGTGCAGAGGATAGAAGACTGAAGAAAATGAAAGGCTCAGAGAAGCAATTCGTCCAATAGACTAACGGACTAAAGCACAGCCTCACTGCCCTGGGACTTCAGGAACTCGGTGATGCTGCGCCACCCACCACTGTTTACTGCTTTCAGCATCACCACAGAAGGTCATGGACAGAATGGACAAGGAATTTAGAATAAAACTCAAAGTACTTAAAAAGATAAGACTTAGTGATCTGGTGGAAGAACTCCCAGACTATGGTGCAGAGACACCCTTCAAACCTGGAACTGAACCACTGGGGATCAACTTGGAAGCAGAGAACAGACAGCCTTCTAAAGTAAGCAGTAGTGTTTGTGGGGAATGGACTCCTCACAACAGTTAACCAGAAATGGCCAAATCGTTGTCGTGTGCTGTTGAGTTGAAACTGACCCACAGCTGACCCTCCAGTGGGTTCTCGGAGGTAGTAAATCCTATCGGAGGAGATTGCCCATCCATGTCCCGTAGATCAGCTGGTTGACTTGAACCGTGTGTGCCTTTGGGATTGCAGCACAGTGTCTTACCGCACAGCAAAGAGGGCAGCATTTTTGCTACAACAAGGTTCAGAAGTCAGGAGAAAGCAGGCAGGCTAGAGGAAAGAATGAGTTAGGGAACCCAGGGAGGGACAAAAGAGCACTATTAAGTGAGAGGATTTCAACTAGTATTACAAGACAAAACCTCTAAAGTGTTGAGTGTGAATTTGCTCTGTAGACTTCCACTCAAATAATTAAAAACAGAACAAGTCTCAACTTTGGAACTTGAATGCTCATAGTGTTTATAGTTTATGTGTAGAAGCAATTCAAATACCAACAGGTTACTAGATAAGCAGATTGTAGTGCTGTGCAATGGAATATCATACAACAATGAAAAGGGATGAACAATAAAAAGGATTCGTGCAGCACTATCTAGAAAACCAAATACTGAGTGAAAGAAGACAGACAGAGGGTACCTGTGGTGTTATTAGATTCCAAAGTGAAAAGAGTCAATTCCTCATGTTAAACAGATCATCAATTCCTAGGTGACAGAACATGTATGAGGTTGGGAAGGAGGGGTGCAGAGGCGTGAGGAAGCATTTGAAGGGACAGACTCATCATCTTGATTGTGATTGTGGCTTCATGTTCTAAACAAAAGTAAAAGTATCAAATTGCATATTAAGAAAATGCAGTTTCTTGTGTGCCAGTCATACTTACATAAAGCTTAAAATATTGAATGATTGCAAAAAAAATAAGATAGATTATGAAGTGTGGCCTTCTTGCATTGTATAAACAGAAAAATGTGCCATGTTTTATTCCTGAAGCCAAAGGAAATCAAGACAGCTTTAAAGGAATCAGAATGTTTTGTCTAGCCCTTTCATTACTTTTAAAAAATATTTATCATGGAAGATTTAAAACATACACATTCACATTGCTTTGTAAAATCGCGTGATCCCACAGGAAGAATTGTTAAGTGTTCCATTGTGAATTCTCTTGATTCTGCTCTCTTTTGCTAGAAGAGAAGGTGGATTCTAGCCATAGTTAATGAGTCTTTTAACAGCAAAAAGGCTGAAATTCTTCTCCATTTCAGGCAACAGGTACAGGCTAATCCCTCACAGGTGATTTTCTTCAAGTGTAAAACCAGATAGGGAGGCCGTAGTGAACAGATGACTTGACAGCTGGGAAACAGAAGGAATTCTCATCTGTTTATTCATTTCTAACTGGATTTTGAGGAGACCACAGATACCAGTTAATTCAATTACCTTCTTCTCCTCTTCATGGTTCTTGGACCTTCATTGCTTTGCTGGTGGATAGCACTGACTTGGTTGTTGTGATTATGAGCTTGCCCTAGCCTTCTGACACTGCACTTTCTTTTTCAGGTGTTGGATGGACTTTTGGCCCAGTATGGGACGGTGGAGAACGTGGAACAAGGTAATGAGGGAGCAGGTTACGTCTTTCATTTACTAAAGGGATGCTCCCTGTCCCTGCTGAGCTGATGCATGGGAGTGATAGTCAATTCAGATTCCTTTGACATAGACTTCTTGGATGGTGCCTGTATGTGAGAGATAGTGATACATATCTATGATTTATTCTTTCAAGGAGTATAGTTTTCAGACTTTTTTTTCTTATTTCTCATAATGCTAAAACATCAGACAAGCACTGTCAAGCTAGAAGCACTTTAATTCACTGTGGAGTAATTGAGTTTATACTTTTGCTCCTTTTTCTTCTTAAGAAAGCACATCTCTGATGTCCTGAACTGTGTTTCCCAAGGATGGGAGCCTCTCACCAGAATCCCCTGCAGGGCTTATTCACATGCATGCAAGTGTCTTAGATCCAAGTAGACCTGCTGGGTAAGAATAAGATGCTAAGGAGAAGACTGGAGCCTGTATTTTAAACAAACTATGTGCAGGGAGATGTGAGACTCTTTTTAGAATGTGGGCATTCTGCAAATGCCCAGAAAACACTTAGGCCTTGTCACCCTGTCTTTGTTCTTACTATTATTTAAAGTGTTAAGTGCTATGATTAAAAATAAAGAGCCCTGATGTTCATAGCTTCTGTCTCCTATAGAATGTCAGAAAGGTAGATTGCAAGCCCCTGATCTCACAGTGCAGGCATATGTGATTAAGATTCTTGTTTTTTCCTCCTAAAGAACCAGTTGAGATTTCAGCGATGTGGTGATTATGAGCCTTTGGGAAATGTCCATTAACTTCACTAACTCAGATGCCGTTTGTGTAACATGGGGACAATGTTTTCTATCCCTAAAAAATTGTAGCACCCGAAGAGAATATGTATAAGGTACTTGAAGAGTGATCTTTAATCTTAATGGATTGTTAAGGTTCACTTGAGGGAAATGGAAAAACCTCCCCCCACCCCATATGTCCTCTATTCTGTCTACAGTATAATTAATGTAATAGTTTTAATGTAGTAATTATTCACATATTCTCCTTTCCATGAATATTAAAAATATTATTATTCAATTTCATGCTGCTGAAAGAACTCAGAAGACATGGTCTCCAATGATTATGTTTCTCAGTTCTGATTATTTCTCTCCACATGGAAAAGAAGACATGCTAATAAAGACTGGATGTTGTAGGCAAGTTGACCTTATAGACATGAAGCTGTAAAAGTTCCCAGCTAAAAGTGTATCATCAATTCAAGACAAGTCTACAAGGAAGAAAATATCCCAGTCAGTTCCCTGAGGCAGTTTTACTGGCTCCCAGTGGACAGGATAGAAGTATTGGGTTTGGTTTTGCTCTGTTTCATGGGTGATTCCTAGTTCACAAGGAGCACATTACCTGTAAATTTTTAGGAACGCATATAGAGCTTTCATGCCCAGAGAAATACACTATTTGAATGGAGCTCGGTTCAGTCCAATATCAGAGAATTGCCTGATTACCTGGAGATAAACATCTTTGAAGACCAGAGCATAGAACTAAGAAGTGAAAGCAAATTCTGAAAATCCCAGTGGATAGTTTTATTTGGCTTTTTTGTTGAAGCCAGCCTTTGCTGGGCATCTACAGCCTCATCTTTAGCACTCGCTAGGAATCAGCAAACAGGAAACCTCTGTAGCTTTTTTTGTGTCAGTACTCAGAGAGGACCATTATGGGCTACAGAACTCCTCTTTTGCCTTGTGAGGACTTCTCTGAGATAAGTGTGAATTAGAGGGCTGTCCTGACACTCCTGGAGCAGGGTCCAGAGCAGGGCTCAGCTGTTTGTCACTGGAAAATCTCATGGACAGTTCCTTTCTGTGAATGCCACGCCTCTACCACCCCTCAAGGCTGATGTTACTTTGAGTTGTGGCTAAGCAGTATTTTATCAGTGTTTTTTTAGCCTCTTCTAGTGTCCTGAGATCACTTAAAAAATCATATGACTATCATGAGTTCTCATAGAAAAATTAACATATCTTCAAGTTTGAGTCTAATATACATACCACCTATAGGAATCGTTGTTGTTGTTGTTATGTGCCGTCCAGTCGTTTGCTACTCATAGCGACCCTATGCACAACAGTCCTAAACCCTGCTCTGTCCTGCACCAACCGCACTGCCTCTGACACACCCATCCCGATTACCCCAGTCACCGAATCAATCCATCTCATAG
>NW_006399781.1:10214538-10230017 GCF_000299155.1 Elephantulus edwardii | reverse complement strand
TGCATCCTGTCTCCATACCTTTTCAACATGTATGCAGAGCAGATTATCCAAGAGGCTGGGCTCTATGAGGAGAATTGTGGCATCAGGATTGGTGGAAGAGGAATCGTAGACTGAAGCAAAATCCATGCATTACAGAGTTTTTATTATTACATTGGAAAGCATTTTCATCACTATTTGTTGAGGTAACCTTAATTTACTGTTTTTAACTCCTACTCTCCCAACAGCTTAATTATCCTAGCAGGGAGATTGAACTTAGTTCCTTTTGCTTATTCTGGGAAAGCATATAATTTTGTTTTACTTTCACTGACTTGGATGGAGAATATTTTCCCTTACCCTCTGAAGTTACTTTAAATTCCTGACTTAGGAAGAAGAGACAAGCAGTATTGGACTAAGATAAGACACCGCACAAGAGTCATCCTTTATTAGCCATATATTTGTATTCTTTCCTTAGCCAAGCTAGTTAGAGGCCTCAGGTTTATTTCTTTTTTGTACACTGTTCCCAGAATTAACTCATATAATCCAGGCGTTTAAAACCAGAAACAATTCAGTGAATCATTAATGAGTGAATGAATTAAAACCAAAATACCCATTTTATTGCTTTATCTCTTAATTGTTTGATGAGGGCCCTGGTATCCTAGTGGTAAGAAATTGCACTGTCAACCATAAGGCAGGCAATTCGAATCCACCAGTTTCTCCATGGTAGAAAGATGGGTAGACTCTTTCCATGTGATTTAAAGCTTCTGAAAACCCACTGGAGGGTCAGCTATGAGTTGATTCCAGCTCTGTGGTACAAAACAATTATTTAAAAGGGAGCTCTGGGGCTTAGTGGGAAGCCGTTGAGCTGCCAACCTAAAAGCATCTCCTACTGTGTGATTTACTGCCTCTGAAAACCATTTGGAGGGTCATCTATGAGTCAAATCCAAGTTAGTGATACCTAACATAAGTATTTAAGGAGCAACTTAAATATGCTACTTAAGCACTTGACTGATTGATGATTCAGTCTCGCTCAGCAGCTCCACAAGAGAAATACCAGTGATCATCTGCTTCTGCAAAGATCAAAGCCAGAAAACCCTGTGGGGCAGTTAACTCTCACATGGGTCACTAGGTGTTGAAAATCAGCCTTTCAGCATGTGACAACAATTTTCTTCTTGTTGTGTGCCATCGAGTCAGAACCAATCCGTAGCTGATCTTCTAGTGGGTTTTCAGAGGCATTTAATAGCATGGGAGGAGATTGCCCATCCTTCTCCTGGGAGCAGCTGGAGGATTCGAACTCTGGGCCTTTGGGATTGCAGCACAGTTTCTTAGTACTAGGTCACCATGTAAACTATAAAAATTGCAGCCTGTGCATTGAATATTGCTATTGTTTCTTGTTAGGTGCTGTCGAGTCAGAACTGACTCATAGCTGACTCTTCAGGGGCTTTTTAAAGACAGTAAATTGCATGGGAGGAGATTACCCATCTTTGTCCCGTAGAGCTGCTGGTGGATTCGAACCACATGCTTCTGGGTTAGCAGCACAACTCCTTACCACTAAACCACCAAAGATCCCTTATATATTGATAGTACAATAAATTGATATATATGTCTGGGAGGGCAATCTGAAAATATATATGAAAGCATCATGTTCATTTACCTTGGTATTTGTCTTCTGTGATTTCAACCTAAAGAAATAATTGAAAGTAGCACATAATTAATGAATGTCTGTGTTTCAAAGGTGATTTTTAGCAGCACTAGTGCAGGTGACTGCATCCATAGGGTGTTGGGCTGGTAACCCAGAGGCCATGCTTCTCTGCTGGTCCGAATCCACCAATGGCTCCTCACGAGAAAGATGGGCGACCCATTGTCATTTACAGTTTGGGATGCTGGTAGAAGCTCACCTGCTCCTTGATGCCAACAAACTAACTCTTGACAGAGAGTGAGCTTTGTAATAGTAAGATACAGGAAACAGCGTATTTGCCTCCCAGGGAGGAGTAGGAATTGGGGAATGATAGGAAAATCATGGTACATTTACTCAGTGCAATTTTATGTAGGCATTAAAACTGAATATAAAATGTACACAACATGCAAGATTGCTTATAAAATAAAAAAGATAACTGCATTATGTTTGTGCATTTGACCTTGGTGTGCCATTGGGTAGAGATCAAGTTTGAAATAACTACAGAATTTGGGTGATGGGTTTTGTTATTTCCCCCTCCCTAAAGTTACTCTGTTTGCATTTAGCCAGAGTGGGACAGGTTTTTTTCTATGACCATGTAATTTTTGCTTCTTCCTAGTCAACACAGACACAGAAACTGCAGTTGTCAATGTCACATATGCAACAAGAGAAGAAGCAAAAATGTAAGTGGATCTGTTTGTTTCCATTTCTGTTTATTTTGTTTTCGTCTTCGAATTCCATCCATTGAACCTTGTGTTTACAAACCTTTACTGAGATGCAGATCGTTGATACATCAGTGGGCATCCATCCAGAGCAGATGCTTATTAATCATGCAGAGACTTTTTCTGGGTTATGCAAGCCACACACTCAGCTGCTAACTGAAAGTTTAGTGGTTCAACTCCGCCCAGGACGTTGCAGAAGAAAGGCCTGACCATCTACTACTTTTTCAAGAAGTCTGCCATTAAGAACCCTGTGGATCCCGGTGCCAGTCTGACACTCGTGGGGCCACCAGGAGTCAGAACAGACTACTTCAACTGGTTTACTGGTTTTACCTCAGTGACACTGAACCTTGGTATCCAAGCTGAGGGAGAAGGTATGTCTTGACATGATCAGGAGAAGAGGACACTAGTTTTGTGACACTGTGTCCCTTAGACTCATTTCTGCCAGCCACTTGGGCTGTTTTTGCCTGAAGCTTCCCCACTGTTTAGTTAAAAAAAAATTTAAACTAGTTTTATTATAGGACAGTAAGAAGTCTTTAGTACTCTAGTATATGCTGTGAATGTCTATAAAGAAGGTTATAAGATACAGCGTTCCTCAAATGTATTTGATTTAAAAAATGCCTCTCTTTTAGGAGACACCTTAAAAAATATCTTATAAACCATACTTTGTAAATTATTGCTCAAATCAGAATTGATAAAAGATAGCAAATTGGAAAAAAAAGAAGCCTCTTTCTCTCTGCACTTACTGAGTGGGTGCTGAAATGTTAGCTTCTCTTCTCTGTGGTATGAAGAGGGAAGTCCACTTCAGCAGCGTCCAAATTCATTGGAACAGTTGGTCAGAGAACACCTGGCTTGGGTACTTGCCTTTCCTACCTCTGTTCCCTTCCTAGTCCCTTTGTCTGCATTACTCCAATGACAGTTTTAAACCTGATTATTATCAGACAGCAATTGCAGAGACACCTGTTTTGAATCCACCAGTTGCTTCACTGGAAAAGGATAGGCAGTCTACAACCTCTGAAAACCTGCTGGAGAGTCAGTTGTGGGTTGGTTCTGACTCAACAGCACACAACAGCAATTGCCAGACTGAGGTTTGAGGGTGTTGCTTCCCACATCTCCCATCTTTTGTTAATAATAATAAACAATTCCAGTCATCATCTGCTCAGTGGAATTAGATTAATTCTGCCAAAAATAGGTAATGATAGGTAATAATAGGTGCCATTGAGTCTATTACAACTCATAGAAAACCCATAAACAATAGATCTGAACTGTGCTTTGTCCTGTGTCATCCTCATCAACTCTGATGTACTGGAGTGCATTGCTGCTAATACTGTGTTGGTCCGTCTTGTTGAAGATCTTCCCCTCTTTTGCTGACTCTCTACCCTTCCAAGTACGGTGGTGGTGCTGTTAGATGCCAGTGAGTCTGACTAATAGTGACCCGTGAACAACAGGTCTGAACGCTGTCTTATCCTGTGCCATTGTCACAATTCTCTGGCACTCAAGCGCATTGTGGCAGTCATTGTGTCAGTCCACCTGGTCAAGGGTCTTTCTCTCCATCGCCATGCCTCCACCTTCCCAGACATGGTATCCCTCTCCAAGGAATAGCCTCTCCCAGCAGCACGCCCAAAGTATGTGAGATGAAGCTGCATCTTCTTTGCCTGCAAGGAGCCCTCTGGCTGCACCTTCTCCAAAACATAACTGTTTGTTCTTTTGGCAGTCCGTGGAATATTCCAAGTACCAGTAGGATATAATTCATCCCTTATGAGGTTGCTAAATATTTAACAGCAACAATGCTTTGTGCTTTTGAGGATTCAAGGAAGTTCTGGATGCTCTGTTGAACTGTTGAAGGATTGACATGGTGAGGTCTTCCTGAGGACTGTACTCTTATCACCACCCAATTCCAGGAGGAATTTATTCCATGTACAGAGTTGCTGTGTGAAAGTCAAAGACTAGTGCAGCATAGAAACCTAACAATAGAAAGTCAGTTGCACATCAGGGTTGGGGTATGACAGAAAAAACGGGATAAATTATGTATATTGTATTGAAACAGATGAGGGAAGGAACAGATTAGAAGTGATATATGATTGAGTATTATGGTTAGCACAGGAATCCAGAATTAAGGTTTCATAGAGAAGTGTACTCGGGGTGGGGGGGGAAGGGATGTGGGAATTGTATACTAATGAAGGAATATTTTTTTCTTTTTCTCTTCGGCGGGGGTGGGCAGGGAGAAAAGTGCGGCAATGAATGAATGGAAATCCAAAACCTCTGTAAATGTCTATTAAAATTAATAATTTAAAAAAAGAAAAAAGTCAGTTGCAAAAATGATAGTAAACGAAATGGAATTATAATGCATCAGTTAAAAATTTGACTGCAGAATATTTAATGGCATGGAAAAATGCTTGGACTTTTATCTTTTGAAAAAAGTTTAGCAAATGCTTTGTGTACTATTAATTTCCCTTCATAAACAATATACTTAAAAAGAAATGGATTAGGATGATTTTGTATGTACTGTGTCTCTTCCTGTTTTAAGAATGAAGCTCTGATGGTATAGTCTGTAGGGAGGTGCGCTGTTAGCCCGATCTCTCTGGAGGTTTGAATCCACCAGTGGCTTTTTGGGAGAAAGATGATAAATCCTGTGATTTACAGCCTCAGAAGCCCCAGGAGGGGTCACCTCTAAGTTGTTTCTGACTCAAGAGCATGAGTGTGGGAGTTCTCTTTCAGAAAACTGGTTATGATTAAAACAAGAAAAAAAGTTTTAATTTTATGTTGTTGTTGTTATGTGCCATCGAGTCGTTTCTTAATTTTATGTAGGTTTTTAAAAAAAAAATATTTTGTTGTGTTTTAGGTGAATGCTTACAAAGCAAATTGGATTCCTATTCAACACATCTTGCTTCATCATCTTGGTTATAATCCCTGTAATTTGTCATCCCTCACCATTTCCACCCTACCTGCCCTGCTTCCAACCAGATGGCTTCTCTGTCCCTTCGCACTGTGGCTTTTTGTAAATGTTGATTCATCTCCTATAGTTGATTGTTTAATAGGTGCATAATGCGCACAAGTGCAAGAGTTCAGCGGGGTGGGGGGGACGACAGGGATGAATCACAGCAGAATGCAGAACTCTGTGACTGCTTATTTAATCACCCACTATGTGCTCTGAGAGACAGAGACAGGGTCTGTGTCTCTTTACCACTGCATTCTCAGTGCCTGGCAGGACACCCCGGCACTTCATAAACCAGAATGAATGAACTGAGTCAGCCAAGAGGCCCTCTGTGATGTCTCTAACACAGCTCTCTTGCCCCTACTGCATTTCAGAGCCATGGAGAAGCTAAGCGGGCATCAGTTTGAGAACTACTCCTTCAAGATATCCTACATCCCGGATGAAGAGGTGAGCTCCCCTTCGCCCCCTCAGCGAGCCCAGCGTGGGGACCACTCTTCCCGGGAGCAAGGCCACGCCCCTGGGGGCTCTTCTCAGGCCAGACAGATTGATTTCCCGCTGCGGATCCTGGTCCCCACCCAGTTTGTTGGTGCCATCATCGGAAAGGAGGGCTTGACCATAAAGAACATCACTAAGCAGACCCAGTCCCGGTACGTGCCTCCGGGGCTTCCTTTGCTTCCTTCTGAGGGGTGCCCCTCGTGCTGGTGGGTCTCAGCCACCACTGTCGCTTGTGTTAGCAGAGGGGGGCTGAGCTGTATGGGACCGTGGCTTCTGTAAACGGCACTAACAGACTAACGTAAAGCTGGGCATTGGTGAGCTTTCCTGGTAATGGCCTAACGGTAATCATACTCTGAAAATCTAAGACTCTATATACTCTCACAATCAAGAATTGTTCCCATCAACTCACTGATTGTGAATGGATGGATCCCACTGTTTCTAAAACAGCAAAGGTATGGGATCCTGTGCCTCTTACCTTTTCTTCTAAGTCACAGTCTAAGATGATAGTCATTTCCTGAGACCAGCATTTCTTGAGACTCACAAATAGCTACATCAAAGAGGTGAATCACTGTTAAATTGAACAAGAGCTCGCTGGAGTCCGCTGGTCTTCCGTTTAAGGACAATGAAGTAATAGAAGGAGTTACAGTGGATACAGTGACTGTGGCACTGATCATTTGTGCATATTTAAAAGCCCATCATAAGTCTCATATAATGAGGAAAACATAGGATTTGAAAACACAGACCTAAATTCAAACTCTATTACTTCATGGCTGTATGAACTTGGGAAAATGTTTTAACCTCTCTGAGCAACCAGGGCTGCTTCTGTAAAAGAGGGGATGTTTGATACCTGTTTTGCCAAGATTACTGTGATAATTCAATTGGACAGTTTGAATTAAAAAAAATGGATGGACTTCATCTGTACCCATTACTAGCAAATTATTAGTTATTTACCTGTGCCTCTTCTGTTTCATTCGGGGTGTTCATTGAATGCCTTGTAACCTGAAAGGGAATGTGGTACTTTCTTCAAAGTGTCTGTGTTGCCCCTAATAGCAGGCAGATCTCTGGCTGCGTCCCACACCTGCGCTCATAACTGTAGGCATGAAGTGACGACAGTGTCGTAGTAGAGAGTGGAGAAGTGACTTGCTTGGTGTTCCCTGGGAAAGTGGTTTTTATTTATATATGGTATCTTAAATAAGATTGATTATGGGGGGAAATTGTGGGTACTTTAAACAAAAATACAAGTTTAAATGTAAATACCAGTGAGGTTGCCTTTCAAAGTCTATGACTTTCTTTTAGAATTCAGCCCAAGCCTGGGTTCTGGGCATTCCGACAGTAGAAATAAAAAGGGTTACAGTCAATGATACACTTTTGAAAGCTAGCAAAAACAAGTAGTGCCACAGCTACCCGAGGAAGCCTGATAAAGTCATCAAGCTTTTGAGCCATTAGTTTTAAGAGCCTGGTGAAAGGCAGGCTGCCAGTGGAGAGGAAACCAGAAACTTTGAGAGGCAGAAAGAGAACCTGCCTTCGCTTCCTAGCCACACCCAGATACGTAAAGTTGGCCTGGATTGGGAGTCGCATGTGCTTTCAAAAGCTACAATCAGCTTGGAGGCTGGCGCTTGGCCAAGGCGCAGTATTATCCTTCTCACTTTACCGTTCGCTTCTACAGTCATTTGAAAGGTCACGCAAAATACTTCATTTACCAAACTGGCTTCATTACCAAGTTGGCTTGGTGCCTTTGTCCCACGGCATTCCTTAAGAACCATTCTCTTCTAAAGGAGCTGCAGAGAATTAAAGTTTGGCACAAGACTCCCGCACTGCTTGCTGTCTCCTTGGAGAATGGGCTCGCTGGTTGAGAACATGCTAGCAACGCTTCTTGTCTTTCTCTGTCCTCGCTCTAACTCGATGGGTGCCTCCCTGTCTTGGGATTAGAACCTTCTTCAGAGTGCCATGCTCACAGGTCCTGGTTCTTCTCCTACAGGGTAGACATCCACAGAAAGGAGAACTCTGGTGCCGCCGAGAAGCCTGTCACCATCCATGCTACCCCAGAGGGGACCTCGGAAGCATGCCGCATGATTCTCGAAATCATGCAGAAAGAGGCTGATGAGACCAAACTGTAAGTGTGGGTGCAAGCCCCAGATAACTCAGTAAATAAGAAGAGCAGATTCTCACTCGTTTAACCTAACAGAAAGACATACATGTATTGCGCAGCAAAGAGGATAGGGGAAGGACTGTGTTCTATAACTGTACCCACGGAGCATGTAGGAAAAAAGGGATCTTTCCTGTGTGTGACTTTGTCTAGAGAGCTGGTTTTGCCCTTGTGTGAAGAGCACATCCTCACCGGACAGATCACTTTCCTAGTGACCCTCACACTCCGGCAGGTTGTTGTCCTGATAGGACTGTGTTGACCTATACTGTCCCTTAGAGCTTTCTGCCAGGATAGAAGTATTCTCAGTCTATACTGTGGAGCACTTGAAATGTGACAGGTACAACTGAGGAGCGCATTTTTAGTTTCTTTAATGTTGTTGTTGTTGTTGTTAGCGTCTGTGGGGTCAGTCTCATGCATGCAGAGTAGCCTGCTCCACAGGCTTTCAAGACTTTTCAGAAACTAATTGCCAAGCTTTACTTGGGTGTGTCGGAACCACCAACCTTCAGGTGGTTTCATCTGAATGGCAGTCAGGCAAGGAAAATTTCTGGGGTCCTTTTTCTTGTGTGTTCCTTGCCCCCCCCAAAAGCAGGTGGCCTTGAACCTTAGATAAGGAGCCCTGCTCAAGGATGTGGATTTAAAATCCTGTAGGGTTATTTATTAATTGTAGTTGGATATTCTTTAAAAGACATAGCAATCATTTGTCTATCTGCTGTACTGAACAACTTGGAATTGCTGTGATGCTGAATACTATCCCATAGTCATGTTAAATACCATAAAGGTTACCCATTATATACAGTGGTTGGATGAGCTTCCAGATTGATTCATGTTGGGAAGCAGGAGTGGCATCCACTTTCTAACTAGATGCCTCTGGAAGCTCCACAGACACTCTTATAAATGTACAGAATTTATGTGAATCCTAGAAAAAGTTCAGGTCTTTTGTGAAAAGCTTACTCTGAGTCATATTCGACTCGACAACACTTAACCACTGCTAAATGAGACTAAGCTATATTATATCTCAATGGTGGTTTCATCTGTCAACATAACTAGTTATATCTGGAGGAACATTCTTTCACTTTTCATGTCACTCTTTGTCAATGTGCTATATGAGGTTTGCTATAATGCTGAACCTTGTGCCATGGGGATATCAAATACCAGCATGGCTTCCCATCGCGAACAGTGTTTGGTGGAGCTCCAAGTTGTAAAACAGGTTGGGAAGCAGGAATGGAATCCAATTCCTAAACCACATGCCTCTGGAAACTCTGTGAACTTGGAGAAACAAAGATAGCTGTGGAAGGGCATTAGGTCTTTTGTTCATAGAGTTGCTGTGAGTCAACCGTGACTCGATGGCAATCAGCAACAACAATAGTCATCTGTGGCTAATAGCTACCATAATAGACAGTGCAGGTGTAGAAACTATATTGTCTTTGAAAATTCAGTTACCTTTCCGTGATTTGTTGTAGTTAGGAGCCATTGAGTTGAGTACGATTCACAGCAACCCAGGAACAGATCTGAGCCCTGGCCTGGCTTGTGCCATCCTCATCATCCGTGACACACCCGAGCCCATTGCTGTAGTCTCTGTGTTAATCCAGCTCACTGAGGGTCTTCCTCTAGTTCAACTTCCAACTTTCCAAGCATGATATCCTTCTGTAAGGAAAGGCCTCTCCTAGCAACATGCCCGAGTCTGTGGAGTCGCCATCTTTGCCTCCAAGAAGTGCTCTGGTTCTCTGTTTCTGAGACATACCTGTTTGCTCTTTTGGCAGTCCATGGGATGCTTCTTGAAGTAGTAGACACTAATTTCCAAGTGACTGCTTGACTTCTTTATTTTCCCCCTTCTTCCTCTCTCCTTGTCTTTTATGAAATCTGATTCTGCAGAGTAATGAGTAATGTCACCACAAAATACACTTCTTATTAAACCAGTTGGCTTTGCATTAAAAACATGGCATTGAAATAGAATAAGGTAATAGAATTGACAATACAGTGAAAAAACTCTGTCAGTTTGACAAAGTCTGTTGGTGATCAGAGGTGGGAGTTTTGTAGAAGAGTAACTGGGGTGAATCAAAGAG
The DNA here is from genome assembly GCF_000299155.1 of Elephantulus edwardii. NCBI lineage: Eukaryota > Metazoa > Chordata > Mammalia > Macroscelidea > Macroscelididae > Elephantulus > Elephantulus edwardii. Next base: position 10,220,008 of record NW_006399781.1, on the reverse strand, counting down.
AAAATTAATTTAATAAAGAACGTCAGATAAAAGTATCCCAAAGCCAAGAATGTATTGTATGTGTGTGTGTGTGTATGTTGTGTTGTTAGGTGCCATCGAGTTGTAGACGACTCATAGCGACCCTATGAATGAAAGGCCTGAGCACTGTTCATAGAGTTTCCAGAGGCAAGCCATTTCAGAAGTGGATGCCACTTCTGCTTCCAGGCTTGTTTTAGTTGGGAAACTCCAGCAAACACTGTCCACCATGGGTAACCATTACCATTTTTGTCACATCAGTGTCACAGTGGTTGGCATCACAGCAACCATGAGTTACCTCTGTACAGCAATGCACAGAACAGTGCTCTACCATCTAGAAGAATGTCTGACAAAAAGACCAATTCGAACCAGACCTGAGGGCTGCAGATTAAAATCACCCACCTTTGGCTTGGTAGTGTATCTATATCTATATCTATATCATCTATATCTATCTATATCTGTAGCTATAGCTATAAACTATCTACATCTATATCTCACATACAAATATACATGCTTTATTTAAAATGCACAGTATGGTGAAAGTGGACTGAGGCTCAGTTGACGTCAGCTGAAAATAGTTCTTTAAAGAAAAACATTGTACATACATCCTCGGATCTCATAAAGAACACCGACCTTTCACTTACAAAAGATATCCTCTACTTGGGGCTTTTGAAAATCCTCCCAAATGCCATGACTTAACTTGAAGAAGCCCACTTTTATTCAACTTCTTAAGAATTTTTTTAATTAGTATCAAAATAGGTCCTCCTGCCTAGCTATAAAAATAGCTTGCAATATTCTAAGTACTCAAAAAGGCTGATTTATAAGTTTATTTTTAAGCATGCATATAGTGCCAGTAGAAAGCTTGCATATCTCTGAAATCAAGTTTTCTGAGTGACCATACACACTCTGCTGAGCACTGAAAGTTAGGACGAACTAGTTAAGCACAAGTGTGAAAACTGCCACAGTAAAAAAAAAAAGTAGTGTCAGGGGAGCTCTGGTGGCCTAGTGGCAAGAAGCTGCACTGCAATCCCAGAGGCGCACAGTTTGAATCCACCAGATGTTCTGCCAGGAAAGGAGGGACAATCTCCTCCAGTACCAGTCAGATCCGATTTTACGGAACACACACAAAAATAATAATAAAATAAATATTTTTTTAAAAAAGTGTCACAGATCAGCAAATGAATGGATAGAGAACCTGTGGTATATTCACACAATGGAATACTATACTGCATTGAAAAACAAGGAACTCATGCAATATTATTCAAAATGGGTGACCCTGGAGGACATTATGCTGAGTGAAATATCTCGGTCACAAAAGGACAAATAGTGCACAGTGCCACTGTTGTAAAATGGGACTGACATCAGGGTTGGGGGAGACTGAGAAAGATGGGTTCAAAAATGTATACTGCATTGAAACAGATGAGGGATAAAGCTGTTTAAAAGGTATATATGATTAGGTATTATTGTCATGACAGGAGCCCAGAACGAAGGCTGCATAGTGGAGTGGACCTGGGGGGAAGGATTGTAAAACAATGAAGGAATTTTTCTTTTACTCTTCAAAGAGAAGAGTGTACTGGGGCGGGGGTGGACAGGGAGAAAAGAGCAACAATGAATGAATGGAAATCCAAAGTCTCTGTGAATTTTCATTAAAATTAATTAAAAAAATGATTTTTTAAAAAAAGCAGTGTCCACCAGCTGCATATTATGGTTGACTTTTGTGTGTTTTAGGGAGACTTGGGGGTTTTGAGGAAGGCTTTCTTATGTATATGGCATTTAAGTAAGACCTGAGGGTCCAGGTGGGGAACATGGGAGAAGAGAGAGCTAGGAAGCCTTAATTTTCTTTTAATTCATTGATCAACTGTTTATTGAGCACCAATTATGTGCTGAACACTGGTTTTGGTGCTGGGATCTCAGCTGTGAACAGCAGACCAAATGCTGCCCTCCTGGAACTTATGTTCTGGTGGACTATCTGTGAGCATTCTGGCTGTCCTAAGGCCATAATAACACGGCTGTTAGGTGCTTTGGTCTCAGGCAGCAGAAAATACCACCGGGCCTAAGCAATAAGAGAAAATGTCACACAGCAAGCCCTATCCTAAGGTAGAGTAGCTCTCGGGTTACTTGAATGTTGGGCCCAAAGGCCCAGCATTTTTCTCACTTTCCAGTTCTCAAATTTCCTGATACTTCCTTGGTAATGACACAGCGGCTGTAGGAATTTCCAACATTATGTTCCCCACAAGAATATTCAGAACTTTAAAGAGAACTTACCACCCTTTTTCAACTCAGCAGACATCTCCTACCTCCTTGGTCAGCTCAGGGGGCTCACTTCCTGTTACTCCTTGGCAAGTGAGAAAAATCCCTAATGTTGGCTTGTAGTCAAAATTCATGAACTTCTATTAGCAAGAGATAAGGCAGGGTAAAGGCTCTTGGGAAGAACCACTCTGGCTACGTTAAGTGTTAAACGTGTTTGATTTTTCAGAGCCGAAGAGATTCCTCTGAAGATCTTGGCCCACAATGGCTTGGTTGGAAGACTGATTGGAAAAGAAGGAAGAAACTTGAAGAAAATTGAACATGAGACAGGGACCAAGATAACAATTTCATCGTAAGCAACACATTCAGAGTACTGATGCCAGACAGTGGAGAGTGTTACCATTTCAGTATATACAACTCCTTAGTCTGTTTTTTCCCTAAAATGGCAACATAATCAGGAGTAGTGTAGTTATTTCCTTCACTGTTGGGAATAGATACATATGTATTTACCAGTGAGACATTTCTCAGTGTGAATATAATCCAAATAAGTAACACAACTTCAAATAAGACTGGGGATAAATCTTCTACAGCATGTTTGGAGAGAGTATAGACTTGTACCTTACCCCTCCACCATGGCGTGATCATTCTGGAGTTTTCTTTTTCCTTATTTTGTGATGTCTCTCTGCTCCACTGGCCAGCTTGCAGGACTTGAGCATCTACAATCCTGAAAGAACCATCACTGTGAAGGGCACAGTGGAGGCCTGTGCCAACGCCGAGATCGAGATTATGAAGAAGCTCCGAGAGGCCTTCGAAAACGATATGCTGGCTGTTAATGTAAGTGCCTCAGGCCGTCTTCATCATGGGCTTCAAAAGTGCTTCCAGGGAGATGGCTCCTTAGAACAGAGGTGTGGCATTATCCCCAGCTTGTGTATAGTAGGATTAATGTTGGGCTGTAACTAAAAGGTTGGTGTTTCAAACCCACCAGCTCCTCCTCGGGAAAAGGACAAGTCAGTCTTCCAATAGAGTCACCCCAAGTCGAGATTGATGCAACAGTGGTATATTGTATGTATTTTTTTGAGTTCTTGTGGTAAAGGCATTGGCATAATTCAGAAACTAGCCGGTAAAATTGTGATAAATCACCTTGGACAGCATTTTATGCAGCAATGAAAAATTATCTGTAAAATGAGGAATGTTTTTTGTTGTTGTTAGTTGCTGTCAACGACTCATGGTAACCCTGTGAACAACAGACCTGAACACTTTCCTATCCTGTGCCATCCTCACCGTCTCTGACATGCTTGAGTGCACGGCTGCAGTCACTGGGTTAATACAGCTCACGGGGTGGGGGTGGGGGGTTTCCTGACTTCCACTGACCCTCTGCCTTTCCAGGCCAGATGCCTCTCTCTCAGGAATAGCCTCTGTTTGCAGTATGTCCAAAGTATAAGAGAAGCTTTGCTGTATTTGCCTTCAAGAAGCACCCTGGCTGCGCTTTTTCCAAAACTTATCTGTTTTTTTGGCATTCCATGGAATATTCGATACTCTTCTCTAGCACCACAGCTCAAAGGCATCAATTCTCATTCTGTTGCCTTAATTTCATTGTCCAGCTCTCAGATGCATAGCAAGTAACTGAAAGACCATGGCCTGAATCAGGCACACTTTAGTCTTCAAACTGATAACATTGCTCTTCAGTTTGGAGAGAAGTGAAGTCTAAGTACTTAAAAATAATATGGATCAAAATGACTGGAAGACATCATACAAAAATAAAAGTAGTTCATGCACTTTCCTTTTCTGCTTCCACACTTGCTGTGAAGTTGTAACTATTCTTCTGTAATACTGTTCTGTTACTTTTTTATTTTTAAAGGCATTACTTTTTTTTAAACATTCCTCTTAACTTCTGCCTTTCCTCTCTTGTTTGTTTGCTGATTTGCACTTTCACATTGCCCATGAAATGTTGTCAGCCGTCGATCTCTCTCCAGTACGTTCAGCACACTGGTCTGGTTTTGTCCTCCTCTTACTGCTACTTAGTTCTTTATAATGGGGGAGACATCAGCCTGGAATCTTAAAAATAGCTCTTATCAAAGCCCAAGTTAAGCTCAGAACAGTAAGGGTTTTTTATTATTGTCTCTGGTGGCCTAGTGGCAGGTAGCTGCACTGCAATCCCGAAGGCATGCAGTTCGAGGCCTCCAGCTGCTCCTGCAGGGAAGGATGAGCAGTCTCCTCCAGTGACTGCCTCTGAAAATCCACTGGAGGGTCAGCTTTTCTGACTCGACACTGCTCAACACAACAGCAATGTAAACAAAAGGAGAAAGGGTACTGTAATAAGTCCTGACATCCAATTTCAACACCTGTCAATTTGTTTCATCTAAATTGTCATTGCTGTCCTTCTTTCCCCTTGGTGGCCATGAAGCAAATCCCAGACCTGGTAACATTTCGTAAAGTTTGATCACAAAATAAATATTTGACCATGCTGAAGTCTAGTACCCCCACCACAGCGCTGCCCACACTGTCCTCCTCTTCTGACAGGGTGCTCCAGCACACCTTCCCAGCCATGCCTCTGTCACCTCCCCAGCCACGCCTCTGTCACCTCCTAGCCAGCCTCTGTCACCTCCCCAGCCACACCTCTGTAGCCCACATTGCATCATGATCACTACAGGACGAGGTGGAAACAACAGTGTGACCTCCTCACACCCCCCATCTGGGTATATTTGTCTCTGGAAGTATTATTCAGTGGTCTTATTTTCCTCTTGTGGTCTCTTGATATATTTAATTGAACCCTGGGAGAGCTAACAGGTGTGTGCCCCAAATATATGGTGTCTTATATGGCCATGTCATTTAGATTTGTTCGTGCCTGTATCAAGGTCATGTACTGATAGAGGAATAATCGAATAGCTGCACCTTGCATCTCAGGTAGGGTAGAGGTGAAGGATCCTGGCTCTACTCTTCCAAGTGGTCTAAAAGTATGCTAGTTGTTGAGCACTCTGATCATAGATTAAAAAGGAAAAGCCATCCAAAGCTTAGTAGGTATAATGAGATTTATACTTGTGGTGTCCCAGAGCAGGGTCTGATCACTCCCTGGATGAAGCTAGATAAACTTACTTATGCAGTATTGAGTGGTTAGTGTGAATCAGGCACCAAGAACACGGCACTAAGTGAGGTCATTTCTGCCTACAAGAAAACTGTTCTAAGAGAGGGGAGAACTAGAGAGGCCTTT
>NW_006399781.1:10209295-10214313 GCF_000299155.1 Elephantulus edwardii | reverse complement strand
TGGAAACACCAAAAATCAGACTGAGGCTGAGAGCGCCTCCCAGCGCTGGGTAAGGGGACGAGTCTCAGGACCAGGGCAGGACTGATGGTGAGTGCTGGTGCTGGCAAAGGAGAGCTGGAAGCTGGCTCAGGCAGATGAAACCTCCCTGGTCTCCCCTCATCTGTTTTCTCCATTTCTCTTCCCAGCAACAGGCCAATCTGATCCCAGGGTTGAACCTCAGTGCACTTGGCATCTTTTCAACAGGACTGTCTGTACTTCCGCCACCAGCAGGGCCACGTGGAGCTCCCCCGTACCACCCCTTCGCCGTAAGTAGCCTGGCGTGCCAGGTGGTGTGCCCGGGCTCTGGGCACCTCCAGAGAGGAGCAGCACCCCGCTTTGTTGAGTTGGAGCTAAGGCTTTCATATATGGTCCATATACTTTTGAATGATTATAGGATAGATAGGCCAACATTGCTTAGAACTTTCTCCTACAAATATATTAATGTTATTAAACCAACTGTTGAAATACATCTTCCTAAGTATGGTGGTATGTGTCATATCTAGGAATGGAAGAAGAAAGTGGCAAATATATTAACTAGAAGCCTCTTTATTGATTAAAGAAACAAAAAAGAGAGCAGTTAGTGCAGATAAGAACCTGTGCCTTTGTTTTTAAAGTAATGTGCAGAGACCATGGGAAACTGCATTTCTGGGTCCATTTGGATTCCAAAGTTTCCACTGTTGTATTTGCTGCCATACATGTGATTTTTTAAAAATGTACATTTTTATTTATGTAACTATATTCTTTTCAAGCAAGATGTCCTTAAAAAACACCGTGCCTGCGAGCTCTGGTGTCCTACTGTCAGGAAGCTGCACTGCAATCCAGAGGTGCATGATTCGAATCCACCAGATGCTTTACTGGAGAAAGAGGAATAATCTCCTCCTGTACCAGTCAGATCCGATTTGATGGAACACACACATACAAAAAAAAAATTTTAAATTTTTTTAAAAAAAACAACCACCACCAAAACCACCCTGTGCCTTCATGAATGTTTGTCATTTATTAAAATACTAGGGAGTTTGGTGGTTCTTGGGAGCCATACAATTCCTGTATAAATTATTTTTATGGGTATTTTATAAATAGCCCATTTTTAACATTCTAAACGATATTTTTATGTAAAGTAGTATTTTATATATTGTACATAATAAATAGTTCTGTAGGTTTTTAATATTGCGATGGGAAAGTCTGCGGTTAGGGACCTCTCTAAAGTACTCAAGAGCAGCGATGTCTCTCTGGAGACTAAGGTGCGCCTGATACAGGCCATGGTTTTTTGCAATCACTTGTTATGCATCAGAGAGTTGGACAATGACTAGGGAGGGTAGAAGGAGAATTGACGCCTTTGAGCTGTGGTGCTGGAGAAGAGTATTGAATGTACCATGGACTGCCAAGAAAACAAACAGATTCATCCTAGAGAGGGTTAAACCAGGCTGCTCCTTGGAGGCAAGGATTCTGGGGCTTCGCCTGACATACTTTGGACATGTTGCAAGGAGAGACAGGTCTTTGGAGAGGGACATCATGCTGGGTAGAGTAGAGGGACAGCGCAGGAGGGGAAGACCCTCTATGAGGTGGACTGATTCAGTGACTAGGTAATCGGGATGGGTGTGTCAGAGGCAGTACGATTGGCACAGGATAGAGCAGGGTTTAGGGCTGTTGTACATAGGGTTGCTATGAGTCACAAATGACTCGACGGGACATGACAACAAAAACAGATTTTTAAATGAAATATCTAAAATAACTTCATATTTCTGCTTATTTTATTAATAGACTCACTAAAAAAGTAAATCCTGCACAGTGTTATTTTTTCAGAACTGGGTGCACAGTACCTGGTATTTAATAGCTTCTAAATATGTTGATGGTTTGTATCAGAACTAACAGCAGGAAGAAGTAGTACTTCATGAGTTTCTGCTACCGCTGAAGTCCAGTATACTTGATAGTTTTTTCATTTCTAATGCCTCACCATATTGCTTATTTTTAACTAAACTTTGAGTTCTGCGATGTTTGTACTATTTAGATAAAGAGGTGAGTGAGCAAACCCTACTTTTGGCACTCCTTTCTATTGAGAGGTGTTCTCCAAAGTGGCACTGCCTTGTGTCAATCCAGTAGTGTTCTGGGTTCTCTGCAGAGAGCCTGGTGTGCCTTCTGTGCTGCTCTGTCTGTAAAATATACTGTAATAGGCTGCCCTTAGTCATCAGTGTGTACTCGCTCTTGTTCCTACACAGCTTATCCAAGTTGATCCTAGAAGTCTCCATTTCTTTAGCTTTATATCCTTTGCCTTTAAACAAAAAGGCAGAGCATGACATCAGGCCTGAACCTGAATGTATAAACTTCTTTCTGTCAACGTGGCCACATTTTCCAACTACTCTGGAGCTCTGGTGGTGTAGTTCACAGGAAGTTGCATTGCTCACTGCAAAGCGTCCAGCTGTTCCCTTCCACTAGCCGCTCTACGGGAGAAACACGAGCAGTCTCCATCATGTGATTTACAGCCTCCAACACCCCTCAGAGGATCCGCTGTGAGTGAGTTCTGAGCAGTGGGTGAGTGAATGAAACAGAGCAGAGTTCATTTAAGCCACTCATCTGTGCTTTTCTGTTAGAGCAGTGCAAGATAGCTAAGACCAGTAGAATGGAGGTTTGGTGACAGCAGTGTCTGGCCCCAGGCCACAGTCTGGAACAGTGTTCTTTCCATAAAAGATACTGAATTCTCCTTTGAGGTGTGAATGAGTCAGCCCCCACAACAATAAGATGTAGATACTATTTTAGATCATTTAGAGGAGGCTCCAAAATGTTACTAGAACTTGTACAACTAGTGATTCAGACTCAGCTTGTCTTGACTCCCAAGCCTCCTTCTATGCACAAAGGCTAGAAATAGGCTCCAGGACCCTCCGTACAGCAGCTTTCTAATTGTGAGTCATAAATAAAAAGAGGAGGGTGACATTTGTCCTTTTTATGACCAATTCAAACACATCCCAATTCAGTGCACCCTTGTCCAGTGTGGTAGGTCTAAATTTGATACAGTGCTGATGTTGGAAGCATTTGGACCCGGAAATAGGAGCCACTCTGTGGCTTATGTAGTCCTTGCCTCCCACTGGCTTTAGTGCAGGACAAGCACAATTCCAGAAAATCCTGATAGACTGAAGATCAGATGTGCCCTTTCCACAGGGTAGAGCTTTGGCCAGGCAGAAAGTTTGCAGGAATTCCCTTGCCCTTCTTGGCCAATGACAGTCCCCAGGACCAGTGGCCACCCAGGGAGTGGTCTGGAGCTGAGGATTTCTCAAGATGAGCCTCACCATCTGCCCAGTTTTTTCAGAATCCCAGTTAGTAAAGAGAACGCTGATCTCCTAATGCCCTCTGCTGGGCATGTAGTGTCACTGCAGGTTCATTGTACATCAACTACAGTGGTGATTTTTCGGGTTAAGCAGAGCTTGGTCCCTAGCAGGTGCTTTGGGTACCTCCCTGGAGCTCTCCAAGTGCAACTCCCTCTGTAGTCACAAGTTTGGAAGCCTGCTGTCCAAACTTCAAAGCAGTGTTATTTCATCCCTATTTAGTCACAAGACAAAGTTGTACTAGATGGATCAGGATGTGGAGGACGCACACGGACAGCCCTGTGAGATTCACGCACGGGCCCACAGAGGAAGGCAGGTCCCAGCTCCACGCCTCATCGTGTCTGCTCACTGCTGAACTGTGTCACTGGGGGCTACCCTGCAGGGTCTGCAGGAATGGTTTCGCGATGGCCCAGAGCCCCCTCACTGCTTACTTGTACTGTAATGACAATGTTTGATTGGCCTTGTGTGAAACATAGTAAACAGACTAACTGATCCGGTCAGCTCCTAGCCACAGATATTGATAAAAAGCAGCGGTTACCAGGGATTGGAACGGAGAGGAGGAACAACTAACAAATAAATAAAGTGAAATTCAAGGAAAGGAAATAGACTCTTAAGAGGCTAATCAGACATTGTAATTAATTGATTACATTAATAATTTTCAAGTAGTGTTACAAAATGTGTATCAATGACTGAAAGACCAATATGACTTTTACACTTTCAACAAAAAAAGGGGGAGGAATTAGATAAAGGCAGGCATATTTTTCTCTTTGGGGATTCTTGTAAGCTTTTAAAAGTTTATAAATAAATATAAAGGATCCACCACAGTGCCTTATGCATCGTAAATATTCAATAAAAAGTGGCTCTTTTTATTTCCTTTTTGCATGCAGGAGATCTGGTTGCATTCCAGGTCAGTGCCCCTCATGTGCAGCCCCGTGAGTGTTGGTGTGATGCTGAGGAGGTTTCTGCAGAGGTTCACAGTGAACTAGGAGGAAGGGGGTCTGCATGACAGACCAGCCAGAGAAAGCTCTGTGGGTCCGTAGTGTCTGCCCTGCTGAGCATGGTGTCCCGATGAGTCGGGACCAATGTGGCAGCAGCTAACAACAGAAACATTTCCTTCCCCCACTCATATCTCCGTTTTCGTCTATCCGTATCTACCCATTTGGGGGTAAGATGGCCAGTCTCCTGTCCTGCAGTTTCCTACCTCTATCCACTGCACAGTCCACTATGCCTTGGTTCAGACATGACCGCGTGTAACTACAAAGTGTGAGAAAACTCTTCCTCCTTCCTGTCTGTGGTTCTTGTCTCCCTTTGTCCATCAGGCTTACTGATTCCTGCCTTCTGAGCTTTCATCCTGGGTAAATTCTCCTCCTTTTGATCTTGAATGATTGATTGGTCTCAGGAGTGAGTGGCTCTGGGCAGTTTTGTTCACTAAGAGCCATTTTATTATTTGATTGAAAGTTGAGCCAGCCTGGGATACATTTGCTTGTTCTGAATACATTTTCACTATTGTCCTGGAACTCTCTGTTCCTTTTAACCTGCGGTTCTTCAGAAAATAGAGCCCACTACCCTGCCCTCCACCTGGGAACAGGTTATGATAGAGAGAGGTGTGTGTGTGTGTGTGTGAGATAGAGAGGGAGGGAGAGAGAGAGAGAGAGAGAGAGT
>NW_006399781.1:10122142-10208814 GCF_000299155.1 Elephantulus edwardii | reverse complement strand
GCCTGTAACCACAGCAGGCCAGGTGACAGTGCAGGGAGCCCTTGTGGCACATGAGGACTCTGTTCCCTGCAGCACCCGCTGACTGACTGTTGTTTCTCCCCTGCAGACTCACTCCGGATACTTCTCGAGCCTGTACCCTCCTCACCAGTTCGGCCCATTCCCACACCATCACTCCGTAAGTGCCACACTGCTCAGCTCCTCCGCCCTGGGCGCCTATCCTGCAGTTCCTTTCAACCCACAGTTCATGGTTCTTCACCCATCTGTGTGTGTTCTGAGTTCCATGGTTCCCAGCTGACCTGAGACGGCCACATTGCAGATCATCAGTACACAGAAATACCTAGCACTCACATACACGTTAGGTTCTTCAGAAAGCTGGTACTGATTCTCTTAGTGTTCTGGCTGATCAGATCTCATGTGGCAGGAAACTGGGGCAGTCCAGTAATCAGGAAGTCAAATTAGGAGTATATTGTAGGAGCAGAGAGCGAGATTTTTCAAGCTCTTTGGATAACGTCTAGCAGATGTAGTCATGTAATTCCCAAAGAGCCTTTGCTTTGAAGAGGCTCTTACTCACATCCTTTGGGTATGTTGCCAGGAAGGACCAGTCCTTGGAGAAGGGCGTTGTGCTTGGATCAGCAGGAGAGGAAGACCCTGGATGAGGTGAATTGACGCAGTGACTGGCAGGTGGATCAGTGATGGTGACGTTGGCTCAAGATAGGGCAGAACTCAGAGCCGTGGTTCATAGGGTCACTGTGAGTCATAGTCAACTCAACAGCATATACCAGCAACAACAATCTCATAAGAAGGAGCTGGCCTAGTCGTTAAGGAGCTATGCTGCCAACCCAAATGTTAGCAGTTCAAATCTATCAGCTGCTTCATGAGAGAAAGGGGAGCATTCTCCTGTGGCGTGATTTTCAGCTTCTGAAAACCCACTGGGGGTTCAGCTACGAGTCGATTCTGACCGGACACCTTGTAGCAACAATAGTAGGAAATACCCCTGTGTGGTGCAGATACACTGCTATGTGAGAGACTGGAGGTTTGAATCTACTCAGAGGCACTTTGGAAGAAAGGCTGACTTGGTAATCTGCTTCCCCAAAATGAGTCTGTGAAATCCCTGAGGAGCACAGCTGTGTTCTGACACACGTAGGGAGGACGTGAGTCAGGGGTGACACAGTGGCAGCTGGTTAGCTTGAAGGGAGACAGCATGTGAGGAAATAACTGTATTAGAATGCACCCACCCATACCCACCCCCGCCCCCCGCCCCATGTTCTAGGGACTTGAGTGACACCTGACTGTGTGAACAGACAGCTGTTTAGGTCCAGTAGGCTCTGGGATGCTCAAGTGCAGTTTGCATTTTGACTTTTATGTACTACTGCCTGTCTTGAAGAGTGCAGTCAGAGTGTTCTTTGAAGGCAAGGGTGATGAGACTTTGCCTCACATACTTCGATCTTGTTGCTAGGAAAGGTTATTCCTTGGAGAAGGACATGATGCTCGGGAAGGTGGAGGGTCGGTGAAAGAGAGGAAGACCCTCAACCAGGTGGATTGATGCAGCGACAGCTGCAGTGGGCTCTAGTGTGTTGGGAAGTGTGAGGATGGCACAGGATTGGACGGGGTTCAGATCCACTGTACATGTGGTCGCTGTGAGTCATATTCAACTCGACAACACCCAACAACAATCGCAAGGGCAACAACTGCCTGTGTTCAGATTCAGTCCTCTAGCATCACATCTGCAGAGCCTTATGTCCACAGAGGAGTCTCGTGTGTCGTTTTCCTGCCGCTTAGATACAGGGACTTTCCCCCCCGTGTGTCAGACAGCAGGGGTTCGCTAACTGTGTTGAAGGACCTATAATGGTGTGATGTGCTTTGTGTTGCGCTGCTAAGCAGGAAGTCAGCAGTTGGCAGCACTAGATATTGCTCAGGAGGAAAATGGGCAGTGCCCTCCTGCAGCCCCTGAGGGCCTCGGAACCCCAGTGGGCAGTGTCCTCCTGAGGGCCTCGGAAATCCAGTAGGCGGTGTCTTCCAGCAGCCCCTGAGGGCCTCAGAACCCCAGTGGGTGCAGTCCCTGAGGGCCTCGGAACCCCAGTGGGTGCAGTCCCTGAGGGCCTCGGAACCCCAGTGAGCAGTGTCCTTCTGCAGCCACTGAGGGCCTCGGAATCCCAGTGGGCAGTGTCCTCCTGAGGGCCTCGGAACCCCAGTGGGCAGTATCCTCCAACAGTCCCTGAGGGCCTCGGAACCCCAGTGGGCAGTGTCCTTTTGCAGCCACTGAGGGCCTTGGAATCCCAGTGGGCAGTGTCCTCCTGCAGTGCCTGGTGGCCCCAGAGGCCCCTTGGAGGTTTGCTGTGATTCAGAGTCAACTCAAGGGGTTTGGTAACTCCTGAGTGTCTGAGAAACCCCAATTGGGCTGGTGTCTTCTCTTGCTCTTCTAGTATCCAGAGCAGGAGATTGTGAATCTCTTCATCCCAACTCAGGCGGTGGGTGCCATCATCGGCAAGAAGGGGGCCCACATCAAACAGCTGGCCAGATTTGCTGGGGCCTCTATCAAGGTAAGGTGTTCTCGGGGATGCCCCTGCATCTCACTCTTTTCCCCATCGCCTCCCTCTACCCTGTAGCACTGCGTGCTGCTTTCAGTCCTTGGAAAGACTTATACCATCGATGGACAGAGCCCCTTAGGATTAGGAAATGTGCTTCCAGATTGTCCAAGAGAATAAACAGGTTTATCCTGGACAGGGTGAAACCAAGCTGCTCCTTGGAGGCAAGCTCCACCTCATATACTTTGGACACATGGCCAGGAGGAACCAGTCCTTGGAGAGGGACATCATGCTTGGAAGGGTGGAGGGGACAGCACAGGAAGACCCTGGGTGAGATGACTTGATTCAGTCACTGGGTTAATGGGATTTGATGTCTCAGAGTCAATGAGACTGGCTCAGGAGAGGACAGCCTTCAGAGCTGTAGGGTTGCTATGAGTTGCAGGCGACTTAATGGCACATAACAAATCAGATATATCTTTCCTTTTCTTGAGCCTTTTTTTGTTTGTTTGGTTTAACTAGCAACTGAATTAGAAGAAAAAAAATATTAATAACAAACACTTAAACCAATCTCCTAAGTAGATAAAGCAAAGTTGAGGCTTTTTCCCCGGCTAAGAGAAAGGTCTTAAGTACACCTGTAATTCGTACATAACAGCTTCCAGTGTTTTTCTAATATGCTCTTGAACTTTGAAACAATAGAGTGGAAAAGCTCTGAGAAGAGGTGGTGAGATCGTAGGTCCACTGAAGTTGGCATGGCCTGGAATCGCCCTCGGACTGGTCAGAGGCTCAGGAAGGCAGGCCCCGGCTTGTGGACGTACTGCCGCGGCTGCCGCTCCGTACCCACATCCTGCCACGTTGAACTCAATGTGGAGAACCATCAGGGAAACTGAAAGGGGAGGGTTATCCGACCTTGGTCCTGCTCCAAGCCCAGCTATCAGCTCTGACTCACAGACAGAATCCCGAACCCTTCCATGCCTCCTGGAACCCTTTCCAAAACAGAGTTTCCGTTGTTACATAAAATAATTTGCTCCCATAAGACGACCCGGGGTTCCCGATGCGAGGTCTCATGCCTTTGAGCACAAGAATGCTACACTTTCTCCCCAGAGGAGCTGGCATTTCTCCCACAGCCAGTGCTCTGGAAAACCAAAGCAAACCATTTGAGTCGTGCAGAACAAGAGCGGCAACGAGAACATGAAAGAGTTGTATTTGGGTAAATGACTCCCATCACCTCCATTCCTGCAGGCTCTGCTGATGTCACTTGAAGGGTTGGTAGCTCGAGTGAGAGCGCTAGGTATGAGGAGCAGGGGTGTCACACACGGGGGCCTGTGCACCCAGCATCTCAGTGCAGGAGAGACCTGGTGCTGATGGACATGCCTCCTCTTCCTGTGACGGGGAGATAAAGTGTGGAAGGCCCTGGGCATCCTGACGGCTTTGCCCATTGTCCGGTCCTGTGGCCTGAGACACCCTGCTGAAGGCAGAGTGAGATGGTTTCAACTCACAGGTACTCAAGGGATTCTCTCATCACGTGCCCTCCCTTTTCAGCGAGAACGCAGAGGTAAGGGCCTGGTCCGGGTGCACAGGAGCCTTGTCAGTGGTGAGACTGGCTCTGGATAGAAATTCCACTGGCCCTTAGGATATTGAGCACCTGCTGGGGCAGATGGCAACAGTGATTCCCAATCAGTTACCTTCACTCATTTAATTCTCTCTTATCAAGGCTGGGCAGCAGCGATTACAGCCCACGGTGAAATCAGGCCCCAAAGAGATTGTATTGCCTCGTCCCAGGCCACATGTGATGAGGGGTCTTCTTTATGTACTTGTCTTTTTTTCCCCTGGAGCAACTTGACTGCACATTATAAGAATCCTTCTCCACAAGTCCTTTTATTTAGATAGATAGATGATATTATTATTATTATTATTATTAATTTCAATGAAAATTTACAGAGACTTTGGATTTCCATTCATTCATTGTTGCACTTTTTCCCCCTCCCAACCCTCACCCCAGTACACTGCCCTCTTGGAAAAGTAAAAGAAAAATTCTTTCATTGTTTTACAATCCCTCCCCCGAGGTTCACTCCACTATACAGCCTTCGCTCTGGACTCCTGTCATGACAAAAATACCTAATCACATATCCCTTTTAAACAGTTTTCTCCGTCATCTGTTTCAGTGCAATTTAGATTATTGAACCAATCTTTCTCAGTCTCCCCCCAACCCCGAGGTCAGTTCTGTTTTACAACGGTGGCACCATGACATATTTGTCCTTTTATGACTGAGATATTTTACTCAGCATAATGTCTTCCAGGGTCACCCATTTTGAATAATATTGCATGACTTCCTTGTTTTTCAATGCAGTGTAGTATTCCATTGTTTGAATATACCAGAGCTTCTTTATCCATTCATTTGTTGATGGGCATTTAGGTTGTTTCCAACTCCTTGCTATTGTGAACAAAGCCATGATAAACATGGGTGTGCATATATATCTGCTTGGATGTCAGTTCTGGTCTCTTTGGGGTATATTCCCAGTAGTGGAATTGCTGGGTCAAATGGTATGTCTATTTGTAACTTCTTGAGAAAGTGCCATACTGCCTTCCACAATGGTTGCACCATTTTACACTCCCACCAACAGTGAATAAGTGTTCCAGTTTCTCCACAACCTCACCAGCATTTGTTGCTTGCTTACTGTTCTGTTAAATTTTGCTATTCTGACTGGGATGAGGTGATATCTCATAGTTGTTTTTATTCCACAGGGCTTTTTAGAAAAGCAAATCAGTTCCTTTACCCCACAGTGTCCCCCCAGTCCTGTGCCCCAGTGAGATTGACGGTGGGATGAGTCAGTCCACTCCTGAGCTCCGAATCGACAGAGACAACAGAGCTGGAGTTGGGAGGCAGAGTGGACTGCGCAGCCTGGTAGAAAGCACATGTTTTCACACTGAAATGCTGCCCCGAAGCTGCAGAGGTCATCAGACTGCTCCTGGCTGTCTGGTCTAAGCTGCTGGACGCCAGGCAGCAGGGAGGCCAGTGGTTTCTTTAAGAATCTGGGTGAGGCAGCCGTGAGTCACTCGGACGTGGACGGTGGTGACAGCAGAGCTGATGTAGTCAGCGTGAATCATGAATCCGCTTTTCAGCCCTTCTCGGCGGGGTGGGAATAAGGAGCTGGAACCACCGTGCTGATTTCTCTGGTCTCATTTACACAGAATGAGAAAGGAGCAGCTATGATGCTGGCTTTAAGTCTAGAAGACGTACTAGCGCCCCACAGTGGTGTCAGGGGTCAGTGGGCCTGTGGTCCCATGGAGGGTCTGTCTCTCAGACACAATTGTCAGCTCAGCCACCTGCCAGGAAATGAGCACTATCCTAACCGCACAGGCCGATGGGTCATCCACCCATAGCACAGCGAGGGCCAGAGAGTGATCAAGGCCAGAGGACTCTCCTTAAACCTCATACATGGACCCTTTAGGGACCACAGGTCAGAGCAGGCCTCGAATGTGTGGCCATAGGAAAGCTGGCACAGCAACACCGGACCTGAGACTAATATGGAAGTGGGATAGGACATGTACTTAGAGGAAGTGATGTTAAAACCAGCAGGCCTCTTCCTGAGCCCCAGATTGAGCCTCAGTACAGCAGAGCTGGTGGATACATAACTGCAGCACCAGTAGTGGATTTTATTTCATTCTAAATAGACTTTCTCTTGACAATGTGGCATTCTCTGGACACCACCCTCCCCTCCAGCCGCTGATCATTGTTTTGCCCTAAGAAGCCTAGGTGGATCCAGGAGACATGTGATCTCACTGCTGATGTCAGATGGATCTTGGTTAAAAGCAGAGAACTTGAGAAAGATGTTTTCTGAAGCATTGACCATACAAAGGCATTTGACTGTTTTGGTCATAACAAATTATAGGTAATGTTGAGAAGAATGGAAATCCCAGAACACTTGATTGTGCTCATGTGAAACCTCTATCAGAATAAGGGAACACTGTATAGTTTAAAATCAAGAAAAGCGTGCATGGGGTCTTATCCTTTCTCTGTACCTACTTAGTCTGTATGCTGAGCAAATCCTTCTAGAAGCTGAACTTTAAGAAGAGTGTGGCATTCAGATTGAAGGAAAACTCATCCACAACCAGGTTATGCAGATGAAACCACTTTACTTGCTAAAAGGGAGGACTTGAAACACTCACTGGAGAAGATCAAAGACTATAGCCTTCAATATGGATTGCATCTCAACATTGTTGTTGTTAAGAGTTGTAGGTGATTCATAGCAACCCTGTGATCAAAAGACTTGAACGTTTATATAACTTTTGTCCTTTCTCCAGGTTCATAGGGTTTCCCGAGACAAGCTGTTTTGGAAGCGGATGCCACTCCTGCATCCAAGCTTGTTTTAATCAGGGAGCTCCACCAACCATTGTCCACCATGGATAACCATTAACACATTTGTCACATCAGTGTCACAGTTTCAGCTTCACAGCACCCATGAGTTACCTCTGTAGAGCAAGTGGAAAACACGCCTGAGGGCTCTAACTGGTCCGGGCTTCCAGGACTATAAAAACTTTATAACCCCCCCAATCCCCCACCCTGCCCCGGAGCCCAAGCAGTGTGAAAAAGAGGCAAGAACGACCCCCGGATTGGTCCAAGCCCACACGTTGCTACATTCTCAAGTCCAGCGCCTGGATCCTGCCGTCGTCGCCACCATGCCCGAGAGAAAGGCTGAAGGAGATGTTAAGGGAGATAAAGCCAAGGTGAAGGACGAGCCACAGAGGAGATCTGCAAGGTTATCTGCTAAACCTGCTCCTCCAAAGCCAGAGCCTAAGCCCAGAAAGGCCCCTGCAAAGAAGGGAGAGAAAGTACCCAAAGGGAAAAAGGGGAAGGCTGATGCTGGCCAGGATGGAAATAACCCTGCAGAAAACGGAGACGCCAAAACAGACCAGGCACAGAAAGCCGAAGGTTCTGGAGATGCCAAGTGAAGAGTGTGCATTTTTGATAACTGTACTTCTGGTGACTGTACAGTTTGAAATATTGTTTTTTATCAAGTTTTATAAAAATGCAGAATTTTGTTTTACTTTTTTTTAAAAAAAAGCTATGTTGTTAGCACACGGAACTCTTCATTGTTTTTTGGGGAAGGGGCAAATGTCACTAATAGTATGTCTCTGAAGCTGAATTGACATGAATGAAAACACCTTCTAGCTTTTAAGGGACTTCCTCTTGGTTGTCAAGAGGAGGCATTCTCTGGTGTTGACACACATTAGTGAACTTGGCACAAATGCCTTGTGGTGTGGAAAAACAAAAATCTGTTTTTATGTCCTCTTCTCCCTCTGCCTTCAGCATAGACTTGACTCCCATAAATCCAGAGACCTTTTGGACCTGATCCCCCCGAGAAATTGATGACCATTTTGTCAGGCAATCTGGACTTTTTCAATGACATCTGAGTAGCATTTCTCAAAAGAGCACTGTGGGGTTTTGATTTCATTGGGTTTTATAGTGGTTTTCTGATTTTGGTAGTCCATTGAAGAAGGGAGTTTGAAAGTTGTTGTAACTGTCTGCCCATGTCCTGCCTGAAATACCATGATTGTTTATGAAAAGTATCTTTAATAAAGCTGGATACAGTTTGGCTTGGGGAAAAAACACACCAAAAAACCAAGCCTAAGGGCCCCAGGCCTCAGGGCCCTACTGGATTTTAAGCTACAGCCTGGAGCAGGCTCCACCCTTACTTACCCTTAGTCTAAGGCTCAGGGCCACCCACCCACTTTTGAAGGGCAAAAAGCACACCAAAAAAGGACCTTCAACATTAGGAAAACAAAAACTCCTCACCATTGGCCCTATAGGCAACATTGTGACAGATGGAGTAAAGATTGAAGTTGTCAGCTGTTTCATTTTATTTAAATCCAAAATCATTACCCATTGTAGCACTACCAGTCAAGAAATCAATCAAAAAATGTGTTGCTTTGGGGCGATCTGCCCTCAAGGAACTAATTTAAAATGCTGAAGAGCAAGGGTAGCAGTTTACAGACTAAGATGTACCTGAACTGAGCGGAGTGCTTTGAATTACTTCCTATGAATCTGAGAGGTAAACAGTGAATAAGGATGGCAGAAGACTCCATGCCTTTGAGCTGCAGTATTGACAGAGAGTACTGAATATCCTGTGGACTGCCAAAAGATCAGATAAGTCTTATTTTCAGAAAGTGCCATCAGGGTTCTCCTAAGAGGCGAGGATGGGGACACTTTATCTCACGTGTTTTGGCCTGTTGTCAAGAGGGACCAGTCCTTGGAAAAGGACATCATGCTGGGAGAGGTGAAGAGTCGGGAGAAGACCCTCGTGAAGTGACTGTAGCAGCGGGCTCAAGCCTGTGGGAGATCATGTGGATGGCACAAGATGGCTAGGTATTGATGTGTTGTTCATAGAGTCAGTAGGAGGAGTAGTTAACTCGATGGCATCTCACAGCCTCTGCTGTTGTTAATAGTGTTTATTTATATTTGCTCTTTAGACTACCTGTGACCCACCACAGGATTCTTAAAGGATGCATCCTATATACAAACCTAACTCCTAGCTCATTCTGACAGCCCTCAATGATTTACTTTTAATTCACTTGTTTTTAATTAAGTTTTACTTTTGCTTATGTTTATTTCCATTTTCAAAACGGCTTTAATTTTTTTTTTGTAAGGCAGAGTGCAGGGGGGAAAAAGTAATAATTATCTTATTAATAAGAGTAAAAATACTTATTCCAGCCATTACTTGAGAAACCAGATGCAGTGTCCAGAAAGTGAGAGTTGCCAGTTTCAACCTGCACATTTCACAGATGATAAAAAGGTGGGGAGGGAAAGGTGTGCTCTTGACCAGCCTTGCAAGTGAGCCAGGTCGGGGCAGGGGCTGCTCTCACACTTTTGACTCCTTGGCCATGGAGGAACATGGTCCTCCACACCAGCACTACCATTCCTGCAAACAGGGCTCTGGTTGAGCAGTTCTGTGGACCAGCTCTTGCTCCCTTCTTGGCTCTGTGGGGTGTTAGGTCTTAGACCCCTTTTAGATCTCTGACTCCTTAGTGCTTTCCTGATTTGATTTGGTGTGAAAGGAAGCAGTTTCTCAAAACAGAGACAACACAGTAATTGATGACCTGCTTCTGTCCCCCTAAGTAGCTAGAAACTCAGGCCAGAGGCTGAACATCCCAGTCATGACTGGCTAAGACATAGGTGAAGGCCACACAGGGTTGGTCGTACAGAGAACCACATCTAGCATCAGATTCCCTGCAGTTTTCTCTCTCGGGATGTCCACTTAGACAAGAAAGGGCCTTGGAAAGTCCAGTCAAACCTTAATGTTTGTTCTTTTGTGAACTACAGATTGCCCCAGCAGAAGGCCCGGATGTCAATGAAAGAATGGTCATCATCACTGGGCCCCCTGAAGCTCAGTTCAAGGTCAGTGCCAGGTGTCACTTCACCCTGCAGGCCCTGAACACAGGGAAGCCTGGACAGGGCATGGGTGGGTGGTCTGAGGGCCACTGTTGCAGGTGGCATCCAACTCAAGCATGGTCAGAGTTCTGGGAGCACATCCGCCACATCCCTTACTGTACCCCTGTCAAAGGGGCAAAGGCCACAGGCAGATGACCATATCTGACCTTTACCAACTTCGAAAAGGGGAACTGTCCCCATCAAAAACATTAACAATGCAAAACCGCTTCCCACAAGGCCAGACAGGTCCCTCATGCTCTCATACCTCTTTTACTCATCCCAAAACCAATTTTACGGCTTTACTGGATTCAGAATCTGATGTAGTATCTCACAGACCACACAGAACCATATTGGGGAAGTCAAAAGGTTATAATCCAGGTTTGTAGCAGAATCCAATCAGGACAGCTTTGGAAATGTTCTGGCAGGTCCCTCATCCTAGATCTGCCAATTGTGGCTATGTCCACTCCCCCACTTCCCACCCCTACCCTCCAGTGAGTTTGGGCAAAAGCTGTTAGATCGGTCTCCATGACAAGTACTAGTCCCAAGATCTCATAGCAGTTCTCTGGCCATCTACTTTGGCCACTGTTGGCTGTAGTCTAGCTGCTGCTGCTGCTGTAAATCTAATTGTTGCTGCTGTTATAAGTCTACTTGTTGCTGCTCCTGTAAGTCTAGCTGACATAAGACCAGAAACTCTGGTCCTGAAGGGCACCTACTACGTGCAAGCTTCTCCTTTGCGGGTGGTGAGATTCTCTCCTTCTGCTAATGGGTCTGCTTCATTTAATGGTGAGACTAGCCAATCCCCTCATGGATTGATGAAGCTAGACAATCCCCTTGTGGATAGGCTAACATACCCTATTCACATATTTCCACCCATCCACTTTGGCAAAGTCAAAATCGCTGGCTAGGAAAGACATTTTTAACAGTAAACTCTTGTTACCACAACTGCTCAGTGCATAGTCTGGCCTCACCTGCCCTGCCCCTGGCTTGCCCTGCCCCTGGCTTCCCCTGCCCTGCCCCTGGCTTGCCCTGCCCCGCCCCTGGCCTGCCCTGGCCCCGGCCTGCCTTGCCCCTGGCCCGACCTGCCCCCAGCCTGCCCCTCTCTGTGTGCACTGTCCTTGGTGGAGGCCCTTCTCTTCCCTGGAAAGCAGGTTGTCTGCCAGTGCCTGGCTCACATGGCGCTTCCTCTGAGACACCTCTGATCCTTCAACCATAATTTTAAGGATGACAGTCTAGGGCTCCCGT
This sequence comes from Elephantulus edwardii, assembly GCF_000299155.1. NCBI lineage: Eukaryota > Metazoa > Chordata > Mammalia > Macroscelidea > Macroscelididae > Elephantulus > Elephantulus edwardii. The sequence continues at coordinate 10,197,621 of NW_006399781.1, read as the reverse complement.
GATCATTTCTACCTTCAGGCTGTGGATACGAAAACGGAAATGCATGTAAGGGGAGGTTTTTTTATCATGTGAATTTTGTTTTGTGTTGACGCCTAAGAAGATTATAGCTCAAGCTTTCTAAAAATCAGAAATTTATTTTATTTATACAAGTATAATCCCAATTATTTAAAATATTTATAGTTTAGTTGAGAAAACAGTTAACGTGGAAACAGTGAAGAGTAGTAACCCCTTAACTGATGAAATAATAAACAAAATATGGGAATTTCTGTACAGTGGAAGAAGAGTATTTGGTCCTGAGAAAAAGGAAGGTCTGATACGTATCAAAACATGATGAATCTAGAATACATCATTTTGGGTTAAAGAACCTGAAAACCTACATATTCATGATTCCATTTACATGTGCTGTCTAGAGTAGGAGAGAGAGCTCTGGGGACCGGGTGGAGTCGTGTTGCCAACAGGCAGGCTGTTCAAATCTGCCAGCACTGGGCAATCTCCTGTGCAATTTACAGCCTCTGAAAACTCGCTGGTGGGTCAGCTTTGGATTGAGACCCAACAGCACGTAACAACAGAATAGATATATTCATAGAGTAGAAAGTCCATTGCTGATTGGGGATTAGGATTAGGGATAATAGAGACTCACTTCTGCTATGGGGTTCTTTTAGGAGTGATGGAAGTGTTCTGGAATTAGGTAATGGTGCTAGTTGCACAGACTGAATATACTAAAAATCAGTGGAGTGTATGTTTTAAAACGGTCAGTTTTTTATTATGTGAAGTGTCCCTTAATTTTTTAAAATTTAAAAAGAAGGGAGCTCTGGTGGCCTAGTAGCAAGAAGCTGCACTGCATTACCAAAGGCATGCAGTTCAAATCCACCAGATGCTCCAGTGGAGAAGGAGGGGCAACTTCCTCCTGTGCCAGTCAGATCCATTCAGCAGTACACAACAAGAAAATAAAGGGGGGAAAAAATGTAAAAGAAGAATAGCCCCATGGCTCAGCAGTTAGATTCTGGAGAAGCAAGGTCAGCCTCATCAGATCCTGTCGTCTCCCCTCCCACCTCATCCTTTAATAATTCACTATCAGAACATGTCACTGTGGGAGGGAACAAAGGGCTCTCTCAAGAGAATCTTTCAGTGAGCCACACTTTTGTAGGTGCCAGGAAATCTAGAAATAAGACACGCAGTCCCTCCTCACCCCCTCCACCCTGGCATGGAGTGATGGCTAGAGTAGGAAGAGATGATTACCTTGCTGCAGAGATGTATTCAAAGAGTGCAAGGGGTCCCACGTGGTGGGGTAGGCTCTTCAGACAGAGGGTGCGTGAGAGCAGAAGCCAGTGCATTTGGCAGCGGGAGTGTTGCCCGCCTGGACTCTCCGGTACCCTTAGCAGCACTGATAAAGCAGGTTGATGCTCCTAACTCTTAAATAACCAAGAGTCACCTGTTATCTAGTTACCTCACGCTGTTATAACAGAAATACCTCAAGTGGGTGACTGTAACAAACAGAAATTTATTTTCTCACCTTTTAGGAGGCTAGAAGTCCAGAATCTGGACACGAGCTCCAGGGGGAAAGGGGTTTTCAGCTGGTTCTGCGGGAAGGTTGTCGTCTCTTGAGCATCCGTAGGCTGTGCTCTTAACTCCTTGCTGATCATCCTGTTGCATGGCGTCTCTCTTCACACATCTGCTCCTGTTAAATTGACTGGCATGCCCCTGCGTCACTCTGTCCGATTAACCTAGCATAGAGAGCCTTCTTCCCAGGGGCATTACAGCCAGAATGTGGTAGTGTTGTGTCCTGGATCTTCAGGAGACAACAGTTCAGTCCTTCACGCTGTTCGTGCTCTGCTCCCTCAGGCCCAGGGGCGGATCTTCGGGAAACTGAAAGAAGAAAACTTCTTTAACCCTAAAGAAGAGGTGAAGCTGGAAGCCCACATCCGAGTGCCCTCTTCCACCGCTGGCCGGGTGATTGGCAAGGGTGGCAAAACCGTAAGTTGGCTCCACGCTGGCGTCCCTCCCTGCACCTGGCCTGCTCCCTCAGATCCCTGTGAGCACCTCTCCTTACACACGGTCGGGGCTTTCAGCCAGAAAACAGAGGCTCTCCTCAAAGATGAGCCCTTTGAGGTGTGAAGATCCCAGGGATGAGTGTAGTCAACCCCATATAGAACTTAGTCCCCCCAACCCAGACCCCAGAAACACCAGGGTCCTGGGCCTCAGTCACAGCCGTGTCTTGGGTCCATGCTGGAACGAAGGGCCTCGCTCTGCAGGCCCAGGGAGAATGTAATGTCTCATCATCCCCACATGTGGTGGGGTGGTGGTAGGTGCCATCACCGCAGCACCTCTGTGAACTACACAGTTGAACCTTGCCTTGTCGTGTGTCATCTTCACAATCTCCCTGTAGCTCTAGGCCATTGCGATGATCATTGTGTTAGTCCTTCTTCTTGAAGATCTTTTCCTGTTTCTCAAACACTCCGCTTTTCCCAGCCTGATGTCTTTTTCCAAGAACTGGTCCTCCTGATAACATGGCAAGTGTATGTAAAACAGTTTCACCGTCCTTGCCTTTAAGGTTGTACTGAGTGGCCAGTAAGAGAGCAAAAGGGGTAGCATGTCACCCGGAGTGTCTGCTGATACACGTGGCAGATCACCTTCCCTGAATTTCAGGTGCAGGGAATTTCGAGATCTGTTGTCTTACGTTCTGATGCCTCATACCCCAGTAGCCCTAACGGTACTTCTGCAGATTCCATCTCCCCACTATTTCCAGACCTGGCTGTGTCCCACATGGGAGCTCCTGTAGCAGTGTTGTGGTGGGTGAGAAGGAAATAATTTTTCCATCCTAAAGGTGGTCTGGCCATTTGCTGTACAGCGGTAACTCATGGTTGCTATGATGCTAAACACTGTGACACTGATGTGTCAAATGCGATAATGGTGGACAGTATTTGCTGGATCTCCCAGATTAAAACAGGCTTAGAATTAGAAGTAGCATCCACTTCCAAAATAGCTTGCCTCTGGAAACTCTATGAACTTGGAGATAGGAGGAAAGTTACACAAGTGTCCAAGTCTTTCATTCATAGGTCACCATGAGTCATCTACGACTCGACGGCACTTAGCAACAACAATAAAAGTGGCAGTTAAAAAACAGTGTCATTTGAAAATGACAGAGAACCAACTGAAGTCTGTAGGAATGAGTAGACAACCTGTCAGACTTGCATGTATTCTCAGCCTGACCTACCATCTGGCAGGGAGAGGGCCCTTGAGAAGTTCAAGTGGAGCTGTGTGCACGAACAGAGGCATCTCCAGGGTCCTGAGTGCACGTGTGTGATTGCACTTCCATGTTTGCAGTTTTGAAAATTTCTCGATATTGAAACTTAATAATCAAAGTCAAGTTCTAGGTGTAATGGCTCACTTTTATGCAAAAGAATAAAGTTGTATGGAATGCAGATTATTCCCAGGGTTGTGATCAGCACCCCAGGCCCACACTAGGCCTCAGTAGAGCTGAAATGTATCGGAAGGAAGCTACTCATCTGTGAGGGAGGGGGCCTCTGCACCTGTCAGTTCATAGGTGGTTATTATAGAACCAGTCACTGAACCTTAAGTCAGCACGCCTGTGTGCTTGGAGGGCCACTGACTAGGTCTGAATCATGGGAGGCCTGTGCAGTGTTACTATGAAGCAGATCCAGGGAGGCAGGGGAAGCAGAAAATGGATCTGAGAGAAGGCAGCTCGGCATGACCTTAATGCTTCACAGGGTGCAAGGAGAAAGGATACTAATCCATGGCTAGGGTAGCCTGAGCTGGTGGGCTAGTGGGTTAGGAATTGCACTGCCAACTTATAAGTATGTAGTTCAACTCCACCAGCTGCTTCTCGAGAGAAAAATGGACAGTTTCCTCCTGTGGGATTTACAGCCTCAGAGAACCCGCTGAATGGTCAGCTTTTAGTTGGTCCCAGATCAGCAGCAGTGATTTTTTTCAAAGAAAGAAGACTGGTTAGCAGGAATGAAAGTGAAGAGTAGGGGACACAGCAGGGCCCATTTAGAAGGTCCAATCTGTAAGGTCATGGCAGCACCCAGGTGGGCTTGCCCAGGTGTGGGGGGGCTTCACACCTAGATTATCAGGAAGCTGGGGCCACTGTGAGCATGTGCAGGGATGGCATTGACCTAACACTTCAGGAGAAAACTCTGCCCTTGGCTCCACTCCATCGAGTCTGGCTGGACTCCCTTCTGTCTGTCGATGACCCTCTAGGGCCTGTGCCATCATGGTAGCAAGCACAGAAACCCACTCGTACCTGAAGGTTAAGGAGAGAGGCATGCCCCAGCCTCCTCGCTGTGCCCCAGCCTCCTCACCATGCCCCAGTCCCTTACTGTACCATTCTCCAGCTTCCTGTCTCCTCCCAGGTGAACGAGCTGCAGAACCTGACCAGTGCAGAAGTCATCGTACCACGAGACCAAACGCCAGATGAGAACGAGGAGGTGATTGTCAGGATCATAGGGCATTTCTTCGCCAGCCAGGTAACTGTGCTATGTGGGGCCCCCTCCCTGCCTCCAGTCTCTTCCATTCTGTAGCAGTGCTGTGGTAGCCTCATCAGGAAACCTCAAGCCCTGACCCACCACCCTGCCTTCCCAAAATGGAATCATTTCTCTCTTCTCCTCCTGGCTCTTCAACCACACCAGCTGCCTGCTCCTGTGGGCATTCTGGGGGAGTTTGAGGAGGTTCAGGACATGTACACAAAGCGAGTTTCAAGCCCCTAAAATGCTTACATTTGAGGTCCCTGCTCCCCCTTGACCCTCAACTCAGGCCCTAATTGCAGCCCCTGTCTCCTGAAACCCCTGCCCAGCCCCCCTCCAGGCTGCCCAGCCTGCAGGCATGGCCACCAGCTTGGCTCCAGTGAGGACTCAGGTACTGATTGCAGGATGCCCCCATTGCTTCTTCCTCTGCCTTCTTTCCCACCTCCTAACCCTCTCAGGACTCAGAGCCTCACACAGCTGTTTTGGTCATTCTGGAACAGTTAGTGCCTCCGCTTAAGTTGCCTCGATCTTCATGACGCTTTTCATTGGTTGGGTTTGGGTGTCGAACAGTCCCTGTCCCTGTCCTCGACTCGTGAGGACCGAGGTCTTAGTGGACATGGAAGGTGTCTAAGCTGTCGCCTTGGCCTGACTGCAGAATAGAGAGCCCACCTGAGCCACTGTCCCAGCCCATCCCTTTACCCTCAGCCACTCCTTCCGTGGTCCTGACGGTACAGGCCCATCTCACCCAAGCCTGTTTCTTCAGCTCTCAGTTTCTTCTGTGCTCTGGGAATGTGTGTGAGGACCCACTTCCCTCCCAGGGTTCAGGCTTCCTGGGGGCGCTTACAAGAGCATGTGGGGTGAGATGGGTGGGGCCAGGTTCAAGACCAGGCCTCCTGCCTGGTTGCTCCGGGGCTTGTATCTTGGTCCATACACCCCTTGACCTTGTCACTCCCTCCCTCTCCGTCTCACCTATCACCCTCAAGTCTCACCTATCACCCTCACGCTGTCCCTAGTAACTCTAGAAGCAGGAGGGTGGGAAGCCCTGAAGCTGTTTATCTGGTGATGGGGATTGCTGTTTGAGATCCGCAAGGCCCTCTGCTTGCCTTCCCAGCCTGTCAGTTAATTGGAAGCTGTAGGCTTCCCCCCTCAGCCTCCACAGAGGCAGGCTTTGGTGAGGGTTTGCTCAGGGGTGACGAAGGGGCTCTGAGACATTTTCATGCAGAGAAAGCTCAACAGTAACCCCCTCTCTCCAGAGTAAGGGGCCTCACAAAATACGTAACCCATAGCTGAGCTTACCGCCCTCCCTCCCCACCAAGTCCCACACCCCCAACCACCCCAGTGCTCATCCTCAGACCTGGGTTCCTTTTCTTTCCCTCTGCCCCGTCCCGCCCTTGCTACAGACTGCACAGCGCAAGATCAGGGAAATTGTACAACAAGTGAAACAGCAGGAGCAGAAATATCCTCAGGGAGTCGCCTCACAGCGCAGCAAGTGAGGCTCCCACAGGCACCAGCAAAACAACGGATGAATGTAGCCCTTCCAACACCTGACAGAACGAGACCAAACACAGCCAGCCAGTCCGGGAGCAAACCAAAGACCATCATCCTGAGGAACGCATGAGAAGTCAGCCGAGGGAGGCCCTGGGGCTGTGGAGGGAGGAAGGGAGGAGGGCAGACCTCTCAGCAGAACCACAGCGCACCGGCAGGGCCCGCCTGCTTCCACAGGTCTTCCGCCGGCTCCCCAGCCATCCACGTCACCACCCGCTCCATCTCGCCTTCTCCCACGACGCTATCCCTTTTAGTTGAACTAACATAGGTGAATGTGTTCAAAGCAAAACAAAATTCACATGCTGTTTCTTTTTATTTTTTCTCTTTTTTTTTTTGTGGAAAATAGTCTCTGTACATGTGTGTACATATTAGAATGGGAAAGATGTTAAGATATGTGGCCTGTGGGTTACACAGGGTGCCTGCAGTGTTAATATATTTTAGAAATAATATATCAGATAACTCGACTAACTCCAATTATTAATTTTTTTTCTTTTTAAAGAGAAAGCAGGCTCTTCTAGACTTTGTAAGAATAAGGTCGTTCATTGGGGAGGGTGGCCCTGGTGATGTAGTGAGGAGGCCACCCATTCAAAATTCACCCGGAGGGGAATCTTGTCAGGAGGACACTCTGCCGCAGTTCTGGATCACCTGTGTGTGTCAACAGAAGGGATACCGTCTCTTTGAAGAGGAAACCTCTCTTCATCCCTGTCTAGCTCACAATCCCCATTTCTCTCTGCTTCACAGGTTCTTAACTGGTTTTGCATCCCGCTGTATAATTCTCTGTCTCTCTCTGTTTATCTCACCCCTGCCCTGTTCTCCTTTTCTCTTTTTCCATCCCATTCTTTTTATTTCCCTCAGTACCCTGTATCTACGCACCCCCACCCCCACCCCCAGGCAAAGCAGTGCTCTGAGTATCACATCACACAAAGCCACAAAGCGAAACACACAAACCAGCCTCAACTTACACTTGGTTACTCAAAAGAACAAGAGTCAGTGGTACTTGTCCTAACATTTTTGGAAGAGGAAAACAGGAACCCACCAAACCAACCCAGTCAAACAAAAGAATTCCAGAAAGAAAGAACGGATTTTGTATTTTTTACATTTTGGTGTATAAGCCATCAGTATTCGGTGAAATGATTTCTTTTTTTAAAAAAAATGGAGGAAAATAGCAATTTATAAGAGGTTGTTGGCCCAGGGCGATAAATTTACAGGATTTTTTTTTTTTTAAAAAAAAACACACGAGAAAAACACACACATAAAAAGCTACCTCAGGTGTTTTTTTACCTCAGCACCTTGCTCTTGTGTTTCCCTTAGAGATTTTGTAAAACTGATAGTTGGAGCATTTTTTTATTTTTTTAATAAAAATGAGTTGGAGAAAAAAAAATAAGATATCAGCTGCCAGCCTGGAGAAGGTGACAGTCCAAGTGTACAACAACTGAGTCGTCTTCCGCTAGCCAAGAACCTCTATGGCCTTCTTGTGGACAGACCTTGAACATGTGGATTATAGCGATGACAAAGAAAAACAGAGAGAGAAAATAGTGGAGATGTCCCGAGTTTCAATAGGGTACGCGCCATTAGGGCTTTTTGTGCTAAAGGATGACCATGTACTGGTTTATGTGAACAAGCCATTATACCACCAGACTGCAATGCCAGTTTCCTCTACTGCAAACAGTGTTCTGTGACAAAAATGACAAAAAAAAAAGAAAAGAAAAGAAATATATCCAGCTAACAAGATCATGGTGTCTTGACCTCTTATTTTTACGGTGCATCGCCTCACCCTAAAACCTCATCTGGGCTCAGTCTTTGGGGGAGACTTAGGAGGAGGAGAGCGGTGGATGCACACAGGCACCAAGGTGCTCCTCCAGGGAGGTGGGCTCTATCCAGGAAGGTCTCCTGGAGAAGAGAAATTAGATCCATGCTCCCCAAAATTGGCTCCCCAACCTAGCAACATCAGGGTAACTTGGAGACTTGTTAGAAATGCAGGTTCTTGAGGTCCACTTAGAATTAAAAATTCTAGGGGTTGCCTCTCAAACTGTCTCTTCACAAACCCTCCAGGTGGTTGTGGCTCAAGTTAGAACCACCGCATATGAAGCTAGATAGGACTGTTGCCAAGGAGACGGTTCTGTTTATGAGGGAATGGGTGTGAAAAGTGGAACAGTAGTCCAAGGGAAATGGTATCTCACCCCCACGCAGTGAGTGCAAACAACATAGATGCCAGGAGTTAAGGGCCAGCCTGGTGGAGGAAGGGATGGCACGCTTGGTCCTCTGATGTGCTGGGAAGATTTGGGATGGGCCGTTTCATTTATAAACCCATTTATAGACCTATGGCTCTCTCAGAGCTGGGAAAGTTCAAACACTCTTGGGAATAAAGATCTAATGTTTTCATCAAAACAAAAAGTCAGTGCTATCCAGTCAATTCTGATTTACAGGAGCTCTGGTGGCTTAGTGGTGAGGAGTGGCACTGCCAGTCCAAAGGCATGTGGTTCAAAATCCACCAGCTGCTGAGCAGGAGAAAGATGGGCAGCCTCCTCACAGGGGAATTACGGCCTCTGAAAATCCTCTGGAGGGTCAGTTCTGACTCACAGTATACGACGACAACAGTAGGACTTCCTGACAGGGCATCCAAAGCTGTACCTCTTAACCCGTTCCGTGCAGCAGCTGGTAGGTACAAACAGCTGGCCTTTCAGTTAGCCAGACGTGTGACCACTGTTGTCTCCAGAGCTCCAACTTGATGGTATGGAGTGGTGGTGCACATGGTTGAGTGCCCGCTACTAACCAAAAGCCAACAGTTCAAGTCCACACAGAGGAGGTTCTTAGAAGACAAGCCTATTGGCCTGTTTCCAGAAAGTCACAGTTACTGCAAACTCAATGAAGCTCAGTTCTCTGAAGCACACGAGGCTCCGGGAGCTGGACTGGACTGGACTCAACACACCTAATTTTTTTTTTCTTGTTAGCGCTGTTAGCACAGCAAGGGTAGATTGTGGTGAACTGTTGCCTTCCAAAATAAGTGCATTCGTCTCTGACAGAATTCGAGAGTTCCCAAGTTGCATAAAACGTATTTCTCAGATTCCCACAGCTATTACTGATTTTCCCATTGCTGCATGTCCCATTTATCTGACGCTGATTTGACTTGTGACATTCCGTGGTGTGTAAATGAAACACAGCTGTTCTCCCCCGTGGAGAGCCGGGACAGGCTATCACTGCCTGGAAATGACTATCCTGAGACTCCCATCTCCATCTGCACTCCCCAGGGCTCAAGCCTACTGTGCTCAAAGTGGTTACAGCACAGGAGGAATCCTCCAGGCATCCAAGGTCCCTGCAGGATCTTCTCTGGCTTGAGGTGTTCAGATCACATGGTCATGCAAAGAAAGTACTCATCTCTAAAGGCAAAGCTTGAAATAGGTGTCCAAGAAATTGGTAATTATTTTGTCAGGATGAGTAGGAGTTGTTATGTGCCTTCGAGTTGCTTACAACTCAGCGACCTTATATATACAATAGCCCTGTGCCAACCTGATTGTCTCTGACACACCCACCCTCATTACCGCCATCACTGAGTCAGTCCTTCTCATCGATGGTCTTCAAGGAGGGTGAAGATGTAAGACCCTCTGGAAAGGGCCTTCCTGGCCATCTCTCTTTTTACATTGTGCTTTTATTCCAGGGGCCAAGGGTTGAAGTTTAACTTAAAGCTCTCTGTTGTTGGATGCCATGGAGTTAACTATGACTCATAGTGACCCCATGAACAGTTGATCTGTCCTATCCTTTGCCGTCCTCACAATCTCTCAACACACTTGTGCCCATTGCTGTAGTCACCATGTCATTCCATCTGGTTGAGGGTCTGCCTCTTTCCCCAGCTCCAGCTTTCAGAGTGTGAGATGAAGCTTTGTCATCTTTGCCTCCAAAGACCACTCTAGCTGCACTTCCTCCAAGACGTTACCTGTTTTTTTTGTAATGCATAGGATATTCAGTACTCCTCCAACACCACAACCCAAAGGCATCTGTTTTTTCATTCTTTCTCATTGTCCACCTCTAAGATGCACAACAAGTGATCGGGGGCAGGGAGGGGAAATGGACCGAATCAAGCACAACTTCATCCTCAAACTGCCATTGTTGCTTCTCGGTAATTTGGAGAGGTCCCTGACTGCAGACTTTCCCAATGTGATACGTCTCCTAATCTGACTGCTGATATCAGAGGTACTGATGATACTGATTGTGGATCCAAGTAAGAGGAAAGTTGTTAACAGTTTGAATCTCTTCTCCATCTTTCATGATGTTCCCTCCAGGCCCAGTGGTGAGGATTTTTGTTTTCTTGATGTTGAAGTGTAATCCATGTTGAAAGCTAAAGAAAGAAGTCTTTGATCTTTTACAACAAACATTCCAGTCCTCATTTTCAGCAAGCAAGGTTGTGTCATCTGCATTACACAGGTAGTTGATGCGCCAGCCCTCAAGAGTGTGTCTGTGAGCTTGGGAGGGAGAGATGGAGAGGGGTGCTGAGGTGATGCCATTTACCCTGGCACGAAGCACCAGTTTGCTGTCCTTAGGTTGCAGGTATAAAGGGGAGACCACAGGGAGAAGTGAAAGGCTTAGAACACCTCCAGCTGGCCTTGTTCCTCAGCAGGTTTGGTTTTCCCAGAGAACCCAAGTGCTGGCTTATTTCACACTTGTTTGCCTCTCTTTAGCTTCACAAGGGCAACCCAGGCAGGAAGCCTGTCCTCAGGGTTGGGGATGGGACATGGCATCCTGTCTCTGTGGACTGTGCTTAGAAAACAATTCACCACATACGGGTTTAGATCAGGACTGGGTTTGTATTAACTGCTGAAGCTATAAATCCTGTATTTTTCCTGTCTTGGCAAGACAATCTGCTTTTCTCCTGCCAACTTTAAAGTTACTATACCTGACCTTCCCAGAAAGTCTAATTGCACCAAAAGTATGCAAGAGGCCTCCGCCTGGTCCTCTCATGACAGAAGCACAAAACTAGATCTTTAGAAATTAACTTAAATTCTATGCTAAGGCAAAATGAAGTTGTTAAATGGAAACTGCTCAACAACAGGTTTTATTCCTTAAACTACATTAGTGAAGGAGTTTCTCCCAAGTCCTCTGAATATCCATGACCGTGTTGTTAGGTGCTGTGGGCGGTCCCTGTGCGCAGCGAGCATGGACAGCACACCCATAGTGGCCCTCCCAGGTGCTAACGTCTCACTGGACGGCATTATGCCTCAGCATCCTACGTGTCTTAAGTTGATTTCCGTTAACACGTTGCCGCAAATGACGGTAATACATGGGGGGGGGGGCGGAATGTGTTTCTAAGCACGGTCGTTAATTTAAAAGTATGCAGCAACGCGTTGACTGCCTGTTTCCTTCAATGTGGAACTCCAGAAAGGGAAGATGATACAGGTTGGTCAAAGATTAAACAAGGATTCCAGCATGGAGGGACAGCTTAGAAGACAAAACAGGTAACTTGTACATCAGAAATATGGCAAGATTTCAACAAAGGACTAAGGGAGAGGATTGCCTTAGATGAGAGAGGCAGGAGGAGGGGGCCAACTATTGGACGTCTAAGATGGGAAGCAGAGAAAATTGCTGACCTGGCATTCAGGGGTAACAGTTTGATATTAAAGATTGACCAAATTCGCCAACTCACAAATTTTGTTCATCATCAACTAAACTACTAGTTGTTGTCTGTAAACTCAGTCAAAGTGCAGTGGCTTCCTCCCTCAACTCTAGCTTCACAGAAGAACAGGAGTGGGGAAGGAGCTTAGCTCCCCGGAGGGAGGAAATGCCCTCCAAATCTCCGGGTGGAGGGTGGGGAACGAGGCTAAGGCACATAGTTCTGTCTTTGAACAGCTCATGTCCAATACTTCTTTCCACTGAGCAGTAATCTTTCCCTCCAACAGACACAATATCCATTATACATCTTTCTTGAGGTTTGAAGATTCCTTTTCTCAGCTCCTCCAGTCATTTATCTGCTCTCCGAGCAACATGTCCGAAGTATGTGAGATAAGCTGTCGTCCTCACTCCAAGGAGCACACTGGCTGGACCCTCTCCAAGACATAGCTGTTTGTTCTTTCAGTAGTTCATGGAATATTTGGTATTCCCCAACACCAAGCTCAAGGGCTTGTTTTTTCTTGCTTTTAAGAGTCATACTGTGAAGAAATGACAGCTCCCTGTCCCCTGATGGTTATGTATGACCTTTGAAAGGGCTGTCCGTCACTGAGGGTACTTGGGGAGGCCTTGCTCAGGCAGCAGAGCTAGAGGATGTTGAAGGCCAGGACACCAAGTGAAGGTCCACGTTCTGCCCTCAGCTCTCCCTTTCCTCTACCAGCCAGGTTTCTTTCCCACTTTTTCATACCCTAGCTGTATGACCGTGCACACTAAATAACTTGTCTCCTCTCTAAGATAAAGGGTTGGCCATGATAACCATGGTCTATAATTCTAATCAAAAGAGAATAAAATCCAAACCAATTTTCACCGAGTCAATTCCAACTTGTAGTGACCCTGGAGCCTGGTGGTAAGAGGTGATGCTGCCAACTGAAAGCTTGTGGTTTGAATCCACCACTGCTCTATGGGAGAAAGATGAGCAGTCTCCTGTGCAATTTACTGCCTTTGAAAACTTGCTCGAATTGGAGCTAGGAGTTGGTTCCGACTTGACAATACGTAACATAATCCTGTGTAACAGTAGAACTGCCCCACAGGGTTGCAAAGGCTATACTCTGTACCAAAGCTGATTGCCATACAGAATGGCTCAAACCTTGCGCCATCCTGCACTCACCTTGCAATCCCCACCATACTCAAGGTCACTGCATCAGTCCATCTTAAGAGTCTTCCCTTCTTTCACCGACCCCCCCCCTTTCCAAGCATGATGTCTTTTTCCAAAGACTGGTCCCTCTCCTGACAATATGCCCAAAGAATGTGGGATGGTTTTTCCATCCTGACTTCCAAGGAGCACCCTGGTTGCACCAAGAAAAATTTGCCTAGTGGTCTATGGTATATTCAACACTCTTCTCCAACACTGCAGTTCAGAGGCATCAATTCTTTGGTCTTCCTTAGTCATTGTCCAACTTTCACATTCATGTGTAGCGATTAAAATTACTGTGTTGAGTCAGGCACACCTTGGTCTTTAAACTAATATCCTTGCTCTTTAGCACTTTAAAGAGTCCACTGACAGACGATCTGCCCAGTGAAAGATGCCTTTTGATTTCTTGATTACTGTCACCTTAGGTGTTGACTGTAGGTCCGTGCTGCATTCCTTGTTCTCTTCCAACAAAGGCTTCTTGTTCCACATACTGGTTTCACATGATCACAATTAACTGTTCTGGAATTTCCATTCTTCTCAATGTTAGTCATACTTTATAATGATCTACACAGCTGAATGCCTTTGCACAGTCTTGCATAAGCCTCTGTTACTATTGTCTTTCAGTAGCAAATCAGCAAGATTTGCTGATCAACAAGACAAAAAAAAGACATGCTTTGGGCAAATTCTGACAAGGTTTTTTTGGATATAATAAATAGGATATTGGCCCAAATAATAAGTCACTTACAAAACAACAATACACAAGCTAATGTCCAACACTAAATACCAGAAAACAAGTTTTGAGGAGAAAAGTGTCCATGATGCAGTCTTTAGACAAGTTATCCGGCATGTTTGAAAATTTCATAAAAGTTCTTGCATATTGGCAAGGATTAAACTAAGAGTATTTCTGTACCCTGCTTGGAAATAATTATGTGACTGTTTTTGATAACACCAAATAAAGCACCACCTATATCCTTGAAACACTGGGGCTCCACACAGCCAGGATCTGGGTTTTCACCTTTGGTCCTCCTAACTCAGTGTCAGGAACCTCAGAGATTCACACAAGATAGGACCTGAGACCACCATCTAATCTTCTTAATCCGGTAACACCCAATCTCCCAGAAGTCCATCAGCTTCGTTAAGAAAGATCCACCTAGTGTAAAAACAATACATTCAATCTTTATAAACAAACCAGTATAAATTTTGTTTTAATAAAAGTAAAAATGGAAATCAAATTAGCAAGGCTAATTAACAAAGGTAATACCAAGTGCCACAGTGGCCTGTTCTATGTGTATGAGCATTGTTCATTCATCCCAGGAGTTAACCACTGTTACAATAAAAGAAACTTGAATGAATGAGTGGAAGCCCAAAATCTCTGTAAATGTTTATGAAAATTAATAAAATATAATTATAGGAAAAAAAATAAAAGAAACTTGAAAGCCACGGAATTAAAAGGATAAATTTATTTGTAAGTAGGTAAAATCAACACTGATTCCAATACAGCCAAACTTCAATGTATATATTAGGTAAATTAAAAGGGGGGAAAATATATATCTCAGAGCAATACAATTAGCTGGATTGATCCCCAACTTAAATATTAAAAGTTTGTTTGGATAACAGGTATGGTCTGCAAAGAGAGATCAGGTTCCCATGGAGCTCACAAAAGCCAATTTACACAGCAAAGCTTAACTGTTGTACCCAAGTTACTACAAATTTAAATGTCTCTATATTCCTGTTTATAAATTGAGGTTCAATATATTTCCAAGGACACTTTCTCCTACATCCCCACCTTGGTCCGAGCATCCCACAGTACAGGCAGGTATCCATGGGCCTCCCCACATTGTGCTTAAGATCTGGGAGAAGGAAAACAAAATTCTAATAGCCTTAGGTAACCGAGGTAGAATGTGGGGCTCCTAAGAGCATCTTCCTATCTTCTTCAGGCCCCAACTGGGCTTCCCTCTTACTATCCAGTTCTGGCACAAAAAAAAAAGACATTTGCTCACTGACAAGTTCAGTACAAGCTGCTCCTAAGACGCCTCTCACATACTACATTCACCCCTGCACCATTCATTTTAGGCAGAACACAAACCGCCTCTCCAGTCAGCTTTTACATTGATCAATATTGAGAGTCATTACTAATCAGGAGCTCTGGACAGGGAGGGGGGCTGCTAACCCTGCTAGTTCACATCCACCAGTGGCTCCTTGGTTGAATGATGGGTAATCTCCCATGCAGCTTACAGCCTCTGAAAACGCACTGCAGGGTCACCTATGAGTCTGTTCCAACCAGACGAGTTTTCTGTTTCTGAGTTACTAAACAAAAAAAGACAGTAAATGGTTCCCTGGACTTTTTTTTCCCCAGGCCCCCATCACTGGTTTATTGTTGATAGCTGTTACTTATATTATTAATGGCTGTTCTCATTACTTGACCCCTTTTCTCATAAAGTGTTTAGATAGAAAAAATTGTTACTAGCAGGTTTTTTTAAACTGCAACACGCCAGTGCCTACAGATGCAATGGTCTGTAGTCTCTTGTACTGAATACGAGAACTCAGGGCATCTTGGGCTGGTTTCTCCAGAGAAATAAAATCAGTGAAGCTCATGTACTGTTCTAGATCTCAACACTCTGCTCTTTTGACTTCAGTCTGGTCCTGAAGAGTGCATATGCATGGCAAGCTCAGTGCAAGCTGCTCCTATGATGCCTCTCACACACTACATTCACCCCTGCATCATTCATTTAGGCAGAACACAAACCGCCTCTCCAATCAGTCTTAACACAAGAAATCCCAATTTCTTAGAAATTCAGGTGTAAGTTCTCGGAGGGAACACAGTGGAGCAAGTGGGAAGCAGGCTTTGAGTACAACTCTAGCCCAGGAAGTCTCTAGCCTCTCAGCTAAGCCAGCTGTCGGTCCCCAACACGCAGTGGCACAGCTCGGAGCCCTGAGGAACAGGAACAAGGATGTCAGGAGGGGTTCTTCATGCAGCCTCAGCTGGAGACTGTACAGCCAGTTCACTCTAGTCATCACCTAACACATGGACTCTGGTCTGGCCATCAAGTCGATCCACACCTCAGGGAACCTGGGTATGCACAAAGACTTGCAAGTCTAAGGAAAATGGCTTGCAAGTAACTACCACCAGTGCGCACCTACGTCAGGCAGCCTGGGCTCCAAACAGCGGGCATGGTCAATCAGAGCTAACAGGTGCCAAAATTTTCTGGTTCCACCTCTTGCTTTTATGCACCAGAACAAGTTCAGGAGTTTCGAGTAGGAAGAGGGCTGGAAATCATTTCAGCATATACTTTTCAGATTCTGCCAGGCCACCTTTTATTACATTTAAAAAGCAACAACTAGGCATGAGGATCTTGTCCTAGATCTTAACAAAATATGTCCTGACCACTCTAAACTCTCTGAAATTAAAAATACATAGCCATATCTGTAAGGTTTTTAATGAACAAAAAGTTAAATACAAACTTTCATATGCAAAATAGATTCTTGTATACTGGTAGCATCAAAGCCAACTATTAATTTTTTTTTCCCACAAATTTCAATGGTGGTGGAGTCCTAATGCGTATAAAACTTCATTTTGGCTATAATGTTAGAAAAAAAAACCCTCGAGGAAAAATAGCTTTAAATTGAATATTTTCTTTTTAAAATACACACAATTCCAAGGTTTAGGTGCAATCAGATCAGGGTTTCAATTGAAGGTTAGGGGTTTACAGTTATTTAAAATCCAGTTTTGAGAGTAAGCCAAGTCATCTTGTTTCCACAAAAGGAAGTCTCTTTAGGATGACCATACCACTCTTCTGAAGACATTCAGAGAACCAGTGTTTTCTGGCCACAGTTCCACTTTTTTCCTTAATACTGTGCCAACGCTGCAAGTGTCAGGCCCCAAGAGGTGATCAGAGCCCTATACCACAGCACCATAGCGCTTCTCCCAGCATGCTCAGGCCTCAAAAAAAAAACACACCACCAAAAACGAACCAAAAATCAACTCTCCAGCTTCATGTTGGCAGCTGCTGCTCCAGCCCTGGAGAAATTTAACACTTCCTTCCTCCGCTCACAGACTGCTCTCTTGATCTTCAGCAGGGGGCAGGAGCTTGATTAACTTTCCTTTCAGAAATAAATAGTTCAAACAAGTAATTTAGGGTTATCTGTCAAAGAGCAGGGGAAATCAGCCACTGCCCAGTATGTTTGCAAATGAGTGAGCAAATGAATACACATGAACACACAAAGGAGAAAAACACAATTTAAACACTAAATCCTGCATTTCCCACATTCATAGGGAAAAAGAAAAAAATTCTTTAAAAAATCAAAATATATTTATTTAGCGTTTGTTCTTGTGTGGGTTGAGCAGTCCAGGGCTCTGAGCAGGCCACAGCCCTTACGAACAGGTTGCGAGCAGCCCTCTGCACACCAAGTCAGGACTGAGTGCAGGCAGAGGCCTCCATGCATTTGGACAGCTCAGTACCTGAAAGAGAACTGAAGTGATGCCGGGACTTTTAAAACTCACGATGCATGAGGTATATGGAACCATCCAGGAAAGAACCAGCAGCAGCTAGAGGGGCAGGCAGGGCATTTCACAGCAGTTGCTGGTGAAGGATTTCCCACACCATCTTCTTCCGGAAAAGAGGCATCTGGCACTGCAAGGAATGCAGGGAGGCATTACACACCTTTGCCCATTTATTTAAACTATTTTATCATGTATTTGGTCAAAGTTAACACACAAAATTAGGTATAATTTAGAAAATTTATACAATAAATTTGGTATACTGTAGAAATTTAGTCATTTCTACACAATTTGTTCCAGAACATTGTTTGCATTTCTCAGAGTGTCAATCTGCTTGTTCTGTTTCCAGTCATTTCATTTCCTTGTCCTCAAGCCTTAACTTCTGTCAGTCTATGCTTACAAACAGTATCATAGGCATTCTAACACGTTAAGGAAATAAAAGAATGCAGTATTACAATATTGTAGTAATTTCATAATAAAAATGTCTCAAAACCTAAAGTATATATAAAAAATAGAAATACCCAAGTGGTGGAACACATGTAACTTTTCTACTTTTTAAAATATATGTGTGTATGTAAAATTTAAATAAATGCAATTATATCAACTAAATTCTTTTTGCACAATCAAAATGTACATTGTCAATTCTGTTCAAACAGAAACTTCTTCTCATTTCAGAGAACAGTCCTCACCATTCAGCAGCAGCAAAGAATGATGCTTTACCCTACTTAATTTTTTTCCTAATACTTTAACCAAATGTGATAGTTTTCACAGCAGCAACACACCTGACAATTCCAAAATTACCTATAACTTGCAGAGCATCGAACCGTGCGCCTCTGGGATTGTAGCTGCAGCTCCTTGCCACTAGGCCACCAGAGCGCCCCTAAAAATTTATTTTTTTAAAAAAGTTAGGAATAGGGTTACCAGTCCCATTCCATTAGTCGGTATGGTTTGTTGGATAGACAACATCTATCAATATATGAAGTCCACTAAAAAATGATCTTTTAAAGAGTGTCCTTACGTAAAAAAGTTGCCTACTGGTGGCCTAGTGGTAAGAAGATGCACTGCAATCCCAAAGGTTGTGCTTAGAATCTACCAGCTGTTCCGAGGGAGAAAGATGGACAATCTCCTTCTCTGTGATTACTGCCTCTGAAACCTGCCAGAGGGTCAGCAATGGGTCAGTTCTTCCTTGAAGGTACAACAACAACCTTCATTACCATCGAGTCAGAACTGACACCCAGCTGACCCTCCATCAGGCTGCTAAGTCTTGGGAGGAAGGTGCCATTTTCTCCCTTGGAGCAGCTGGTGAATTTGAACTGATAGAGAGGCATGGTCTTTGGGTTAGTGCAATTTCCTGCGGACTAGGCTATGCAGGGCCACAGAGAGCCAAAGTTCATCAAAACAGAAAGGGAGAACAGTATTTATTCACAGTTCTATCTGAGGCTTTTAGCCAAAAGCTCAGTAGGCCTGATTTACTTTGCTCTTACACAGTGTGACCTACTTCTTCCTTTGGCCTGAAATATTACTAACACACAAAGCCAGAACACTGGAGTTCAAAAATACGGAAATTGTTCACTGTCACCAGGGCAAATAATAAGCCTGAACCTCTCCAGAGGAGGGCTGTGGCTACAAAAGGCAAGACTAGCCTAGCTAACATGGGAGCTTACTGTGTGCCAGACTCTGGCAAGTGCTTTAAGCTGATCTAATTTACTAATAAGTACGTGCATGTGAAGTCTTCACTCACCTGAGTAAATGTGATAGGTTTGTCTCTAGAGATATAATCTGCATATTTACAAGTAAACATTCCACAATCACTTCCATTCAACTGTTGAGGAATCTCCTAAAATTAAATTAAAAAGAAGGGAGAAGGAGGTGAAGCATCATCAGATAAGAACTCTCCTGACACACTCACACTCTCTCTCTCTCACACACACACAACACACACACACACAGAGGCTTACTCTAAAATCCAAAACAAACCCACCCTCAACTGAGGGTTTCTGAGCCTATAAATCTTTATGGGAGGAGACTGGCTATCTTTCTGCTCAAGAGCAGTGGATTCACAGTTGACTGTGATTCGCAACCCAACATTACTCAATACATCACCAGGACTCCTTGGTCTTACTCTTAAGTAGTACAAAAACCTTTAGCATGATGTAGAGTATGTGACCTCATAAAAAATGTTTTTCAGCAGAACAGAGAAAAGCAAAATGAGAGTTCCATCTTTTATCTCAAAAGCAAAGAAATAAAATTGAAAGAAGGAACCAGGAATTCAGACACTTTTATAAATTTTGAAAATGGCTATCTGTGGTTCAAGAAGAAATGTACTTAAAATACAACCAAGCTACTCCAATATTGCTGAGTGTAGTTTCTCATCTCTAGCCAAGGGACCTCCTTCGAACTCCACAGCTTCAAGAAGGAGAAAGAAACCTCTTGACAACCTTTAACCATTTGGAATCTGATTATTCAGGTGGGTTCTAAAGCTAAGTGAGAACTCGGCGCAAACAGCACTGGTGCATAAACCAAGACGGCAGATTCTAACTTCACATTCATTAAACTCACATGTCCCCAACCCTGTGCTATGTTGCTCTAATCTTCAGCAGCCCTTTACACACTCTGGCTGTCAGTCATAAAGGGCACACAATTATAAGAGTATGGAAGAGGCTAGAAAACTAGATTACTGGAAAGGAACTCAGTGGGAGAAAATGGGCAATCTCTTCTGTGTCATTTACAGCCTCCAAAAACCCACTGGAGGGTCAGCTATGACTGGCTACAGTTCAATGGTAATGAGTTTTACTGTGAAAAAGAGCACACAAGCAGCCCACCCCTACACTTTTCTCCATTAGAAACACAGAATCCAGCAGTATAGCATCTCTCACTGTGGACAGGACTGCTGCTAAGTCAATTGTGACTCACAGGGGCCCTCCATCAGGCTGCCAATGCTCTAATCTTAACACAAGGAGATGTCCTCATCTTTCTCCTAGCTAGTGGTAGCGAATTGGGACTGTGGCCCTTTTGATTAGCAGCCCGACACTTGTTCTACTATGGCACCACGGCTTTGGACAGGAATGCAGAACCGTCACACATGAAGGAAAGGAATGTGCTTCCTTTACTATTACATTTCCTGGATCAGAACACAGTATTCACCCTAACAAATGCTTCTTGAACCTGTGCTTTCTTCAGGAAATGTCAAAGCATAACCTTCTAATTATTCAACAGAAAAACAAAAAGCATTTGGATAAAAACAGCTTAGTTACTACAAAGGTCAGAGCTCAAGGTCAATTTATATAGCAGATTTTAAAGGAAAGCCATTAGGACTCAAAGATGGATGCATTTTCAAACTCTGAATATCAAATATGGGAAGATACAGACCAGATTCAAAATAGCTCCTTGATTCTGATGACCCGCAGCATGGAATCCTTGAGACCCATATAAATAAAATTTCCTGATAAAAAATCTGGACAAGAGCTCTAAATTTACATTAACACTAACCAAGAAAAGTAACTGACGTGAATGGCTTTTCTTCTTTAATTCTGAGACAGCTGCTAGCACATTTACATTTGGGCCAAGAAGACAGAAGCTAAGAAGTCAGGGACTGGGTTAAATTCATTGCAAAAGATTCAGCAGCAGGTCAGTCCTGAAGAAGTCTATCTGAGGAGAATGAATGCCTGAGGGGTGACCGAGGGGAGGAAGGACACCATGGGAACCATGTGAGGCTGGCATAGAAGGCATCCCAGCATTTCAGATTCAGATTATCTTCACTTACGTGTGGCTTCATGCTGTAATGGGTCCATTCTAAAAGGTTTAGATCAATATTTCTTTTGGTCTTACTTTCATCCTGTAAATACTGACTGAAAAAAAAAACAACAAAGAAGAAATATATCCATGAATCCCTATGGACACTTAGTATCATGATTACAAAGGACTTTATGACATTTCCCAAGGAGGTCTTGCCCAAACCCTATTAGAATTTAAGTGTGATGGGATCTTTGCTCTTTACATTTAATTCTTGTTGGGTTTTTTATTTTCCAATTACAAAAATTGCACATGTTTGCTTTCAAATGTTAAACATATAAAATAAAAATCAAAAGACCTCCTGCAATAACTTGCAGTTTGCAGCATGTATTCTGTATTCCACCTCCATACACACAATTTAAAAATCATTATTTTACTTTTAATAAGTAAGCTCTTTATGTTATATTTTGCAACTTGCTTTTTCTTTCTTAAAAACAGACAAGAAACAAGACAACTGGCTTGGACAGTCTACCTCCCCCCACCTAAATCACTGCCCAGAGAGACTGTTGTAAATTAAAGGAGACCAAACAGACATTAACCGAGTATAACATGAACTTGGACTGGGACCCTATATGGGCAGGGGCAGATCTGTTTCACAGAGTTTTCAATGGCTGATTTTTGAAGTACATTTCCAGGCCTTTCTTCTGAGGTACCTCTGGGTGGATCTCAAACCACCAACCTTTCAGTTAGTAAGAGCTTAACAGTTTGTCCTGCCCAGAGTTCCCACATACTACTACTGATCATTTTCTTAAGTGTGATGATGGCATTGCAGTTATATAGTAGAATTTCCCTGCTGTTCAGAGATGTGCACTGAAGTAATAATTATATACAAACCTCTAGGCTATCAAATTTAACAATCCAGGCATCTTGGTTCTCAAGCTAAAGTAGGCCAGTGTTAAACTAGGATGACATACACACTTAAATAGGGAAAATATCACTAGTAAATGGGTAAAATTGGCTCTTACTGAGTAAAAAGCCAAGGTTGGTAATCCTCCATGCTCAACTCTATGCAAGAAAATCTGCTTAGTATCTAATTTCTCATGTTAGGGGGAAATTCCATTTTTCTACTTGGAGCGCAGGGATGTTAATGGAAACAAGCTGAGAAACATCAGCTCGGAGACATTAGGGAGAAGGTGTGGGCCTCAGGTATCCATGGGAAGGAATTTACCACACTTAAAAAGGAGCAAAGAACCAACAAACACTATCAAGGAAATAAAACCATGAGTCCTTTTTTAAGTCCTATTATAATTAGCAATCAAAACAATGTATTTAAACTTTGAAAATTAAATCAGAGTAATATAAAAAAATTTAAAAACTACAATGTATAATTCCACTAAGAATATTTGTATGTTTGAAAATGTATATGTATGTGTACACATACATATAAATATATGCATTTTTTTATATAATTCTTTCTTATACAATAAAAACCAACTACTTTATAAAACATTTGGTAAATCTTATAATTTTTTTTTTAATGTGTGTACCATCAAATTGGATCTGACTGGTACAGCAGAGCAGCTGGTGGATTTGAACCGTGCACCTCTGAGATTGCAGTGCAGTTTCCTGCCACTAGGCCACCAGAGTTCGCCAAATCTTATAATTTTTAAAAAATTCTCTATACTTCTTGAAAAGAAATTTACAAGGTAAAAATTATGTTTTTTTTATTAAAGCTGAATAATGACTAGGGATGACGGGAAAATTGATGCCTTTGAAAAGCTGTGGTGCTAGAGAAGAGTACTGAATGGACTGCTAGGAGAACAAACAAGTTCATCCCAGAGAGGGTGAAAACAGGCTTCTCCTTGGAGTCAAGGATTCTGAAGCTTCATCTGACATACTTTGGACATGTTGCAAGGAGGGACCAGTCGTTGGAGAGGGACATCATGCTTGGAATGGTGGAGGGACAGCGCAGGAGAAGAAGACCCTCAATGAGATGGATTGATTCAGTGACTGGGGTAAGAGTGGTAGGTGTGTTGGAGACAATAAGGTTGGCATAGGATAGAGCAGTATTTAGGGCTGTTGTACACAGGGTCGCTATGGGTTGCAAGCAACTTGATGGCACATAGCAACAACAATTAAAGTAATAGTGCACAAAGAGAGAACTGAGCTAATTATCAGTTATTATAGCATTTTATCGTAGGATTTAACAAGTTTATTTATCCCTACTCAAGTTAAAAATAGAAACCTTCATTTACTTCCAATAAGCAGAGAGGTTCAACATGGGCTCATCTTACTGATATGCTTCCTCAATATCATTCATGTTAATATCTCACACAGAAAATAACTAAATATGTCTTAAAAGAATGTTTTCCGGCAATTATAACTTGAAACAATTGCCCAGAGACTATTACTCAAAAATTACTGCTAGATTCTATGAGATGAAGCTAACCATCATGAAAGCACAAAGATAAGTTGGCTTAGAAATGTAGAAGCATAATAACCCCCAGCTAACTGTCTTGAAAATACTCAGACTAAGGCAATCCTAAAGAAATTAAATTTAAATCACATGGATATAGTAGGAATCATTTACATGAGGACAAATGACAAACTCATTTTTAATGATGGAATTAAAAACTACTTCTTAACTGGAATCAGACATTGGATTGTTTTTCAACAAGAAGTTAAATTCAAGTTAAACCCAGAATGACTGGGAAGAGAGGCCACCATCTATCAGTTTCCTAGTGGTAGAAAGAGAATGTATCATCTATTAACGGCATCAGAGCAACAGTGAAACTGATGAGCATGTACTTACAGGAGAATCTCACAGATCCTGTGGCCTTTCTGTCCCATAGAATCCAAATATGTAAGACATTTTTTTCGTAGGTCTATAACCTATAGTGGAAGAATATCCAGAAAACTTTTAACTGTAGCAGAAAATTTTCACTTATAAAAAGAAATGCACTTTTATAAGTAATATATGTATTAACATAAATTAATTTCTAAGAAAAGTTTTAAAGAAACCTCACAGATGGCATTACAGTTTTATTGTATGAAATTATCTATTTTCCTCCCTAGAAAAGGGAAATTTATTCATTAAAACATGAAATGGTCTTCTCAGAATGACAGGATTTTTTTTCTCCTGCTTTCTTTTTAAATCTTTACCTTTCTACAATAAACCTGTATCATCTTGAATACAAAACTAAACAGTCCCCATGAGCATTAACACCCTTTCTTGCTGAGAACAAGAGCTCCCCCAGGACAGGGACAGGTCTTCTAACTTCCAATGTAGTTCCACGTAGGGGCTCTGAGGGGCTCTGCAGCCTCTGCCTCCTTCACCACTGGCCTTTCATTGACACAACAGGGTGTTCTTCATAATTTAAGAAAATAATTTTTACTGAAATTCCAACAATTAACTTTCTCAACTCACCACCAGACTCCAGTGTACCTTCCGATGAATAGGCACCAGAATAAGTTCTTGATCAAAGAGATTTATCCCTTTGGTCCATCTTTTTACTGCTTGGTAACCCCCAGACCTTAATTTAGGGTAGAAGAAAGTACTAAATGCATGAAGTGCTGGATAGCCTTGCTTTTTATTTCTTTCCATCAGAAGGTTCATGTAAAAATTAATGACCTAAAAAAAAAAAAATTAATGACCTGTAAAATTCTAAGAGAGGAAAAGTCAGAGCATGGCAAGTAAATTACTGAAACTAAGTATCACCCAACTTAGGCTGAAATGGGAGAAGGCAAAAAGTTTAGGGAAGAGAAGGCACCAAAGGAGTGGATAAAAGGACTGACAAACATAATTAGAGGATAAAAAGCAAGATGTACACAATTAGTGCAAACGGGGAAGGATTACAAAGGAATGAAATTATTTTCTGAAGCATATGACTAATATTTAAAAGAGCTAGGAGAGGGTTCCCAAGGAAAGAAGTTTGTGAAATACTGACAAGGTATTTGAAACTGTATTTTCATATTATGAAAACAAATATGCCTAAATAGGAACTGGAAGTAAATTTTACTATACGTAAATTATACCTCAACTAAAAAATTTTTAGGTGGAATGAATTATACAAAACACTAGTAGTTTGTTATTTTAAGCGGTGATTACTTTTGAGTTATATCACTTTCCTTTCCCCCCTTCCCTTTTCCTGTATTTTTAACATTTTCTATAATAACTTCCATTTGTAATACAGAACAGGTCACACAACAGGTTTAGTCATAAGGGACTGGAGCCTGGATGGGGCAAGCTACTTGTAATCACTTGCTAATTGGAAGGTTGTAGGTTTGAAACTTTTGAGTGGATCAAGATAAGAAAGGTCTGACTCGCAGTTCGAATCTACCAGATACTTCGTTGGAGAAGGAAGGGTAAATCTCCTCCTGTGCCAGTCAGATCTGATTTGACAGTACACAACAAGAAAAACAAAAACAACCAAAAATTTTTTTTTTCTTTCTTTCTTTTTTTTTTTAAATAAAATCCTTCAGAGTACTTCTATCTGTAACATATGGCAATTTAATAGTCATGAGTTTCAGTGCAATTCCTTACCAGTAAGCCACCAGGGCACCTTACTTTACACATATACTGAAAAGTACAAATGTGAGTACAGATGGTAGTATCTATATTCCAAGTGTAAATACAGATATAAGTGGGCAGGTACATATATTCAGTGAAGACAGATGATACTCCTTAGATATAACCAAACTGCTTCCAAGCTTGGTCTTCAGGGGTTGAAAGCTTAGGATAATGGTCTCCTGACACAACACAGTTAACTGACATAATAAAGTTCACAAAGTTCATGATCTGCATTCTAGTAGAGTGAGCACTAGCTGAGGTCTTAAGTGCCTCAGAACAGCTACTTCAGAAGCAACTCTGGTCTCTATTCCTTAGGAGCAAAAAAGGAGATGGTAACTCAAATCTCCGAGAAGTTACAAGTCTACAGGACTGACAGCCTACAAAAGGCAACAGCTCAATGACCCTGAGATCAGAAGCAGATGGTAATCAGCTACCACCATTAACCAATCTGACTGGGTCACAATAGATAATTATGGTTAGAATAGGAGGGAAATGCAAAACAAAACTCAAATTCTTAAAAAGGACTACACAACTGAACCAAGGCTCCGTGAGACTAATGCAGAGATACTATTTTTTATTGTTTTGTGCTTCGAGTAAGGTTTGCAAATCAGTTTCCCACACATTCATCTGTGCACATTTTGGTTTCTGATGTCCTCCACTCTAACAGCTTGCTTCCCTCCTCGTGATTCTCATTTCCCTCCATCCTTCTGACCTATCTCCTCCCATCTTCTGAGCTTTCTCCCAGGTAAGTATTGCACTAACAAGCTTGCAGAACTAATTTTCCTAATCAATGAACTAGAAGGGAATAAGGAGTGAGTACCTTCACAGAGCTATTGTTCACTTGACAAGCATGCCTATTGTTTGGCAGGAAGTTGAGTCCCAGGGATAAATTTAGTTATAGGTTTAAAGGATTAATGCGGTTTACAGTTTAGGAGTTCATACCTCAAGCTCTATGGGGTCAGAAGCCTGAACTTTTTTTAAAATTATTTTCTTATTATTATTATATGAGTTGATTTACAAAATTTGAATACATTATTTTCCAGAACAGATTCTTTCAATTTCCCTCACCGCCCCATCCATCAAATGATACAATTCCATGATTAATCCGTTCCCTCCTCCTGAACATCCTCATCCCTCCACTTTCACCCTCTCCCACCTTTAGACCCTTATACTCATTCTACAATAATGGTTTCATATACTAAACAGGCTTTTGAAATGATTTACATAATAACTGATAAATTTGGAAATTTGTCCAATTGGTCCCTACATTTTAGAGATTCACTGTCTTAGTTATCTAATGCTGTTATAGCAGAAATATCACAAGTAGGTGGGGTTAACAAACATTTATTTTCTCACAATTTAGGAGGCTAGAACTCTTCACAGCACTCAAGGAAGGCTTTCTCTATGTCAGATCTGGGATAGGTCTTTGTCTCATCAATTTTACTGATTTCTGGGGATTTCCATCTGTCTCGAGATCTATCTTCTCCCATTTCTGCTTACTTAATCTATTCCTTTATTTTATTATTTTTTTTGGTCAGAGATTGAGCCAAAACACATCTTACATTAGTCTTGGCTCATTAACACATATAGCATATTCCTAAACGGTATTATAACCATAGGCATAACTATTAGGATCTACAACATATATTTTTGAGGATGCAATTAAATCTGTAACATTCTGCCTTTTGGGCCCTGACAAATTCATTTTCTTTTCCTATGGGAAACACACAGATTTTCCTATTACATCATCCCCAAAGTCTTACATCAACTCTCAGCCCAAAATCTCATGTTCTGAGTCATCTATATTGCATATAGTGTATTGCATCCTTAGGCCAATTTCATCTTCAACTATGAATGTGTGAAATCTAGATCACAAGGGATTTGTTTCTAGAGCATAAAGGTGGAACAGGCACAAGATAGACATTTTCAGTACAAATGAGAGAAAATTGGAGAGAGATAGACATTCAACAGAGTCCTGGACATTTTTGTAATTTCTGAGTTTTGTTCAACATTTTTCTCCTGTTTAGTCATCTTGGAGTGGTCAACAGTAGAAGCTGGGTACCATCTAGTTCTTTTGAAATAATGGAGGCTGAAGTTCATGTGGTGA
Organism: Elephantulus edwardii; assembly: GCF_000299155.1. Classification (NCBI taxonomy): domain Eukaryota; kingdom Metazoa; phylum Chordata; class Mammalia; order Macroscelidea; family Macroscelididae; genus Elephantulus; species Elephantulus edwardii. Next base: position 10,169,898 of record NW_006399781.1, on the reverse strand, counting down.
CACTCTTTACTTCAAACCAAAACTATCCCAAGATCACCTTTTAGCAGAAAAGCCAAGTGATGCACAAAATAAAGGTTGGTCCCCATCATCTCAGTGATCTATTAAAAAAACCTGTATGAGGCCAAAGGGACCATCTTTAATCTAAAGCAAAACAAGAACAGGGAAGGGAAACTAAAGCACTGGAGGTGGAACAACCAATCATACAGCGCGCTGACAGAACACGAAAACAGAAACACCTAACGTCACTGACCAATCTGGGTGCAAGTTGTCAAACAGGAGCCTAACTTGCTATGTAAATTTTCACTAAAAACAAAAAGTATTATTTAAAAATCAAAAAACAACTAAGGATCACAACAACAGGCTTAAGCAAAGTAGAGGATGCTAGGATGGCACAGGATTGGGCAGGGGTTCAACCTGCTGTACTTGGGGTCACTAAGAGTCAATTGACGTCAAAATGCCTACAAACAACAACAAGGAACCCTATGTGCTCATTATATAGACTCTTCTTCAAATAAAGGCACTGCAGGATTACTGTAAGGGTGCCAGGTTATTGGAGTGATAGGGGAAGAGAATTAAAGGGCAATTTTGTTGAATACAAATGTGAAATTAAAAAAAAAAACAACTAAGGGCCAGCTTTTGCTGAATATCTAAGGATATAAGACAACAAATGAAGCAAATGTCAAGTTTTCAAGCCAATGAAATACAGATATATATATATATGTGTGTGTGTGTCACACACACACACACTGTGTACTTATCAAGACTGACATAGCCTGTATTATTGAAAAATGTAAAATGGCTCCTATAAGAAATCATCCAAATTAAGCATCAATGGCTGCTTCCGTCCTTCCATTCACTGTATGTCTCCAGGGTGTATAAATAAAACAGTGAAGTGTTGAATAAAATCAGGCATAGGTAAAGAAGAGGAAAATACAGAAAATGGCAGCAAATAATTAAAATTTAAAAAGAGATGTAATGGTTTTTGTTTTAAATAAAGCAAGAAATTGCTTTATCAATCCCTTATTAATAGAAATACAGCAAACAACTAAACATCATAGTAATTAAAGTGGAAAAGAAACACGTGAATTTACTTCATCATTGAGCCAGTGATAGTTCCTCAAGGTCTGGATGTCACCACGAGTGATGCGCAGTTTGAAAGCACTGCTAAGGATCTCGTCCTGTGAGCCGTGGCCAAGGGCATGGCTGATTTCTTTTTCCATGTCCTGAATGAATTAGAAAGTCCAGAGATTGCTAATTTAATACAGAACCACTACCAGATTATGAAAAGTCAGAGGAAAATACCATCAAAGACCAGCTAAAATACAATGTATAACTATCAAAGACCAACTGAAACACAAATGTATACAAATTTTGAACACATACCAATATAAAGTAAAAAGTATACATGTAAAAAAAAATACAACTAAACTGAAATACAAAAACAGGTATGTAGGCCACTAAGGAGGAGGGACCAGTCCTTGGAGAGGGATGTCATGCTTGGGAGGGTGGAGGGACAGCGCAGGAGAGGAAGACCTACAATGAGATGGATTCATTCAGTGACTAGGGTAATGGGATTAAGTGTGTCGGAGATGGTGAGATTGGCACAGGATAGGGCAGAGTTTAGGGCTGTTGTGCATAGGGTCGCTATGAGTCACAGGCTACTTGACGACACATAACAACAACAACAGGCCACTAAGTGGTCTTATCACTACATACATTTGCTATTAGCTTCTAGAAACATTAGTAGTAACATTTACACTTAAAGTATAGCTACTTTATTAAGCACATCATTAATCTTAAGTTTGGGACAGGTATCACTGCCAATTTTTATGGAAGAGAAAATCAAAGTCCTAGTCCTGTGAACTCAGGTTACATGATTCAAGTCATAAAATTATTAAAGGTAAAGCTAAGACTGAACCCAGGTGTGTCTGATTTCCAAGCCTTGTTCCTTTCACAATACCAAAATTCTTATTTAACACTTAATTTAACTTTTATATTAAAATATCAAAATACTAAAATTAGGGCATTTAAAAGGCCACCCTATTAATACTTGATACAAAGAAAGTAAGAAAGGCAGAAGTTTGAAAAACAAGGCAACAATTGCAGCCTCGTTCAACAGACAGCTTTTTTATTCTAAAGAGGTAAGCAGATAAATATTTAAGCTAAAAATTTAAAAAAAAAAAAGGATCTTCTGGGGGGTGGGAGGGGGACAAAACCAAATAAAACAACAAAACCACACTTAAACACTTTAAAAAAAAAAAAAAAAAAGGATCTATAAATGCAACGGAAACTTCTTCCCTCCACTTATCTTAATACTGCTTCCTCCACCGCACAGTGTTGCTTTTTTTAATGGAACTTTCTCTCCATGTGCATGCCCAACAAAGAATATGTGCTTCCAATCTATGTACTGACTAGAAACTGCCCACCAGCTACTAAACAAAGGCGGCCTGGTGGCAAAGTAGTGAAGCACTGGGCTGCCAGCAGAATGGTAAGCTATCGGAAGCCACCAGCCACTCCTGAGAAGGAAGATGAGGCTGTCTCCTCTAGTTAAGATTAGAGACTCAGAAAGGCCATGGGCAGTTGTCTTGAGTCAGAACTGACTGGATGGGGGCAGATCTGGTTCTGAATTTGAGAAGTGGCAAGGAAAGCTATGCTGCTAACTCAAAGGTCATGTCTTTCTGGTGGTTCAAGTCCACTGACTGCTCTGTGGGAGGACAGGCAATCTCCTTCCCTGAGATTTATCTTCTCTGAAAACCAGAATGAAGGTCAGTTACGAGCTGGTTCCAACTGGGCAGCAATGAAGAGGAATAAGACAAAGAGCACTGGTGGTGTGGTCTGCAGGGAGTTGTGCTGCTAACCACTCTGGCAGTCTGAACCCACCAGCCGCTCTATGGGAGGAATATGGACCAGGCCCTCCCTGTGACTGACAGCCTCTGAAAACCCACTGTAGGGCCAGCAAGGAGTTAGTTCCAACTCCATGGCAATGAGTTCAAGTTGGTTCTGTGTTCTTGTTTTGTTTTGTTTTGTTTTTATTTTTGCGTAAGTGTACCGTCAAATCAGATCTGACTGGTACAGGAGGAGATTGTCCCTCCTTTTCCCGGCAGAGCATCTGGTGAATTCGAACCCTGTGCCTCTGGGATTATAGTTGCAGCTCCTTGCCACTAGGCCACCAGAGCTCCCCAGGTTCTGTGTTCTTAAGCAAGATAATAAAAACCTTGGTGCCACAGTTCATAATGAGTCAGGCTCCTAAACAAAAGTCAGCAGTTCAAATCTACCGACTGCTCTGAAGAAAGGTGGCCAGTTATTTCTTGTAAAGACTGATATTCTTGGAAACTCAACGGAGGGTATCTATTAGCTGGAAACTACTTGATAGCAGGTTTTGTTCAGACAATGGTAGAGAGAAAGCCAAAATGCAGATTGTACACATTAAATGAGAATTTCTAAGCAAGTTAATTTTCTTGTTTTCTGTAAGTTTTTATTATCTACAAAAGCAATAGTCAATGAAAAGGACATTTAAGCAAACCATTATCACATCAATTGCAATGAACTCATTCCTACTGCCAAACCTATGCATCTAATTTAACCTATTCTTTTTTATTTTATAAATTTTTTTAAATTAATGTTAATGAACATTTATGGAGATTTTAGATTTCCACTAAAGGTTGGGAAAATAAATCTAGAAAGAATCCAGCATATCCCAGGATGCATGCAGTTATGACTACTCACATTTTCAGATCATCAAACTTATCCCCTAGTGATCCTTCATGGATCACTAACTGAGTGACAGCCAAGGTGACTGAACAAAAACAGATTTTTTTTATATATTCACCTTTCTCTACTCCAGCCCGGAATAAGGCTCTCAAAAGAAAACATTCATTCAAGTCTAAAATAGCTGAAGTTATTTAGAAACATGCCTCCTACTTGGAGCAACACGAGGGACAATACCTCTGTAAGTTCAAGAAGCTCATCTGTTCTTCTCTCTCTCTCTCTGCCCGAGTAATTCTTTTCTCGTGTCTCAAGGACTGACATTTTCCTCCTGAATAAGCCATTGCTTCCGCTGCCCAGGCGGAGCCGGGCGGACACTTCTTCAGACAGGTCAGGCTCCAGCTGATGTCCTCTCCTCTGATCAAAAAAGTGTCTATATTTTATCGACATGGTTCATACTTGCACATATAAACAGATTGCAAATGAAATACAAAATGGTACCTTTATCTTGTTAGAAAAGAGAATAAACAAATTGCCAAATGAGAATACAAAATGATGCATAAAACATAGGATCACAGGAAATCAAAATTTAAAACTTAGAATATTCATCCCTTTCGCTGGCTCTAACAAGAAAAAAATATCTTCAAGTCTTATATCCCAATTAAGAAGCAGTCCTGGTAGTGTAGTGTGCAACATACTGGGCTGCTAACCCAACGATCAGCAGTTCAAATCCATCACCTGATCTTCAGGAGAAAGATGAGTTGTTAACTCTCATTAAGACTGACAGCCTTAGAGACCATATGGAGATTCCAATCATGAGTTGGATACAACTGGAAAGCAGTAGATTTAGCCCAATTAAAAGGAATATGATGAAAAAGCATTTTTGAGAAAAAGCAGAACAAGACATAAGGTAATTGATTGTACCAATCAATTCCTTCCTTATTTCCTTGTACTCAAGAAGCTGTTGGACCTCCCCCCAGTCCCAGGTTATAATGCAGGCTCCTCAGCCAGATATTAAATACCTTCACTCTGCCCTTATCGACTTGTACACCACAGGTGACAAAAGAGTTCCTCCACTCCGACACGACATTGGGAACAACAGAGAAGGGAAAACCTTAAGACCAATTCTCATGAAGAGGTGCAGTAGAAGATAAACCTGACCGAGCTGATGCTCAATACAAAGTTGCTGTGAGGTGCCCCTGAGTTGACCACACCTGACAGCAACTCTGAACAAGACACCTGAATCCTACCCTATCCTGTCCCATCCTCACCATCTCTGTAATGTGCAAGCCCATTACTGAAGTCACTGTGTGACTGCAATCTGTCTCGCTGAGGATCTTTGAGGATCTTCCTCTCTTTAACTAACCCTCTACTTTTCCCAGCGTGCTGTGTTTTTCCAAGGTCTGGCCCTTTTGGACATGTGAGATAAGGTTTTACCACTCTTGCCTCTAAAGAGCACCGTAATTGCACTTGCTCCAAGACAGATTTGTTTGTTCTTTTGGCAATTCTGTATATTCAATACTCTTCACCAACACAACTCAAAGGCATTGATTCTTCTCGTCTTTTTCTTTTTTTCTGGCTACATGTTAATTCAACACAAAACAATTCCCTCCAACTTTACTGAGGTGGCTGACCACCTCCATGACCAAATCTGCCTCTAAACTGGAATTCAGCTGCTGACCCAACCCCACCCAGCCCCAGCTTTCTTGTCGGCACCAGGAGGCACTGTGCTCCGTCTGTATGTGTCTCTGTCAGCCTCTCCTGGAGTCAGTCTTGCAGGTCATTCACCTTCCAGACATTCAGGTTGTAGTCTGCTAGTCTCAGGATGGCTGTGGTACGGGGTGGTGCAGGGCGGTGTACCCAATCTCAGGGGGGCAGGTGGAGGTAAACATGCAGATACCGGGTACCCTCTTTGGTAAGGTAGCAGAAGGAATGTCTCCATGAGAACTGTTCCTTCATACAGCCTATGACTTGAGACTCTGCATGGCCTTCTAGACAGGAAGGTTTGCCATGTTTTTGTCTGCCAGTCAGGGTACTCTGGCATGTGAATATCGTTCTTGGCCACCATCACCCCCTCCTTAAAAAGGAGTTCACATATGGCAATCAAGTTCTTCTTATGCATCAACATTGCAGTGGTGGCTGTGTCTGAAGCAGGGACTGGAAAGGCTTGTATTTCTTCCTCACTGTCTAACTTACACATGCCCTAGCTTACACACACATTATAAAATGTTTAACAACCTAAACTTCAAGTTTGCATTTTATTTAGCAATATTTCTTTGAAAACTGGATTTGTAGCCAAAAGGCTTGTCAAATTTATCACTATTATTGGCACTACTATGAAGATCACAGAACACTTCTTATTCCAATATTTGTATGATCATTGTTAAGTGCCACTGAGTAGAATACGATTCACAGGGCCCCTATGAACAGATGTGAAGCCTGTCCTCTCCAATGCTATCTTCACCATCTCTGACACACTGAAATCCACTGCAGCAACCACTGTGTCAATCTACCTGGTTCCACTCGTTGGCCATCCTCCACTCTCCCAAGCATGATCTCTCTCTCCAAACTCATGTAGAAAATGTAAAATCCAATTAAGCATAAGATTGCTAATATTTTCAGGTAAAGCTGAAGCCTGACTCTGAAAATAGTCCTCAAGAACTCATCACTCCCTATTAACTAAAGACACATCTTTTAATAACATTATTTGTTGGTTTTGGGGTTTGTTTCTGTTTTTGATATTTTTAAATCCCCAGAAGAAGTCAAGCAGTAGAAACGAAGATTGGGATAGAGGCAACTTGGTCTCTGACTTTAATTTCTAAATGAAGAAGCTCCTGCATAGAAGTCATAACCCAGCAGGAAGTTTCATATCTTTATGTCTGCTCCTTTTCTAAGAGAACAATGAAACTGGAAATAAAAGTAATGTATATTCTCTTAACTCATTGCTGTTAAGTCAGAAACGACTCACAGCTCACTCTTGATTGGGTTTTCAGAGGCTGTAAATCACATTGGAGCAGTGCCCATCTTTCTCCCACACAGCAGCTTGTGGAATTGAATCGTTTGCCTTTGTCAGTGAATGCACTGGTGTTGTTAGGTGCTATCAAGTCGAGTATGACTCTACCCACTAGGCCACCTTGTTTATCATGAGCACCAAAATTTTCACCCAAGTCAGGGAAGGAACCAAGGAAAAAATGTAACTAGGGCTTCTACTTACACCTTCATTTTCAACTCTGATTCCAACTGTCTTCTCAGTATCAGAAAATTTCCCTTTTGAACATCTGAGGGGAAAAAAATTGAAATTGTAAAGTTTTGTTACTATATATTAGGTTAGTTTTAGAATGAAGATTTAGTAATATTAAGCAAAAATTGCTTTAAACTTATATAATCCTCCAAACCAGAATCTGGCCAACTTTTTTCTACAAAGGACCAAAAGTAAGTATTTTAGGCTCCACAGATCTTACAATTTCTGTATAATCTTCTCAACTCCGCCATTATCATGTGAAAGCAGCCAAGCATTAATAGGCAAATGAAGATGCATGGTGATGTTCCAACAGGACTTTATTCATAAAAGCAGGCAGATAAACAAGATGTCCTAGTTTACCAATCTTTGCTCTAAATTATTACCTAAAATAGCAAAGTGTGTTGAACAAACTTAACTATGCCTGTATGAGGGATACTGATCACTAGGGATACTCACTCCATCTACATTCCTGCCTAAGAGGCAAGTGCTCCCCAACTCCTATTCCTGAGAAGGAAGTGACAGCTTTCCAGGCCCGGGGAGTATAAAACGCTCAACCACTTCTGCATTCACGCACTTGAACAGTCACCAGAGCTGAGGAACAGTCACTATTCCTCAGACACAGTTAACTCAACAAATAAAACTTACTAAAAAAATATGCATCTACACACACACGTGCGTGTGCACACATGCACTCATATACTTAGTGTATACCTCTTTTCACTTCTCATTGAACATAGAGGTCCCCTTGTTTCAACAATTCTATCTGTGGGGATGGTAAAGAGAAGATTAAAAAGCATTATTTTTTAATTATAAACATTTCCTTTACTAACCAATTATACTAGAATTTCAATTTCATTTCCCAAGTATTAAGACATTTCTTTACACTGAAATGTTACAAATTCCAAAGAATTGCACCTTCTTTACAAACCAAGTTGTTTAAAAATTATATATCTCTTTGCTCTTTAAATATAATCCTTAAAGCAAATGGTCTCTGCTCATTTGGGAAAACTTTCATCTAGCAAACACTTTGTGTGTGAAATAAGAAAATAAAAGGAAATTAATTTTATGATCACAAAACAGTTACTATCACCCAGATTCCTAGGAATGATAATCACGAGGTATTTTTATGACTCTACTTCATACCGAAAGAACTTTTTTTCTTTAATCCCTGGAACAGGATAAGCTCCAATAATAAATGGCTTGATGTTTGACAATGCTTAAAAGTTGGTGAGTCATCTTTCATTGGTATGTCATTTTTCAGTTTCAGATACACCCTCTAACATGAACTAAAATCAATATATTTTTTTTAAAAAAAGATAAAATCTGGGAACTCACACTGTTTTGGAACAAACTGAGTTGTTCTGATTCCATGATGCTGCTCATCCCCCCAGCCTCTGGTCTTTAACATATCCATCTGGCTTCTTTGATAACTTCCAGACACAAAAGATAAGGATGATCAGATACAAAATAAAAGGCTTCCATAAACATTCATTATCCAAATTGAAGCCTACTGATTAGCCTGTTATATTAAGCTGCATCATAACACAGTCATTGTTAGGTACCGTGCAGTCAACTACGACACAATGAACAGAGCCCTACAAACAACAGATCTGAACCTTGCTCTATGCTGTGCCATTTTTACAGTCTCCCATATGCTTGAGCCTGCTGTTTCAGTCACCATTATAGACAGACTGCAGAGTGCCTAACCCTGATTCTCAAGGAGCACTGCTGAACTGCTAACTGGAAGGCTGACGTATCCAACCCAGTGTCTCTGCAGGATAGAGCCCTGAAGATCTGCTCCCATAAAGACCTAGCCAAGGAAACTATTTTTTTACCTATGATGGTTCAAAGGTGTCTGTTACATGGGGTTGCTGAGTTGGAATCAACTTGACAGCACATCTCACAATAAAATAATTCTGATTCTAATACTTCAGCTAAGTTACTTAGTCTTCAAGTTTCTCTACTTCAGCTAAGTTACTTAGTCTTCAAGTTTCTCTAGGTGTGAAATGGAATATTTTCAATCCTTAGCATTATCTTTCTTGTCAGGGTGTGCTGAAGATAAAACCTGAATGTGGGATGACTCATATAAATAAACTAAATCTTTCAAATGAATAAAACAAAGTGTAAAATGATATCCACAGATCCTAAAACAACATGCAAAAAGTAGGATTATAAAAAACAAATTAATTTGGGCATCTTGCTGATCTTATAAAAGCAATACTTCATTAATCACAGTGCTGATTCCAACAGTGGTGAGTGAAAATAGAAAAAACATTATCACACTTACCAACTGAGCTAAAAGAATTTTAAAAACACAAAACCGAAACCAAACCAAAAAAACAGCGTATAACGTAAGCTATAATTTTTTTATTAGTAAGCTATGTAGTCTTTTACCTTTTTACCTTCAATTTGCTAATACATCATTTCTGGGATCTGTCTGTATTACCACAATACTGTTAAAATTATCATACATACCTCAATCAGCTAAGTTTTGTGGACTTTCTCATTTTTTGCTCCTGTCTCACAGGTGAGTATAATGACAGCTTTTTTCTGTTATTCTCATCTATATGTGCAAATCATCAAAGAATACTTCTTAAGACCTGGGTGACTTTAGTCTTGGTCTTATCTTTAAGTGGAGAGTTTCCCATTGTGCTCAGATTATGTCCACTAAAATACCTTGGGGACTCGTCATTCACACATATACAAATGAGGGGTGCAGGGCGGAGAGAGAGGAAGGAAAAGAAAGAGACAGAAAGAAACTATGGAGAAAGAAGGGAGCAGAAATGGGCAGGATGGAAGAGAGAGGAACACAAAAAGAGACCTACACTGTGCGCAGTGAGTGTGTGTGTGTTGGAGAGAATGAGAAATCTGTCTGTTTCAAATCACAGAGTTTAGAAGTCCTCTTCTCTAAAACAGACTTCTCTAAAGTCCTCTTTGCTATAGCAGAATGTTAAGTAAGAATCCATTGGAACAAAAGATTCTAAAGCTAACACAGTTTTTCTCTTTAAACCACTGTTCTGTATAATCCATTATTCAATAAAACATTCAGGCTAGCACAGGGCTAGCTCCTGAATTGCTTTTTTTTTTCCTTTTCAGCAAAGCCATTCCTATCAAACTCGGTCAAAAATAATGAAAAAGATGTATAACAAAACATTTCTCTTTTTAGTTCATTTTTACCTATGATGGTTTGAGGATGTAGGAGAAACAGAGTTTCCATGACCTCCCTCTTTCAGTCGCTCCAGTAATTTTCGGTATTTCTCTCGCTCCTCTTTTTGAACACCCTAAATTAGCATAACAGAAAAATACCAGTATGAGAAATCAATACTTTTCATAGCGGAGATTAAGAGTACAAATAAAGCCCACAGGTAGTTTTTATTTGTTAGCTTTTAAATACCTTTGAATGACCTTTAAATTAACTGCCAAGTTTGAAATACAAAACAAAACAACCCAAAACATCTTGCCTTTGAAAAATGGAATCAACCAATCAGGACCTACACGGCTATCCTTTTAACACAGGACATAAGCTGTACAGCCCACATTACTCACTTTTATCATCTGCTTTATCTAAGATGACTTCTAAGTTTTTCACTTCAGAATTAACCGCAAAAGCACTTATCAGAAATCATCTATTTATATGCTCAAAATATGCAACTTCCTAAATGGAACAGGTCTCACCAAAGCCACAATTGCCTTTTATAGTCTAAGCCAATGGACATCTTTTGGCTTTTATGTTCCTTGACCTTTCTTGAGCATCCTGTTGGCCATGACTGCCATGCCTTGTTGAATCACTTCTTCTGCCTTATCTTTAAATTTCTTCCTAACATAATTTCTATTTCTTCCTAACAGCAACACCAACATGTATAAACTGCCTAATTACACTAAAAAAATACCTCTGGAAGGATATAAAAAGGTAGCTTGTGCCTTTTGAATTTTGGCTATTGTTGTTGATTGCCATCGTGTCAAGCATGTTTCAGCAACCCTATGAACAAAAGGTCTGAAGCCTTTCTATAACTACTATCGTCATTTATCAAAGTTCATAAGAGTTTCTGGAGGCATGCTGTTTAGGAAGTGAATGCTGCTCCTTCTTCCAAATCTGTCTTAAACTGGGAGCTCCATCAAACACTGTCCACCATGGGTAACCATTATGGTATTTGACACCCCAATGGCACAGGGTTCAGCATTACAGCAACCCCAGGTTACTTCAGTACGGCATATAAGAGTGCAGTACCACTTAGAAGAATGTTCCTCCAAAATATAACAACCAACTTATAAACAAAGGCCCTCCTCAAGGTCTTGTTGACTCTGAACAAGAGGCTTAAATAAAAAACAACCAATATAGTATGTTTTTGTTGTTATGTGCCATTGAGTCGTCTGGGATGTATAGTGACCCTATATATAGCAGCTCCGAACCCTTCCCTGTCCTGAGCCAGTATCACTAATTCTGACACACCCCATTGCCCCAGATACTGTATCAATCCACCTCCTCAGGGGTCTTCCTCTCCTGCGCTGTCCCTCCACCCTTCCAAGTATGATGTCCTTCTTCAAGGACCAGTCTCTCCTGGCCTTGTGCCTAAGGTATGTGAGATGGAGCTTCAAAATCCTAGCCTCCTAGAAGACTTGGTTTTACCCTCTCCAAGACAGACCAATATGTTTTCTTGGCAGACCAGGGTATGTTCAAGACTCTCTCCAGCACAACTCAAAGGCATCGATTCTTCTTCTGTCATCCTTAGTCATTGTCCAGCTCTCTGAAGCATAACAAATAATTGAGAAGACTATAGCCTGGATTAGGTGTATCTTTGTCTCTAAACTGGCATTGTGCTTTTCAGCACTCTGGAGAAGTCCATGACAGCAGATAGTACACAAATATTTTTTCCAAAAGAATAGTAATAGTAAAATATCTTTTAAAAAATCTTACCTCTTCCACAGTACAATGGGGACGCCTCACACCCTTGCCACTGTCTTCAGAAGTCATTTCTGTTATTGATTGCTCCTGATGTTTCCACATTAAGGGACTCTCTGGATTGCCTCTGCTATGGCGGCGGCCACTTGGTCTTCTATTAGAGGATTCAGAATTTAAAGTAAAACTGAGAGAAAATAAAACAAAAGCCAGCATCAACAAAGTGCTGGAATTCAAGCTTCTATACTGTAAAGAGATTAAACTGGGTAGTAGCCCAAGGATAAGCTTCTCTTCTTGCCAGTTGGACAACAACCCCTTTCAGAAGTTTGTTCCAACCACAGGTCTGAAGGCACTCCAGGTTTGAAAGCCTCTGTCTTCTTCCATATACCCAACTTCCTAACTTCAATTCCACATTTAACTCCCATATTACACAGAAGCCTCTCTAGTACTTTGCTTTCCTTTTAGTCACTTTGCCCCACTAGAATCAATTATTGGTGTGATTATTTGTTTAACGTCTATATCCTTTCACAACCTTTCACCACCCTGGAACCTACTTTTTCAATCATTGGGACACAGTGACATCTTGCCTCATTTTGGAAAAAAAAAAACAGCACAACTTCACTTATGTCTCATTGCCATCAAGGAAATGACTCATGACTGATCCTCCAGTGGATTTTTAAAGGATTTATATCACACAGGCAGAGGCATGCCCATCTTTTCCCCAGGAGCTCCTGGTGGATTTGAACCAGCAGAGAGGCCTGACCTTTGGGTTAGCAGAGCAATGCCCTACAGATCACACTACCAAAGTCTCTTTTTTTAAAAAAAAAAAACAAAAACCTTACATCAGGTGACTCAAATCAAGAGTAACTATCAAAGATAACTAGTAAAACATGTATAAGGATCCAAGGGGGGCATGGGGCTGTAGAGGGGTGAGGATGGGCAGGGGGGTTATCACAAGGTCGCACAATCTGATGGGAAAGATCTGGTGTAAAAACAATGTATACAAACTTTGTAAGTAAATCAGTATAAAATTAAAATTTTCTTAAAAGAGTAGCTATCAAAATTAAATTTTTTATGGGATATTTTACAAAAGAAATGTTATATATATACTCCTCAGAAATAAGAGTGCTATTAAAGACAATGAAAATATTAAGAACAGTTCCGAATGGAGATCAAAGAAACATGAAAATTAAATGCAATGCATAATTCTACATTGGACCTTGGATCAGGGGAAAAACTAACTACAACAGAGAAATATGAATAAGACCTATCAATTAGAGTGCAGCTCTGATGGCCTAATCTGTAGAGATTTGTGCTGTTAAATCAGAGGCAATGCCTCTCTGGCAGTTCAAACCCAACAGAGACTCTGCAGAAGAATGGGCATTTATCTCCCATGCAATTTACAGCCTCTGAATACTCACCAGAGGGTCAGTTATCAGTCAGCTCCAAATGGGTGGCAATAATTGACAGTTTTATCAATTAGATGATAGTACTGATATTAATGTTAAATTCCTGATTTTGAAAATTCTTACTTTGGTAATGTATAGATATGTAAATGTAAAAGAATGCCTTCATTCTTAAAAAACAAACACACTTAAGTACTTAGGGTAATCAAGGATGAACCTAAGACTTATTCCCAAATGGTTCAGTAAGAAAAAAAGGTATATATGACAGAGAATGACAAAGAAAATGACAAAGCAAATGTGACAAAATAACAACAATTAGTTAATATGGATGAAGGGTATTTACCCAAAAGAGAACTTCAAATCATGAAATTTGCAAAACATGTAAAATAAAACCTAACTGAAAAGAAAAAAGGACAAATTTATACTTATAGTAGAAAATTTACTTTAAACTTGGCAATCAAAAAAGGGAGAGAGAAGACCTGAAAAAACATTATCACATTTTCAGCCAACTTGACCTAACTGGTATTTATAGAACACGCCTCCAAACACATTCTGTACATGGAGCACCACCCAGATAAGACTGTATTCCAGGCCACAAAACAAGCCTTTATAAATTGAAAATAATATCTTTTCCCTGGAATAGACTTCAGTACAGTAGAGATTATAAGAGGTGCAGGACTGGGCAGGGTTTAGTTCTGCTGTACATAGAATCACAATGAGTTGGAGGTCACTGAAATCCTACTTTCCTGTGTCATATTATACTTTAAAAAGAAAAAGCTTGTAAGAAAGTGCGATAGGAACACAATATGATCCAAAAAGTAATACATAACTGACTTCAAGTCTCTCCCTAGCTGTGTGCCAGAATACTTACTTCACAGGATTATATAATAAAGCAAAAGTAAAGGCCTATCAAATGTGAGTGCCTTACAAGTGTTAAGGTTCCAATTACCAAAAAGGAATTTAACACTTACCCAAAAGAAGGTAGGACTCTGCGTGGCTGGTCTCGGGTTACTGTCACTCTGATCTTTGGATAGTCGCTTATTCCATTAGGAGACTTATTACCTAGGTTTTTTAAAAAGACATTTGTAATTGTGAAAAAGCCCAAAAGCCTGGAAGAAATTGAACTATAGAAGCCTAAGTGTCTCCCTTTTTCAAATTCTATTACTATACAGAATAAAATCAACAGATTTTGTGAAAGTTAAGGAAGGAAACAGTCCTTGGTTCACCTTTGATAACAGACAGGCAATAACAGGATTCAGAGTCAAACTCTCGTTTTTGTTGGTGCTGACACAAACCCATAAAGGACCTTTATGTGTCAAATATTCTGTAATCTAATCAATTTGAGCAAAGTGTTTGATTTTACTTTCTTCTTCACAAGAAAAACAACTACCAGGTTTTTTCTTAAGCAGTTAAAAATAAAAGCCAGTTTACTGGAAAGTTACTACATTTCACTGAAAACTTTCAACAGTTTTGAGGTGACCACTCTAACTGTAGGGAATTCTAGTGGCTTTAGTGGCTTAGTGGTAACAAAGTGAGCTGTCAACCTGAAGGCACTTAGTTCAATTCCACCAGACGCTCCATGAAAGGAAGATGGGCAATATCCTCCAGTGAGATTAAGTAATGGGTTGATTCTGACTCTATGGTACATAAAAGTAACAACGATAATTTTTTTAAAAGTGTAAGGAGACTGTTATCAGTCCCATCTGTGCCAGAGCAGGGATTAGAAAGGATAAACAGTTTATCAATTTGGAGTTCCTTTACCTCAACAGCAAGAAAACAAAATTCCTTACCACTGGACCAACAATCAATACATGACAGATGGAGAAAAGATTGAAATTGCCAATGATTTCATTTGACTTGGATCCACAATCAACATCCATGGTAACAGCAGTCAAGAAAGCAAAAGATGTGTCATACTGGAAAAATCTGCTGTCAAGGATATGTCTAAAGTGCTAACAAGCAAGGATATCAGTTTAAAGAGTAAAGTGCACTTGATCCAAGCCATGGTATTTCAGTTGTTTCCTATACATCTAAAAGTTGGACAATGAATAAAGATGCCTGAAGCAGAATCAATACCTTTGAATTGTGATCTTTGTAAAGAATACTGAATATATGCTACTGAGTCAGATTCTATTCACAGCTGACCCTCCAAGGGTTTTTCAGAAACAGTAAATTGCACTGGGAAGAGACTATCCATCTTTCTCTTTTGGAGCAGCTAAAAGATTTGAACCATGTGCCTTTGGGTTGGCAGTGCAGCTCCTTACCACCAAGCCACCAGAGAAGCACTACTCTTAACATTTTTATCACTTCCTTAGTTTCTTCCTCATTGATCTTTTAACCAACAACTGCTATACAAGCTCATTTTCTGTAACTTCTTAAACTGTTTAAGCTCATCTGTGTCGTAAAGACCATAATAACTGCACTCCAGTTTCAAGGTCTAGGATGACTGAGAATGGTGAAATCTTCCTCTCTTTCAAGGTCTAGGATGACTGAGAATGGTGAATCTTCCTCTCACATACTCTAGGTGTGTTAATAGGAGGAACTTATGTCTGGAAAAGGACACTATGGACAGAAAAGTATAGTCAGCAAAGGAGAAGGCGGCCCTCAATGAGATGGACGAAGGAAGCCCTCAATGAGATGGACGAAGGAAGCCCTCAATGAGATGGACGATACAATGACTGCAACAGATAGCGCAGGATTGGGCAAAGTTTCATTCTGTGGTCAAAGGGTAAGTATGAGTTGAAGCCGGCTTGACAGCACTTAGCAATAAGAAGGATAATATGGAGGTTTCTAACGCATAATGCTGTGTGAACTGTGGACTTGTGGTTGCTCCCAAACTAAATAACAAGCTCTATTATTTTGTTTTCCTTGATAACTTAGCACAGTGCCTTGCACAAAGTATCCCTGAATATGCTGGGGGTTTTCTGGTGGGTTTCTTTTTAAAGGAACAAACTCTGATATAAGTCAAATTAAGAGCAATTGTAAATACAGTAAGCTTAAATACAACAATTCTGAAGGAAACTCATTTGCTTTTTTGAATGGTAGTATTAATATGTTTGTTCTCATCTCAATCCTAAATCAGTGTTCTCTTTTTATAATCTCAAATCTCAGGAAATAAGGGGCAGAAGGAGAGACAGACAAGCAAAAGTATTTCTGACCACCTCACCCAGTTTCAGCATGTTGTTCCAGGATCCAGAACGTGTCAGTTCACAGGGTGAAGAGTTTGAAAATACCTTAAAACCAAAAAGAATCACCTTTGTAAATTTTGTAATTTAAGTATGTCATTAAAAAAAAAACAAACAAAAAACAACCACCACCACCACCCAGAGCATTCTTATGTTTATCTAAGCTGAGAAAACAGAAAAGATATCATTATTAAGAGCAAGGTTTGTCTATACTCACAAAATGATATTAACAATTCCAAGTTCTTCGCACACACTTAAGGAAAGCTGATGCATTAAACATAAGGCTCTTTATAAATAAGTACTTTTCTAAATGTTTAATTTCTTGACCTTTATCAAGACTATAATGATATGAACTTTAGAAAGAAGTCATTCTACATATTAATTCCTAAAAAAAGGTAATATTTCTACAATTCTACTTTTTTCTTTTTATTAATTTTATGAAAGTTTACAGAGACTTAGGGTTTCCAGTCATTCATCCACAATTCTACTTTAATGATTAAATACAAGCAGAGCCCTATCTCCACTGACCTCTCCTGAAGGGGCCACATTCCGTGTTCCATTACAAGCAGAAGTTGCCATGGGCTTTGTAGTTATCTGGAATGGGAATCCAAACAAGCTGGCAGCATTGTAGAGACTGTTTCTGACTTGGTGAATAAAGCAATCTAGAAAGTGGTTACAAAATATAAATACTTTAAAAAAAAAAGAGATATTACATATCAGATTCTCTTAATTTTTATTCTAAGTTCTACTTTCCATCATTGAGATAGAAATGTATCTAACAAGATAATTCTTTAAAGCTGGATAACTGGAATTCCAGAATTTTCATTTTTGTTTTGACTATTATCACCTCAGTAGATCACATGCTGATTGGTTTCCCTCCACTCCTAAAAAAGCCTGAAACAGCCATTAAATAATATTTGTCAGAGAGACAGGAACATAACCAGACAACCAGAAGGATTTGGCAGCTAACAAAAAAGTCAGACGTTCAAATCCACCAGTGAGACAGATGAGATAATCTACTTTACAACGTTGGAAATACAGACTTGCTATGAAATCAACTCAAAGCCGTGGTTTTGTTTGCATTAGTATATCCCAGTAAGGAAGAGGGTAAATTAATAAAGTACAAGACAAGGCTCTTAATCAAGTGTGATAAAATAATGTCATCTCTCCACTGCAGAAGGTGTGTTAGAAGATGTCAGATTTACACCACACTATCATAAACAAGATGGTAATGTACTACAAGGGCAAGAGAAAGATTTCAGCACTATACCCTCCTTCTTACTCCTTAAATCTCTGGTTAAAGCTTCCTACTTTTTCCTTTCTATTTTCTTTTTTTAAATTTTTTCCCCCTTTCTATTTCCTAATTAAGGGTATTCTAAAGCACTCTTTAGGGAGCTCTGTGGGCTGCACGTTTTCAGTGGTTTGAAACCACCATCCCCTCCATGGGAAAAAGTTTCCTCCCATTAAGATTTATGGAACTGGAAACCTAATAAGAGTGTCCCTAAGTCAGCAAGGACTTGAAGATAGTGATTTATTGCCTATAATGCACTGGCCTTTGCAAAATCTTCTCTAAGGGGAAAAAATGGCCTAAAAATGGTGGTTTTGAGCAATAAGCATTCAACAATATATTAAAATATCTATTTCCCAGAATGTGAAATATTTTGTTACCAAAGAATAGCTAAAAGTATCAAAGTTTATAAATAATTTGTTTCTCATTTTAGGAATTAAAGAGAATTACAGTACAGATTATTCCTCTAATGATATTTCACCCTCTCCCTAACAATCTCCTGTGCTCTTTTTAGTGGGTGGGAAAAGGACTGGTACCTAAAACAAACTGCCAGTTAAAAGTCTTGAGAGCAAGAGGTATTCTATAGAGCATAATAATTGCTAGCCATTAAAAAAGTAATGTTTACTTTCTTAGACATTTTGTCAAAATCTAGGTATTCCCTGAGATTATGTAAAAAAAACACAAACATTACACTTATCAAAGGAGGAAGGGAACAAGCGAAGAAGGCAGGTTTGCCTCCAGTGTAAAATGAGGATGTTGTTGGTTGGTAGGTACCATCAAGTCAACTGTGACTCACAGTGAGCTCATTATGTGCAGGGAAGAACACAGGGTTTTCAAGGTTGTATGACCTTTCAGAAGCAGGTCACCATGTTTCTCTTGCTAGGTGCCTCTTGGGAAATTGAATCACCAACCTTTTTACTGGTAGAACAGCACTTAACTACTCATGCCAATGAGGAATATAAAGCAGGTTCAGACCATCTTATTATTTTCCTAAGACTAGACTAAGTTAAATCTCCTTTCACCTGTAATCATGAGTCTGGGATTCTAAGGTTCTCTTTTCTCTTCGTCTTGCTTTTTATTTTCTCAAAAGAAATCCTTAGAGCTCTACTGTTCGGTATAGTAGCCAGGAGACACATATGGTCTCGCAGTTTTTCAAATTTGTACAACTTGTCCATCTGTTGTCCCCTGTGCCTGAATTAGTTTTTTTCCCTCCTGCTGTCTGTTGATATCCTATGCATCTTTCAAGACTCATCTCACAAGTTAACTATGGATCTAACATTTACTGAGACTCTCAAACAGTTGAAAATTGAAGAACATTTTGTTAATCTTTCTTACTTCATCTATTATATCCTTCATGCCATATGATGTTTTTACATGCTTGCATTATACTCCTTTAATATAATCATGTACCCCTACAACTGTAAACCAGAAAGTCAGTTAAGGTCCTTAAAAATAAAGCCTCCCATTTAAATTGGTTTTGTACTTCTTCTAGAATCTAACATACTCTTATCCTTAAGACATGTTCAGTAAGTATTTATTCCATTTAAAGGAAATATTAACACTATTTGCTCTTAGTTACTATATCTGAAGGCAGACTCAAATTTATAGTCATTTTTGGAAAAAAAGTAATATACTATTACAATGTTCCATTGTCCTTTTCCCCTTTATTCTAACATAATTTTTTTAATTGTGATAAACACACATAAAATTTTTCCTTTTTTTTCACATAAAATTTTTCATCTTAACCATCTGCAAGTTTACAACATTAACAATATTCGCAATATTGTGCAACCATCGGTACTATTTGTTTCCAAAACTTTCCATCACCCTCTGTGCATGTTAAACAGTAACTCCCTTTTCTCTCCTTTTCTAGTCCATGGTAATCACTTTCTGTTTTTATATATCTGTCTATTCTAGATATTCCATATAATATGTCCTTTTGTGTCTGCTTTAATTCACTTAGCATAATGGTTTCAAGGTTCATCCATGTCACAGCTTGTATTAGAATTGAATTCTTTTTAACTCTAATTTAGTTTTTATTATTTACCAAATCTTATCTACCTTTCCCTATGAGAAAGTATAAGACTTCTGACAATACAATAGCTGTTTTTCACTCAGAAGTTTGAAATAAATCATTCTCTTTTTATAACATTTCACCCTCCAAAGTAAAAAGCATCCTTCCTTTATAGGAAGATTTAAAATTTAAAAATAAATATCTGGAGGGGCTCTGGTGGCCTAGTGGCAAGAAGCTGTACTGCAATCCCAGAGGTATACAGTTCAAATCCACCAGATGCTCTGCCAGAGGAGGGACAATTTCCTCCTGTACCAGTCAGATCTGATTTGACGGTACATGCACGCGCGCGCGCGCACACACACACACACACAATAAAATAAATAAATATCTGACATATGTAAGCTCAACCCAGTCTCTGGTAACAATGTTTATTTCTAGAAAAGATAATTCAGTAGATAACAGATAGAAAAGACATTTCATTCATTTTCAATTTTGTTCCAAGTATATATTTTTATTAGAAAAATAATTTTTAAAATGAATATTCAGTACCTAATCTTGGTCTTTTGGCTGGTATTTCATCAGTGTCCACTGTGGGAAACAGACTGCTGAAAAGAGAATCAGGCAGAAAAAAAAATATATACATATATGCATACATATATATGCAAGCATTCATTTCTTTAAGTAACATACAACACACTCTCTTCCATCCATTTTATCATGAGATCCAACTGATGTTTTAGAAGAGAATACATTGCTATGTTGCTAAATGCCATCTAATCAATTTTGCCTAATGGAGACACCAGCAGGGCTTTAGTATTTTAGGACTTAATGTTACTATTCCTAGAGACTCAAAACTCCCAACCACATAATACGCAATCAAGCTGAGATACAAACTTGAAACAGGTCATACCTAAACCTAGGTAAGAACCCAGAACTAGTATCTTCTCTTTTTCTCTCCAGAAAACATTTTAAAATTAAGCAACTTCTTTTTGAAAGATAACCTAAGAGAAAGCTATCTTCTACTTCAGATGATAAATACAATCAATCTTCAAAGGTAATTCTTAGCCAGAAAAGGATGTTTTTAACTACTGTTATCACAGAAACTTTATTATAGGGGTAATCAAAGCATGCAAACTCAGACACATTTTTTAACATATTCTCTAAGAACGTTTCTAATACTATTAAAGGTTCAATCCAGAAGATACCAATCACTTCCTAACTTTAAACATCCCAACAAGCCCTTTTGAATTCTTTTTGATGGAAATATAGCTTATGCTGAGAACAACTGTTTCAGAGCAAGGCTATGAGTACTTTGGAGGTAAAGAACAGAATTTCGATCTTCAAGCCACTGTTCTGACTAGCAGGGATTAAACTGAAGAAAGATGAGCGGAAATGAACATCTTTCTTAGATAATACCTTTGGGCCATACTATGCCCCAGATATAAAAAAAGCCTTGAGGGTAAACAATTTCTACTCTTTTACTTTTTAAGCATATTAAGCACTTTACAACATGATCTTAAACAAACCTTCCATCAATATGGAGAAGGGGATGGAATTTGGCCAGGAGCCAACTGCATCCATGACCTGCACTGTCAGACTCCTGTATTCATTGTCTGATCTCTCAGCTCCCTCAAGTCACTATTGCCCCCCACACACTTTCTATCACTAAAAGTTGTGGAAGGAGCGGATATAGAATTTGTGAGTTCATTTTCTAGAAAAACTGTTAAGAGAGGGACCACTGCAAGGAGGAGATGCTAAATAATAACAGTTTTGGGGTTCCCTGCAGACTAGTAATCTTTCTAAAGAAAAGCATTTTAAAAAATTTATAAAAGAAAAAAAAATTTATAAAATGAAGCATCCAATTTCCTGTCTCATACACTCATCCTAAAGCGTATAACCACTCCAACATGGGCCACGCACAGTGTTTGACACTCTCTCCGAAAAAGGCAGCTCCTGTCTCTCTGAACAAGCCATGAATCTCACTTCTCTGCAACTACCATTATGGTCAGAACTCTTCGGGTTGTCTTTTGTCATCAGTAAACGGCAAGGATAGCATTCCATCAATGTTTAGTTTTCAGCATAAAGGTAGTAAAATACGACAAAGTCTGATTGCTCAGTAAATAGCTTAGACTCTGACAACATTAAAGAGCCTTTTGCTATCACCAGCCCCTTGAAAGTCTATTTCTCCCAGGCTGTTTCCTTGATCAGAAGCTGCATCCTCCCAGCGTCGAGGGAGTGGCGTCACCAGGATACCCGCGACCTGCACAGATTCTCAGTCCAGTGACCCAGTTCGGGAGGGCACAGCGGGTCGGACAGGATCGGGGCGATCCCGGCTAGGAACCCGGGGAGTGGTGAGGGGTGTGGTACAGCCAGGCCTAGCTGGTGTTCAGCCTCCTCTGGACTCACCTGTTCGAGCGTCGCCTCTTCAGGACCGCCCGGGGAGGGGGCACCGGCCGGTCACAAAAACGGAAAATGGTGCCGAGAATTCTAACCAGCCATTTGTACATACCAGGCCCGAGCAGCAGCGGCGGCCGACACACCCCGAGACGCAACCCCCAGAGCTGTCGCCGCCGCTGCCGCCTTCACTGCCTCGGCCACAACCACCAAGGCACAGTCGCTGACTTGTGACGTAATACGACGGCTCACAGATAAAACGTCTCCAGGCCTGGAGGAAGCCCCAGCCTGCCACCGCTCCCGACGTCACCTCCTCCCGCCCGACCGGAAAGGAGCCTGCCCCAGGGCTGGAGCCCCGCCTCCAGAGCCTAGCAACAAAAACGCCGGTGGGCGGGTCCTCATCCAATCGTTAGTGAGCTTGGGAAGACTGTGGGCGGGGTTTTATTTCTGGTGGAGCCAGTCGCGAGACCGGACGCAGGACAAGGCCCACAGGCTACACGTGAGGGCGTGTACGCCGGGGAAGGCGCTCCCTGCTGCCGGAAACACAGTTAAGATGAGCTCAGTAAATGTTACGTGTATAAAATAACAGTTGTTTTTAGGTGCAGACAAATCACTGCCGACTCTTAGCACCTTATCTCTGTGCCGCAGAAACAGTATCCGATCCTGCACTTCCTCCCAATCGCTTCTGTGCTATGCTTGAGCCACTTTGTCAATTAATATTTTATTCCTAGCTAAGCAACGGTGTCTCTCTCTGGAGACTAAGGTGCGCCTGATACAGGCCATGGTCTTTGCAATCACTTGTTATGCATCAGAGAGTTGGACAATGACTGGGGAGGATAGAAGGAGAATTGATGCCTTTGAGCTGTGGTGCTGGAGAAGAGTATTGAATGTACCCTGGACTGCCAAGAAAACAAACATATTCAACCTGGAGAGGGTTAAACCAGGCTGCTCCTTGGAGGCAAGGATTCTGGGGCTTCGCCTGACATACTTTGGACATGTTGTAAGGAGAGACAGGACCTTGGAGAGGGACATCATGCTTGGGCGGGTGGAGGGACAGCGCATGGGGGGAAGACCCTCTATGAGGTGGATTGATTCAGTGACTGGGGTAATCGGGATGGGTGTGTCAGAGGCAATGCGCTTGGCACAGGATAAAGCAGGGTTTAGGGCTGTTGTACATAGGGTCGCTGTGAGTCGCAAACGACTCGACGGCACATAACAACAACAACAACAATTAGTAAATGTTCACCGGCTCGTTGCCTAATAATTTGTACATATTGTATACCTGGAAACATTACTAGCATTGTCGCCTTCATTTTTCTCAGCAACTACAGGCCTATTTTATTTTATTTTTTTTCTATAATTATATTTTATTAATTTTCATAAACATTTACAGAGATTTTGGGCTTCCACTCATTCATTGTTGCACTATTCTCTCTACCCTCCTCCCAGTTTGTTCTTGTCCAAATGCCACAGTGCTTGTCAAAGCCAGTTCTGATTAATCTTCTTTGTCAGTGTATCCTTTGCCATTCCCTATCACTCCTCCCTGAGAGAGACTTCACCCTGAGTCATAAGGAAAAGGGGACGGCGCATTCTCCCAGCCACCTCCTGCTGAAAAGGGACGCTGTGGGTTTCAGGGTGAAGATCTTCTCTCACTACTCTAAAGGGCCCCTTTGGCAGTAGGAAACACATAGACTATTATGGAGATTGATTTTGGAATTCAGATGCACTCTTATTGATTGTGCTTGGCTGTACATGTACATATCCTTCAAGATGTATCATGGGGGTGTTGCAACCTAGAAGACACAAATTTGACTAACAAGTTATAAGTACATGAGTCCAAAAATTATGGAAAAGTAAAAGAAAAGATTCTTTCATTGTTTTACAAACACTCCCCCAGGTCCCCTCCACCATGCAGCCCTCGCTCTAGTCTCCTGTGATGACAGAAATACCCAGTTACATCTCTCTTTTAGACGGTTCTCTCCCTCCTCTGTTTCAGTGCAGTATACATTATTGAACCCATCTTACTCAGTCTCTCCCCAACCCCAAGGACAGTCCCATTCTACAACAGTGGCATCATGTAATATTTGTCCTTTTGTGACTGGGATATTTCACTCAGCATAATGTTCTCCAGAGTCAACCATTTTGAATAATATTGCATGAGTTCCTTGTTTTTTAATGCAGCATAGTATTCCATTGTGCGAATATACCACAGCTTCTCTAGCCATTCGTTTGTTGATGGGCACTTAGGTTGTTTCCAACTCCTTGCTATTGTGAACAAAGCTGCAATAAACATGCGTGTGTACAGGCCTATTTTATAAACAAGGAAACTAAGAGCACTTAAATAACCCACCCAAGATAATAGAGCTAGCTGGAATTTGAGCCCAGGTCTGATGTCCAGCGCCCTCTGATGTCTTTCACCCTCGATAACAGTCTTCTAGAAGAGACATGTACAAGTTATAAGTACATGGTGGTGGTTGTTCTTGTGTGACTTCGAGTCGCGTGCGACTCATAGTGACTCATAGTACAACAGCCCTAAACCCTTCTCTATCCTGTGTCAAGCTTACTGTCTCCAACACACCTACCCCCATTACCCCAGTCACTGAATCAATCCATTTTTTCGAGGGTCTTCCTCTCCTAAGCTGTCCCTCCACCCTCCCAAATTTGTTGTTATGATAAAGATGTATGCAGAGTTCTGAGGGAGCTGGAGAAAAGAGAACCACGTGCTAAGGGAGAGAGGGACAAGTAGAACTCCTAGAGGAAGGCTTCCCAGAAACTTCAAGATGGAAAAGCCTCCTAAGCAGGACCAGCCAGAAGCGCTTCTCATTATCCTCCCTCTGAAATTAAAGATCATGTTCTACTTAATTGTCAGTCAATCATAGAACAAATTTTCAACCACAGAAAAAGCCTGGAATGAGCCCTACCGCTCGCCCCCAGACAAGTGTAGAAATCCTCAAAAGTGTTCGTATTCTACAAATCCATCCTTCACTGTGCCTGTTACTTTACCATTTAAGGCTAGGCTTCCAGACTCTCTAGAACTTAACACACACAGTATGATCTCAATTTTCACCATTCTTAAAATCTGAGCTCCAGAACCACCAGTCCCTTCCTGTAGCCACCACCATTCTAGCCTGAGGGTAGAAATGAATGGAAAATGTGAACCTTGCTCTCTTAGGTCTCCAAATCATAACTAACATCAAGCTGTTACTCAAAGTTAGGGAATAACAAGAATGGCAAAGTTGAGAAGACTCTCTGGTGGCCTAGTAGCAAGAAGCTGCACTACAAACCCAAAGTCATGAGGTTCAAGGCCACCAGCTCCTCTACAGGAGAAGGATGGACAATCTCCTCCCTGTGATTAACTGCCTCTGAAACCCTCTCTCCCGAGGGCCAGCTGTCAGTCAGTTCTTCACCATTGTACTACTCAGGCTAAATTCCAACATAATTCTCCATCCTGAAAATACCAGCTCCTTTAGTTCTCAGGAAAAATATGTTCTTCTAATAAAATGAGGAGCGTCTGGTGGCCTAGTGGTAAGAAGCTGTGCTACAATCCCAAAGGCATGCACCTGCTCACAATTCCAAACCCACCAGCTGTTCCATGGAAGAAGGATGGACACTCTCCTCTCTCTGAAAACCCACTGGAGGCTCAGTTATGAGTTGTTTTCAACTCGATGGCACCTAAAACCAAGAAATAATATGACTTTAATCTTATTCAATCTAATAATAACATTGGCCTAATTATGCTGAAAATGCAAGCACACCTTTCATGTCCTAGATTTTATTACAAAGCTTGCCCACATTTATTGCAAACAACCTGGCCTGGTTCTAGAGGAGAAACAGCAAGCAGCAAGCCCTACCTATACCTGTTTCTTAATCTATTAAATGGGTTTAATACAGCCTACTTCTCAGATCTGTGGGCTGATTGTTGTTGTTGTGAGGTGCCATTGAGTCAATACGACTCAGAGTGATCCTGCGAAGAACAGATCTATCTGGCCGTTGCCCTATCCTGCATGATTCTCATTATCTCTGACATATTTGAGTCCATTGTTACAGTCACTGTATAACACTGTGTTATAGCAAGTTCACCAGTGGTCTTCCTTTCTTTCACTTACCCTCCACCTTCCCAAACATGATGGCCTCTTCCAAGGACCGGCCAACATGTCCAAAATATGTGCAATGAATCTTAGCCATCTTGGCAAAGTGTTCCAAGGAGCACCCGGGTTGCACTTCTCCAAAACATATATGTTTGTTCTCTTGGGAGTCCATGTGTTAATCAGTACTCTTTTTCAATATCACAACTCAAAGGTATCAGTTCTGTCATCCTTATTCATTGTCCAACTTTCAGATGCATAGCAAGATATCACCCATGGCTTAAATTTGGAGCACCTTCATCTTTAAACTGATACCATTGCTCCTTAGAACTTTGGAGAGGTTCTTGACAGCAGATTTTCCTTTTTGATCTCTTGACTGCTGGTTCCAAGGGTGTTGATTGTGAATTCAAGCAAAATTAAATTATGGAGAAGTTCAATCTTTATCTCTCATGATGTTGCTTATTGGGCCAATGGTGAGGATTTTTGTTTTCTTAATGTTGAGATGTAATCCACTTTGAAGGCTACAGTCCTTGATCTTCTGCAGCAAGTGATTCAAGTCCTCTTCACTTTGAGCAAGGGTAACACGGACTATTGATGAGGCTTTCTCTCATCCTGATGCCACATTCTTTTTCACAGAGTCCAGCTTCTCAAATGATTTCCTCACCATACCAATTGAACAAGTATGGAGAAAGGATACAGCTCTGATGCATATTCTTCTAGATTTTAAACCATGCAATGTTCCCTTGGTCCATTCACACAACCATCTCTTGGTCAAGATATAGGTTTCACATGAGCACAATTAAGTGTTCTGGGATTCCCATTCTTTTTGATGCTATCCTAAATTTGTTGTGATCCTCACAGTCAAATGCTTTAGCATAGTCAATAAAATCCAGATAGACATCCTCCTGGCATTCTTTACTTTCTGCCAAGATCCATCTGACATTGGCAATGATACCCCTGATGCCATAGTTTATTCTAAATCTAGCTTGAACTTCTGGCAGTTCTCTGTTGATGTACTGTTTTAGCTATTTTAAGATAATCTTCAGCAAGATTTAACTTACATGTTGCTGTTGTTGTGTACTGTCAAATCTGAACCAAACCACATGTGACCCTCCAGCGCATTTTCAGAGACAATAAGAGGAGGAGATTGTCCATCCTTCTCCTTTGGAGCAGCTGGTGGATTGGAACTACATGACTTTGGGATTGCAGTGAAGTTTCTTACCTCTAGGATAATGATACTGGTGGATATTTTTTCCCATTCTGTTGAATCATCTTTCTTGGGAATGGGAGCAAATGAAATGTCCTAACTCTGAAAAGCCTACCTCAGTCAACTGCTACTGAGCCAACTATGACTCATTATAGTGTCCTCTATATGTTAGAAAAGAACTGGGCATTATAGGATTTTTGGAAGTAGATTTCCATGCCTTTCTTCTCAGGGATCCCTGGGTGGATTCAAACATCCAAACTTTTAGTTAACAGTAACCAGTTTTACCACCCAGGGACTCTATCTTGCACAAGCAAATGCTTAAGGCTTCTCCTCCCCTTGTCTTTCTTTTCACTTCTAATCAATCCGTTACTTTGCCAATCCTATATTCTAATTTTTTTACATATCTGCTTGTTCCTCTCTCCAAATCTGTCAGACCTGCTGTGAGTTGGGCCTGGCCATTTCTGACTTCTTGTTGTTAAGCACTGTTGTCAAGTTGACTATGATTCATAGGCACCCTCAGAACAACAGAGCTGAACCTGGTCCTACCCTGCACCATCCTAACAGTCTTGGCCCTGCCACCGTGTCAATCTATCTCCTTGAGGGTCTTCCTCTCTCTTTCTGAGGACTTTCCCAGCTGGACATCTTTTTCCAAGGGCTGCCCTTCATGACAGCATGCTCAAAGTATGTGAGACAAAATTTCGCCATCCTGGCCTTTTAGCACCCTTGTTGCACTTCCTGGAAGATAAATGTGTTTGTTCTGTTAGCAAACCAGGATATAAACCGTGACTCGAATCAGGCACACCTTGGTCTTTCTCTAAATGGATATCCTTGTACTTTTTCTGACATACACTGTGAATGTTACTTTATTTGGAAAAGGAGGCTTTGGAGATATAATTAAATTGAGGATTTTTATTAAGTTCAAATGAGCTCTATCATGGATTAAATTATGTCCTCCAAAATATTTGTATGTTATTATATATGCTATACATGCTAGGCCAATTGGCAGCATCAGGTTGGATGGTGAAGAGATTGAGATTATTCACAGCTTTAGTTTGCTAGGCTCCACAGTCAACACTCTCAGCACCAGTAGCCAGGAAATTAAAAGATGTATTGCGATGGGAAAGTTTGCTTTAAGGGACCTCTTCAAAGTACTGAAGAACAATCGTGTCTCTCTGGAGACCAAGGTGCATCTGATACAGGCCATGGTCTTTGCAACCACTTGTTAAGCGTCGGAGAGTTGGGCAATGACTAGGGAGGATAGAAAAATTGATGCCTTTGAGCGGTGGTGTTGGAGAAGAGTATTGAGGGTACCATGGACTGCTAAAAAAAACAAACAGATTTATACTGGAGAGGGTAAAACGGGACTGCTCCTTCAAGGCAAGGATTCTGAGGCTTTGTCTAACATACTGTGGACATGTTGTAAGGAGAGACCGGACCTTGGAGAGGGACATCATGCTTGGGAGGGTGGAGGGCAGGTGCGGGAGAGGAAGGCCCTCTATGAGGTGGATTGATTCGGGATTGGTGTGTCGGCGACAGTGCGATTGGCACAGGATAGAGCAGATAGGGCTATTGTGCATAGGGTCGCTATGAGTCGCAAGTGACTTGACAGCACATAACAACAACAGCATACATTATATGGGGAACTCTAGTGAACTATAATGACTGAAAAATTTTTTACCTTAAAAATATTTTTATTTTAAAACATAAACAAATAGATTTTAAAAGAAATTATTGTCATGAGGAGTCCAGAACGAAGGCTGCATAGTGGAGTGGACCTGGGAGGAGGGATTTTAAAGCAATGAAAGAATTTTTCTTTTATTTTTCAAAGAGAAGAGTGAACTGGGGACGGTGGGGGGGTTGGTGGAACAGGGAGAAAAGTGCAAGAATGAATGAATGGAAATCCAAAGTCTCTGTAAATTTTCATTAAAATGAAGAATAAGAATAAATTTTAAAAAGAACTCTTACCAAACAGTTGTGTTAAACCAACGTTCTGACGTAGCTGTATCCATTTTAAAAAACGAAACTCAAGACCCCATGCAATCTTGTTGATCCCTTCAGCAGCACTTAGCCCAGGAAGGCAGGACACACTGCCACTCACCCCAATGTCTAACTCTACACTCTTCTTTCATAGAACATGATACCGAGAAAAGACATTATAGTGCAAAACTTCAACACTGCTCTCTACATGCCAACAATGTTTACAGTTGATATTGTAAACACTTGCCCTGTTTGATCACCCACCCGGCCCAGTCACTTAATCAGAAGTTGATACTACTATCCCATTTCATAGATAAAGTGAAATACAAATAAGTTTAAGGACTGTGCTCACAGGTACTTACTCTGCTAAACCAAAATGGAAATGCCGTGCCACCTTTATTATGTAGCGTTCGCAGCTTCTTCAGCATTGTTATTTACAATGAAAGAATGTGATATGGTTAAGAATTTCCATTCCCTGTGCATCCCCTCTGCATATGTCTCTGATGGTCTCTATCAGCAGTGGAGTGACTAACTGCTTCGAACGCCTGAACAAAAAGCCCTATTCACCTCTACACCTCTATTAGCCCATCCTCCATGCTTGCCCCATTCCCAGCTTCAGTCCTTCCTGAGCAGAGAGGAGGTAGGGAAGGGTGGAAGAAGCCAGGGCAGGTTGGAGTGTGAGATAAGAACTTGTGGCTGGGACAGTCATTTAATGGCCAGCTTTTATGAAGAAGAATGTGAAGTTAGGATTGGAGGAAGACTCATCAACAACCTGCGTTATGCAGATGCACAACTTTGCTTGCTGAAATTGAGGAGGACCTGAAGCATTTGCTGCAGAAGGGCAAGGACCTAGTCTTCCATATGGATTGAAGCTCAACATCAAGAAGACAAAAATTCTTACCACTAGGCCAATCGACATCATCATGATAGATGGAGAAGAAATTGAAATTGTTAATGATTTCAGCTTGTTTGGTTCCACAATCAACCCTCTTGGCACAAGCAGTCAGGAAAAGATTAATTGTATTAGGGAAATTTGCTGTCAACTACCTCTCCAATATGCTAAAGAACAATGGTATCAGTCTAGAGACTAAGGTGTGCCTGATTCAGGCCATGGTCTTCACAATTACATATTATGTATCAAAGAGGTAAACAATGATTAAGGGTGACAGAAGAATCAATGCCTTTGAGTAGTGCTGGGGAAGAATCTTAAACATAGCATGGACTGCCAAGAGAACAAACAGATTTATCTTGGAGAGGGTGAAACCAAGCTGCTTCTTGGAGGCAAGGATTTTGAAGCTACTTCTCACATACATTGCACATGTAGCCAAGAGGGACCAGGGCTTGAAGGACATTATGCTTGGAAAGGTGGAGGGACAGCACAGGAGAGGAAGACCCTGGATGAGATGAATTGATACAGTAACGGGGGTTATGAGGGTAGGTGTGTCAGAGATAATGGCTCAGGATTGGGCAGGGTTCAGAGCTATTGTATACATAGGCTCTTTATGAGTCACAGGTGACTGAATAACATGTAACAACAATATATAATGATTTTTCCATGGTCAGTTAAACCAAATAGTTTTAGAAGGATTAAGAGTAAGATGCAACACTTTGTAATCCCATCACAGCCCTAATTGAGTTTAAGAGAATTCCCCTAGGGTGTAACCAGCTATGTTTTAAATCTTACTAGAGATAAAAAGGGAGAAAACCAAGCCAGGGTAAGGGAACATTTAGTATCATCAAAAAATAATTTCCAGGGGTGTTTTTTTTGATCCAGGCTCCTGGGTAATGAAACTCCTTGACACTGGGGAAGAGCAGACAGAACACATGAAGATCTCAAAAAATATCGTTCTTATAGATGCCAAAGAAAATAAAGACTTTCCTCTGCAACAGAGAGAGAGAGAGAGAGAGAGAGAGAGAGAGAGAGAGAGAGAGAAAGCACGTGTGCCTTCTAACTGTTGTATGTCATTGAGTCAGAACCAAATCATAGCTGACCATCCAGCAGGTTTACAGAGGCTGTAAATCACTTGGAAGGAGATTTCCTATCTTTCTGCTCAGAAAAGTTAGTGGAGTCAAACAGAGAATGGAGTAATATGGCTGCAAGTCACAGAATATTGACACGAACAGAAGCTTGAAGAGTGAAAGAACAGATTCTCCTCTTGAGTCCCCAGAAAGGGGGCAACTGGGTTGGATTTCTAACTTCTATGCTGCAAAACTGCAAGAGAAGAATTTTTGGTTCTTTCAAGTCACTCACTTTGTCGCACTAGAATTCATTACTTAATGCTAGCACAGGAAGATAATGCAGACTCCAAAATGATGGTTCCAAATAACAGCCCCAAATCAGAAGTCCCAGGCATAACTCTCCAACTGAAACGTATTGATTTTTCTCTTAAGTTGCTTTTCACATGGGCAGCTGGGTGCACTCTCAAGAGAATAACTGCCCTACTAGAAAGCCAGGATTCTCATGATCAGCACTTGGGAAACCAGCTAGTTAGACATGAAAAACAGAAATCTATCTTTTGTTGCAATGTTCTAAAATGGCACTTTAAGAACCAAATAAATCTAAAGTGCATAGCACTGATGTACAATCATTTAAAATTTTTCCTCAATTTTTATTAATATTTTAGACTTCTTAATCAGAAAAATTATTTTGCTTCTGTCTGGCTATGAAGCTTTGGGGGCTCAGTGGTAAGGAGTTGCACTGCCAACCCAAAAGCTCACAGTTTGAATCCACCAGCTAGTTCGAGGGAGAAAAATGGGTAATCTCCTCTCTCCTCTTTGGTGATTTACTGCCTCTGTAAACTCGCTGGAAGGTTAACTCTGAGTCAAATTCACACACATACAGAGGCATGTGCACACACACTGGGGCCTGGCTAGACCAATCTCTCCAAGAGTGTTCTGTACAGGAGAATATGTGAAGTTACTGAAAATATTAAACTTGTATTTTATTTGCTACATTGTAAGGAAGCCATGGTTTCTAAAACTAAGCTCCCATATGCCATGAAAAATATTCTTAATTCTAAATAGTTATGAGCTGATTAAGATAGTTAACAATTACCACAATTATTCAGTTCCACAATCTTGGGACCAGAAGCCAGGAAATAAAAAGATTTCCTAATGGAAAATCTGTTGTCAGGGACCTCCCCAGAGTGCTGAAGGGCAATGATATCAGTCTAGAGACTAAGGTGCACCTAATCCAGGCCATCATTTTGTAATTACTTGCTATGCATCAGAGAGCTGGACAGTGACTATAGATGATAGAAGAAGGATCAATCCCTTTGAGTTTAGGTCCTGGAGAAGAGTATTAAACATACCATGGACTGCCAAGAGAACAAACAGGTCTGTCCTGGACAGGGTGAATTAATTAAGTTCCTCTTTGTAGGCAAGGATTTTGAAGCTCCATCTCATACACTTTGGGCATGTTGGTAGAAAGATTCAGTCCATATAGGAGAACATCACGCTTGGAAGGGTGGAGGAACAGCACAGGAGAGGAATACCCTGGATGAAATTTATTGACATAATAACTGGAGTAGTAAGGATAAGTGTTTTGGAGACAGTGAGAGTTGCTCAGGATAAAACAGGGTTTAGAATTATATGCATCGGTTGCTATGAGTTGCAAGCTATTCCATGGCACCAAACAGCAACAACTAAAGAAAAAATTGATTCTTGTAATAAGGTAAAATAGGTTTATAAGGAAATAAACAAGGTTCCTCTTACCCTGAATGTAAAACCCAATACACTAAATGTTGTTGTTGATTGCCTTCAAGTCGAGTACGACTCATAGTGACCCCAGGAACAAAAGACCTAAAGCCTTTCTACAACTATCGACATTTATCAAAGTTCATAGAGTTTCCGGAGGCATGTTGTTTAGAAATTGGATACCACTCCTGCTTCCAAACCTGTCATAGTATGTTGCTGTTCTATGCCGTTGAGTCCCCTGTAATGAATAGTGATGCTATGGACAGCAGTTCTGAACCCTTCCCTGTCCTGAGCCATCTCACTAATTCTGACACACCAACCCCCATTGCTCTAGTTACTGTATCAATCCATCTCATCTGGGATCTTCTCTGCTGTAACCTCCACCCTTCTGAGCATGATGTTCTTCTCCAAGAACCGATCTCTCCTCGCCATGTGCCCGAAGTAAGTAAGGCAGAGATTCAAAATCCTAGTCTCTAAGGAAAGACTTGGTTTCACCCTCTCCAAAACAGACTTATTTGTTTTCTTGGCGGTCCGTGGTATGTTCAAGACTCTTCTCGACCATCTCAACTCAAAGACATCTATTCTTCTTCTGTTATCCTTAGTCATTGCCTAGCTCTCTAAAGAATAACAAGTAATTGAGAAGACCATGGCTTGGATTAGGTGCACCTTTGTATCTAGACTGACATCGTTTCTCTTCAAAACTCTGGAGAGGTCCATGACAGCAGGTTTCCCCGGTGCAATTCGTCTTTTGATTTTCTGACTGCTGGTGTTAAGAGTGTTGATTGTGGAGCCAAGCAAGCTGTGATTGCCAACAATCTTAATCTCTTCTCCATCTATCATGGTGCTGCAAATTGACTCACTGGTTAGAATCTTTGTCTTCTTGATGTTGAACTTTAATCCATATTGAATGCTACAGTCCTTGACTTTTTGGCAGCAAGAATACACTAAATGTAACATAAAAAGTCTTTCCTTCATGCCTTATCTTCAAATCAGTTTATAATTTCCCTCTTCATACACACCAGACTCTCAAGTCACACTTCTTGCATGCCTCCAGGCCTATGTGCTCCACCTGATGTGCCTTTCTCCCACCTTCTTCACCTCATCAGCTCCTCTCTTTTCTCTAGAAGCCCAGCTTGAAGGCACTAGAATCTGGAATTCTACCACCTAATTGCCTCCATCAGAGCTCACCTATAATATTGGTATCCATATCTCTGTACACTTAAGAACTCTAATGTGTCTTTCTCCTTGAGAAGAAATCTCATATATCATTTTACCTTGTTATTTCTTTTATTAGGAACTATTAAGAAATTGTTTGATAAATAAAGAAATGAGACATTGACGCAAATGCAGTGGAACCTGTAAGAACCAGAACTTAATGAGGCTGCCTTGTTTTACCCAGTCTCATAAATTTCTCCTTTTTAACTGAGCACAGTCACCACTTTGAGCTATGATGTTAGGAGATAGTACTTAATACCCCATGGACTGCCAAACGAACAAAGAAATATGTCTTGGACAACATGCAGCCAGAGTACTCGCTACTTAGAGGCAAAGAGGATAAAACTTCATGTTACATACTTCAGGCATGTTGCTAAAAGAGGTTGTTGTTGGAGAGGGACATCATGCTTGGGAAGGTGGAGGTTCAGCAAAAGAGAAGACCTTCAACGAGGTGATTTGACACAGTGACTGCAACAATGAGTTTGAGTGTGTCAGGAAGTGTGAGGAGGGCACATGACAGGGTTCAGATCTATTCACAGGGTCACTCTGGGTCGTACTCAACTGGATGGCACCAATTGACAACAGTTACCACTTTTCTCACTCTCTGTATCTGTGGAAAATAGTTTTCTTTCTCCAACATTTTTGCATATTACTCGGGTTTTGGCTTTTGCACATTTTACTGTACATAGATTTGGGGCCAAAGAAAAATTACTTTGGTTTCCCTTATAGGAAATGCATTAAAAGAACAAATTTATCTTTGCAAACTTGGGCTCTCAAACAAATTAGAAATAACTTATGGGAAGACAAAGGTGTTAGACAGCAGCTTGGAGTGACAGACTGGGGGAGGGGGACATAGGTCACCTTTTCTGAGGGTTGAGACCTGTGAGAGTTACAAAACCACATCCCCTCACTTCCTTTACACTTCCATTCCTGTTTGTCCTGTGAATACATTTGGAAACTTGCCTGACCCTTCCTGCTTTGCAGTCTTGCAAGTGGTTTGTAGTGATTGGAAGTTGCCTAGGAAAACCCTCCAAGAGGGTCAGCTATTGGTCAGTTCTGACTCAATGATTCACAACAAAAACATGGCATTACTGAGTTGTGAACATCTATCAGGGTCACTGTATTGAGAAACT
Source organism: Elephantulus edwardii (assembly GCF_000299155.1). Taxonomy (NCBI): domain Eukaryota; kingdom Metazoa; phylum Chordata; class Mammalia; order Macroscelidea; family Macroscelididae; genus Elephantulus; species Elephantulus edwardii. The sequence continues at coordinate 10,134,455 of NW_006399781.1, read as the reverse complement.
GAGTTCTGTACTATCGAGTTGGAATCAACCCTCCGGTGGGTTTTCAGAAGCAGTTAATTGCACAGGAGGAGAATGTTCATCTTCCTCCCATGGAGCAGTGGGTGGATTTGAACTGAGTGCCTTACAGATTGTAGTGCAGCTTCTTACCACTAGGCTACCAGAACTCCCTTTAGAAATTGAGTTGTTGCTAGGTGCTGTTGAATTTAGTATGACTCGTAGAGACCCTGTGAACCACCAATCTGAACATTATCTTATCCCTTGCCATCGTCACAATCACTGACACATTCAAGGCCATTGTCAGTCACCATGTCAACCCTTAGGGCTATTGTCAGTCACCATGTCCCACCTGGCTAAGGGTCTTCCTCTCTTTCATAGCCTCTCCACCTTCGCAAGCACAATGTCCTTCTCCAGGGAATAACCTCTCCTAGCAACATGCCCAAAATACATGAGATGAAGCGTTGTCATCTTTGCCTCCAGGGAGCACCTTCTCTAAGACATATCTGTTCTTTCTTTTGGTAGTCCATGGGTTCTTCAGAACTCTTCTCCAATACCACAGCTCAAAGGCATTAATTCTTTTTCTGTCATCCATAAAGAGTTTACTGAAGAAAAAAAACCCCACCTGATTAAAAAGCTCAAACAGAAGAAAGGTTTATTGTGGTAATAAGAACATTATTTTTAAAAAGAATAGAATTTAAACTGGGGAAATACAAAGTGGAAGCAATTCATTTTTTGTTTCCGTGAGCCATCTGTTCATTTATAAAGGAACTCTGATGACTTAGTGGTAAGGAATTGTGCTGCCGATGCAAAGGCACGCAGTTTGAATCCTCCAACAGCTTTGTGGGAGAAAGATGGGCAGTCTCCTCCCACATGATTAACTGCCTCTGAAAACTTAGCTAAAAATAGCTAAGGAAAAAATAGCTAGAGGGTCAGCTGTGGGTCAGATCTCACTCGACAGTACACAACAACAGCAACAATTCATTTATAGGGATTTATAAAGACAAAACCTATAAACATGAAGGGGAGATTGAAAATATCAGGATTGGTTAGTATTTACCTAAGTTTTTTTAAAAAAAATCTTATGGATAACTGAAAACAGAATGTGGAAGAAAGTTTCAGAAGTTAGACTTCGGCTACTTGAAAGTTTCCTGGATATTTTCCCCCCCTTAAATCATCTTAGTCTAAGGAGTTCTGGTGGCCTAGTGGTAAGAAGTTGTGCTGCAATCCCAAAGGCATGCAGTTCAAATCTGACAGTTGCTCCTCAAGAGAAGGATGGGTGATCTCCTGTGTGACTAATGCCTCTGAAAACCCACTGGAGAGTCAGGTATGAGTTGGTTCCAACTTGATGGTACACGGCAACAACAACATTATACCTGTAGGCTTGTCTTGATCCCATGTTTTATATTTGACACCTGGCAGGCAAATTTTCTGAAAATTAGTCAAGTGGAGATAACTTCTGAGAAACAACTAATTTCACAAAACGGGGTCAGACATACATTTCAGATAGAAGTCTCAGTCATATCAAATGTTTTAAATTATAGTGTTTGTCATTCTACTTGCCTTTAAAAATGTACACAGTTAAGTGCTGATCACTATTAGAAGAGTATGAAGAAAGGATGCAATGCTAATGTACACCTTTCCTGATTTTAAACCATGTTATCAACGATTTTGCCTTGGATCCATAGTCAACATCCTTGGTACCAACAGTCAAGAATTCAAAAGACATGTTGCCCTGGGAAAATCTGCTCTCAAGGACCCCTCTAAAGTGCTAAAGAACAGTATCAGTTCAAGGCTAAGATGCACTTGATCCAAGCCATGGTACTTTACAATAACTTGCTATGCATCTGAAAGTTAGACAAATTAATAAGAATGATAGATGAAGAATTGGTGCCTTTGGGTTGTAGTGTTGGAGAAGAGAACGGAAAACCCCGGGGACTGCCAAAAGAACAGCAAGTCCAACAACTTGGAGGCAAGCATGGCGAAACTTCATCTCACATATTTTGGGCATGTTGTTAGGAGGGGTCAGTCTTTGGAAAAAGACATCATGCTCGGTAAGGTGGAGAGTCAGTGAAAGAGAGGAAGCCCCTCAACAAGATGAACTGACACAGTGATTGTATCAATGTATCATCAGAGTTGATGGAGATGGCCAGGATAGGGCAAGGATCAGACTCGTTATTTATAGGGTTGCTGTGACTCAAAGTGGACTCAGACACCTAATGACAGCAGTCAGTGTTCCCTTGTTCTGTTCAGACAAGGACTTCTTTGTCTAAGTATAGCAGGGTTTTTTGTTATTGTTGCTTTTCCTCTCTCTATTTTTTAATTTTTTATTTTTATATTGCTTACAAAGTTTGCATACGTTGTGTTCATACTATCCTTCATTCATATTGTATTTCCTACAATCATTCCCATTCATTATGTTTTATAAAATTAAGAACCATTACACCATTACCTAATCTTTTCAGGTCCCTGCAAGATCTTTAACACTTCCTTTATCCTCTTCTTCCACCCATCAAATTGTGCAATCCTGTGGTTTTGCCCCTACCTACCTACTGTTCCCTGATCTCAAAATCTACTACACAGTGGTAGTAACCAAAGCAGCATGGTATGCATAGATTTCGCATGAGCATAATTGAAAGTTCTGGGTTTCCCATTCTCCTCAATGGTAACCATAATATATTCTAATCTACACAGTCAAATGCCTTAGCATAGTCAATAAAACAGAAATAAATATCTTTCTAGAATTCTCTGCTTTTAACCAAGATCCATCTGATATCAGCAAAAATATTTGTCATGCCATAACCTCTTCTGAATCCTGCTATAATTTCTGGATATTCCCTATTGATATTCTGTTCCAGCCGTTTTTAAAAATAATCTTAAGCAACATTTTACTCACGTGTGATATTAGGAAAACCTTCAACAATATAGATTGACACAATAGATACCACAATGGGCTTGAGCATGGCAGAGCTTATGAGGACGGTGCAGGATGGGGCAAGGCTCAGATCTTCTGCTCACCTTTAGCCCATTGCTGCAGAGATGGTATCAAATCTATTTCATTGAAAGTCTTCCTCTTTTTTCCTTGACCCTATACCTTTCCATGCATGATGTTCTTTGACTGTGAGTCATAGTTGACTCGATGGCACCTAACAACATTAGAAGAGTGACTTTTGGAAAATAACTGTTCCCTTATGCTATATGTTGACCATCCATGGGAGAAAGATGAGCATTATTTTTAGTAGGCTGTCAAGACCCCAGATACTGCCCTTAAAGGGTAGCTGGGCACCATCAGTTTTCTTTTTTTTTAAAAGGCAAAGATAGAATCAAAATTTATTTGTAAAGATTTTTTCAATTCATAAATAGTACAAAAATAACAGAAATTTACTTCGATTTTTTTAACATAAGTTAACACGTTTGTCTGAGGCACCAATACATTCACATACAGATCCCCAGTTCCCAGGTTCAGTCAGCAGGTTAATGTTAACAAGTCTTTCCAAAGATCAGTGAATTTCAAATATTTCTTTAACATTAAACTTTGAAACATAAAGTCCCCTGAGTTGTCACATCTTTACCATTCTCATTTCTCAGATTCTGTCAGTAATTAATAACATGAAAACTCAAAAATTTGAATGGGTTGATGAAGCACCAACAGGTTCTCAAAAGATATTACCCATGTAGGTTAACTTCTGTGGTCTGGTGTATAGCTAAATCCTCATGACTTCTGATCTCATTTAACACTAGACTTCAGCTAGATCTCATAGATCTTAATCGAATTTTAGAAAATGAACATGCTAAAACATGGTCAATAAATATACAGTACCAGGAAAATGTCAGTTGACAATGAGATGTGGAAATTTTTTTAATCAGAAAACAATTCCCTCCTGTAAAGAACCCTTAAGTTCTTTGTAAAACACTAACACCTTTGGCCATGTATTTATTGTAAGCCACATTCCTTGTTAAGGTAAGCTCTACTATCTTTCAAATTTTGGGAAGTAGTTCTTCTGAGGCATTTTTGGGGGACATTCAAACCTCTGAACTCAAGGTTAGCAGCAGAGTGGGTAACATGTTTTCGCCACTCAGGCATTAAATAGTCGTCCTGAGCTGAGGTTTCCCTGAATACTTTCTAATGAAAGACTAATTCAGACCTAAAGGCCAGGAAAACATTTGAAGGTAAAGTGCCCAGACTAGAGTTTCTCTTAGCAAAATAGCTAAGAATAGAGGAAAAAGAGCAGCATAAACATCAGGCTTGATTCAAATGCACAGGGTCTCTCATGCTATGTTTCAATCACTAATTTGCACTGGTTTATCCATTCAAATTTATAATAGCTCATGCTATCGACGGAAGTTGGTATTGTTATACAATATGTAGAAGTATGTTTTATAACTAGTACAGGAACTAATGTAAAAGTGATTGAATGTATTTGAACTTTGTAAATAAACCAGTATAAAATTTTAAAGTTAAAGAAAACCTGAAAGTTCTACATTAAAAAAAAATCACAAGAAATTATTGCTAATGTCTGATTTACGATTTCAGGGCATCATCAGTTTTCTCTTCACCATGCTCTAGCATGAAACTCTGTTTCTGTGATATTTATGGGTAGAAAATTATTAAAGCAAGGTAAAATTTGAAAACTCAATGTGGCAAAGAGAAAATGTTTAAGTAAGGTGTTGTTATGTACTATCAAGTTGGAACTTATTTATTGCTGACCTTCCAGTAGATTTTCAGAGGCTGTATTGTTATTACACAGGAGTAAATCACCCATCTTTTCCCCATGGAGTGGCTGGTTGATTTGAACTTTATTCCTTTAGATCGGCAGCACAGCACCTTACCACTAAACCATTTTTTGAAATGGTTGACCCTTTAAAAATATGTAATGCATTACATAGCAAGGACATTTGCCTGTTCACACGTGCATTTCATGATGCAGTTGACAAGGCCAAGAATAATTATGAAAATAATTAATTCAGTCAGCAACATGAAACATGTCCAAGAACTCATGAATTTGTGTTTTATTGTTGTTAAGTTCCATTGAGTCAAGTATGACTCATAGCAACTCTATGAACAACATATTTGAACCTTTTCCTAGTCTGCATCATCTTTGTCATCCCCAGCACACTTTAACCCATTGCTGCAGACATGGTATCAAATCTATTTCATTGAAAGTCTTCCTCTTTTTTCCTTGACCCTATACCTTTCCATGCATGATGTTCCTTGCTAAGGAATAGCCTCTCCTAACAACATAACCAAAGTATGTGAGATGAAGTTTTACCATTCCTGTCTCCAACCATTCTGGTTGACAAAACAACTAGCAAGAGATATTATTAAAACAGATAGAAAGTTATATTCTTGAGTGATTGGATATAGCCAAGAAGCTTTATGATAAATTCTCCGTAAATAATGCCATATTCCTCTTCATAGAGTCCAGCATCTCAAATAAATTGCTCAGCATGCATATTGAATAGGTGTGGAGAGTGACTACAACACTGACACAGTCTCATCCTAATTTTAAACCGTCCGGTGTTCTCCTGCTGTGTTAACACAACAGCCTCCTGAGCCAGGTATAGGTTTCACATGAACACAATTAAATGCTCTGAGACTCCCATTCTTCTCAATGTCAGCCACAACTTGTTATGATCCACACAGTCAAATGGCTTTGCATAGTCAATAAAGCATAAATAGACAGCCTTCTGGTATTCTTTACTGTTATCCAGGATCTATCCAACATCAACAATTCTATTCCTAGTGCCAGGGCCTCTTCTAAATCCTGCTAGAACTTCTGTCAGTTCCGTATCTATGTACTGTTCCAGCCATTTTTTAAATTATATTTAGCAATATTTTGCTTGCATGTGATAGTAATAATATTGTTAGTTTCCACATTTTCCTAGATCACCTTTCTTGGGAATAGGAACAAATATGGACCTCTCCCAATAGGGTGACCAGACAGCTGTCCTCCAGATTTCCTGGCAAAGACTGGTGAGCTCATACAGGGCTGTTGCGTCTATTACTTGAAACAAGTCAGTCAGTATACCATTGATTCTTGGGGCCTTATTTTTTGTCAATACCTTCAATGGAACTTCTACTTCTTCCTTCATTACAATCAAGTATAAGCTGATTGGTCATTTTTATTTAATTAACAGCCAGTCATGGGCGGTAAGCCTTTATTTTAAACCAATTGGGACCCAATAGGTGGGCTTTTGTGATTAAAAGTTGGTTGAGTCATGTCTGAGTCTCCAGTTTTGTTTGAAGTAGCTAGTTTCTGGAAGAAAAGTTGTTGATTTAATTAAAAATCCGATGTAAACTGGTCATTTTGGTTTAATTAACTATCATTTGTGGACTGGAAGCCTCTTGTTTAAACCAATTAGGACCTGGTGGGTGGACTTTTGTTTTGGGGTGAAGACTGGTTTGCTATTAGAGTTACAAACTAAATTGGTAGCTTGTTGAGTTTGGAAATAACATTGTTCTAATTGGTACAGCACTTGTCTGTCAGTTTGCTGTACTGAGATAACTTGTGGGTTGCTGTGATATAGAAAGCTATGTCACCAGTGTTTCAAATACCATAAGGGTTACTCAGGGTGAACAGGTTTTAATAGAATCCCCAGATTAAGACAGACTAGGAAGCAGGATTGGCCATCTACTTCTTAAATAACAGACCTTTGAAAACTCTATGAACAGTAGAGGAATGCAGATAGTTACGGTAGTGTTGTGGTAGAGCTCAGATTGGAAGTATGTTGAAATGGGAGAAAACAATGACAAACATCGTTTAATAATTGGAACAAATTGTAGAAATTGAAATGTAATGTATGATCGACATATTAGGCATTAGTGAAATGAGATGGACCAGTTTTGGCCACTTTGAATCAGCTAATCACATGATATACTATATTGAGAATGAACAACTGAAGAAGAATGATGTTGCATTTATAGTCAGAAAGTCAATTTCAGGGAGCTCTGGTGGCCTACTGGCAAGAAGCTGTACTGCAATCCCAGAGGTATGTGGTTCGAATCCACCAGATGCACTGCCGGAGTAGAAGGGACACTCTCCTCCTGTACCAGTCAGACCTGATTTGACGGTACACTAAAAAAATAGTAATAAAATTTAAAAAATTAAAATAAAATATTTTTTTAAAGTCAATTTCAATTTCTATGCTGACATAAAATTCTGGGAGTGATAGGATATTATCCATACATGTATAAGGATGATCTGTTTAGGGGAGCTCTGGTGGCCTAGTGGCAAGAAGCTGCACTGCAATCCCAGAGGAACACGGTTAGAATCCACCAGATGTTCTGCCAGAGAAGGAGGCGAAATATCCTCCTGTACCAGTCAGATCTGATTTGACGGTACACGCACACAAAATAATAAAAAAAAGGATGATCTGTTTAACACAACTATTATTCAAATTTATCCTCCATCTAGAGCCAAAGAGGAAGAAATTGAGAATTTTTACCAAATCTTGCAGTCTGAAATTGACTGAACATGCAATCAAGATGTGTGAATGATAATTGGTGACCAGAATGAAAAAGTTGGAAACACTCAGGAAAGGATAGCAGTTGGGAAATATGGGCTTAGAAATGAAACTGGAAATAGAATGATTGAATTTTGTATTTTCAATGATTTATTCACTGCAGATATCTTTTTAAAAATACACAAATGATGACTTTATACATTGATCTCACCTGATGGGCAGCACAGAAATAAAACTGACTACATCTGTGGAAAGAGTTGTTAGAGAAGCTCAGTATTGGCAGTCAAAACTAGTCCAGGGGCAGACTGTGGGTCAGACCATCAATTACTCATGTGCAAGTTCAAATTGAGGCTGAAGAAAATGAAAACAAATCCATAGAAACCAAGATATGATCCTGAATCTATTCCATCTGAATTTCAAGGTCATCTTAGGAATAGGCTTGAGGCATTGAACACTAATGATCAAAGACTGGATGAGTTGTGGCATGAGATCAAGGATATTGTTCATGGAATAAAGTAAAAGGTCATTACCAAGAGAAAGGACAAAATGGGGGGGGATATCAGAAATGGATGTCAAAAGAGACTCTAAAAATTGCACTAGAGCATTAAGAAACCAAAACAAAGAGAAAACACATGCTGAAGTAAAAGAGCTGAACAGAATATTTCAAAGAGCAGCTCAAGAGGACAAAAGAAAGTATTGTCATGGAATGTGCAGAATAAAACAGGAAGAACTTGTTCTGCATTTCTCAAGCTGAGAGAACTGAAAACCAAATTTAAACCTTGAATCACAATATTGAAAGATATTATGAGCAATATTATTGAATGATCCAGAACACATCAAAAGAAGATAGAGGGAATACACAGATTCACTGTACCAGAAAGAACTAATTGACACTGAAAAGTTTCAGGAAGTACCATATGAGCAGGAGCTCATATGGTAATGAAATATTACCTCATAAAATAGTGAAAAATATCAGTAGTGTGCATAAAATATTCTTTGTTTTTTTCATTCAACCACTCATACCCATCTTTATTTATAATATTAATTACAATATCCCATTGTAATCAATCTCACTCTTCCCCTTCCTTCCCTTTTATTACCAGTCAATAGACCCACCCTTGTAAAGTTAGACAATGTCAGAAATAAGTAACATTAAGGAAAGTCCAGTAATTTAACAATTTTGCACGAGGTCTTGGTCCATGATTATGAGAGGAAGGTTTACCACTTACATCGTCTCCATCTGTTCACAAGAGTGTCTGAATCACTGTAGATTTAATACGTAGTTCTGGTGGCACAGTCCTGAGTGAGGTGCGCTGCCAACCCAATGGCTGCTGTGCTCCGGAGGTTCAAATTCGCTAGCAGTTCCACAGGCACAAAATGAGCAGTTTCCTCCCATTGAGATTTACAGCCTAGGAAACCCAGTGAGTCACTCTGAGTCAGAGCTGACTGGACAGTAGTGAGTGAGGACATGGGTAGGTTTAACAGTAAAGGAGGAGCTTTAGACTTTTGAGTTGAGAAAATTAGATTCAGATTTTCAGCGCTCTGTAATTCTGCAGCAGGGTTAGTGATAAGGAAGAAATAGAATATTTTCCAGTGAGAATAGTTGGTGTTTCATCTTTATATAAATACATGTATATATGTGTGTGTACACACACACACACACACACACACACACAAATGTATATATAGAAAGAGAAGAAATATCAAACACACATACACACTCCAGCAATCAAGAAATGAAAAGATATATTGCATTGGGAAATCTGCTGTCAAGAATTTCTTCAAAATACTAAGGAGGAGTGATATCAGTTTGAAGACTAAAGTGCATCTGATTCAGGCCATTGCCTTTTCAATCACTTGCTATATATCTGAGAACTATTCAAAGAATAAGGATGATGGAAGAATTGATACCTTTGAGTTGTGGGTTGGAGAAGAGTACTGAATATTCCGTGGGCTGCCGAAAGAACAGATATGTTTGGGGGAAAAGCAGCCAGAGTGCTTCCTGGAGGCAAGGATGGTAAAGCTTTGTCTCACATAGTTAAGACATGTTGTTAAGAGAGAGTATTGCTTATGCAGTATTTGTCCTTATGAGACTAATTTAGTTCACTCAGTATAAAGCTCTCCAGTCTCTCCCAAGTTATGTATTTTTTAAATCATTACTCTTTAGTGCTGCATACTATTCCATTGTGTGAATCTAGCACAATTTCTCAGTTCATTCAGTTGTGGACATTTGAACTGTTTCCATGTTCTTGCTATGGTAAAGAATGCTGCTATGAATATTGGTGTACAAATCTCCATTTGTTCCTCAGTCCTACTGCATAAGACTATTATTATAAAAATAGAAGAATAACTAGGATAGGGCAGAAGCAAAGTCATAGGGTTGCACTGTTTAGTGGGTAGAGGGAGGGGGACAAGGAAAGGGGAAGGACTTTGGGGGGTAAAGAGAGACTATTGCTTGGAAAGGGACATCATTCTTGGAAACGTAGAGCTTAACAAAAGATAGGAAGACCCTCAATGGGATGGATTGACATGGTGACTGTGGCAATGCCTCAAGTGTATCAGAGATGATAGCAAGGCAAAAGACAGAACTCCGATCTGTTTTTCTTAGGGTCACTATGCGTCATACTTAGCAGCATCTAACAACTATATATATATATATATATATATATATATATATATATATATATGATTGTTTTGAAAATAATTTTTTATATATCTCAACTCAACTCTCACAACCATAGAGTCAGAATCAACTCACAGCTGACCCTGCAGCGAATTTTTGAGAGGCTAGAAATCAAAAGGAAAGAAATTACCTGTATTTCCCCCCACAGGCCCCTGGTGGCTTATGCCTGCCAGAGAGACACCTCATGTGGGTCATTAGTGCAACATCCTATGGACTAGGCCCACAGAGCTCCTTTTAGATATGTTGTTGTTGTTGTTGTTATATGCTGTCGATTGGCCTATAAAGTATAATAATTTTATACTTATGTACCATTGAGTTGGAACTGACTCATAGCTGATCCTCCATCAAGTTTTCAGAGGCTGTAAATCACAGGGAAGGAGATTGCCCATTTCTCTGGTGGGTTCAAACTGTGTACTTTTGAATTATCAGTGCATGTCCTTACCACTGAACTAGCAGATTTCCCTGTAGTAATTGTAAGATGTAATATTAAATAATATATGCTAGGAATAAAAAAGATTATCAAGACATGGAAAAAAATTGGTGGGTAAGCAAGAGTCTGCAGAAAATTATTAAAAGACAACTGGAACAGCACATCAGCAGAGAACTGCCAGACGTACAGGCTGGGTTTAGAAAAGGCTAAAGGATATTATACTACTGATGATATCATAGCTAATGTTGGATGGATTCTGGCTGAGAGTACCAGCGGAATGTCTACCTCTGTTTCATTGACTATGCAAAGGCATTTGACTCTGTGGATCAAAAGAAATTGTGACTAACTGAGAAGAATGCGAATCCCAGAACACTTGATTGTGCTTCTGTAAAACCTGTGCTTGGACCAGGAGGTAGTCATCAGAACAGAGCAAGGAAACATGACATAGTTCAAAATCAGGGAGGATGTATGCCAGGGATATGTCCTAACTTCATACCTTTTCAATCTATATGCAGAACAAATCATCTGAGAGGCTGGGCTCTATAAGGAGGAGTGTGGCATCACGGTTAGAGGAAGACTCATCAACAATCTGCTTTATGCAGATAACACAACCCTGCTTGCTGAAACTGAGGAGGACCTGAAGCTCTTCCTGCAGAAGATTAAGAACTGTAGCCTTCAATATGGATTGAAGCTCAACATCAAGAAAGCAAAGATTCTCATCACTGCCCTGATTGGCAGCATCAAGACAGATAATGAAGAGACTGAGATTGTTAACAGCTTCAATTTGCTTGGCTCCACAATCAACACTCTTGATACCAGCAGCCAGGAAATCAAAAGACAAATTACACTGGGAAAGTCCGCTGTCAGAGACTTCTCCAGAATACTGAAGAACAATTATTTCAGTCTGGAGACTAAGGTGCACCTGATCCAGGGCATAGTCTCAATTATTTTCTATGCGTCAGAAACCTGGACAATGACTAGGGATGGTAAATGGAGAATTGATGCCTTTGAGCTGTGATGCTGGAGAAGAATACTGAATATACCATGGAACAAACAGGTTCGTCCTAGAGACGATGAAATCAGGCTGCTCCTTGGAGGCAAGGATTCTGAAGCTTTGTCTGACATATTTTGTGTATGTTGTAAGGAGTGATCAGTTCTTGGAGAGGGACGTTATGCTTGGGTGGGTGGAGGAACAGTGCAAGAGAGGAAGACCCTGGATAATATGGATTAATTCAGGGACTGGGGTAATGAGGGTAGGTGTGTTAGAGTCAATAAGGTTGGCACAGGATCGAGCAGGGTTCAGGGCTATTGTATATAGAGTAGCTATGAATTGCAAGCAACTCGACTTCACTTAAGAACAACAACAGTAGTAAACAATCTTAATTCCTCTGTTAAAATTAATGGTTTGATTACATTTAATTCAAAGGAAAATAGAATTTTGACTGAGTTGTGCTGTAGAGTTGGAACTGACTCATGGCTGAACTTCCAGCAGATTTTTAGAGGCAATAAATTGCACAAGAGGAAATAACCATGCACACCCATGTTTATCGTGGCTTTGTTCACAATAGCAGGAGTTGGAAACAACCTAAGTGCCCATCAACAAATGAATGGCTAGAGAAGCTGTGTTATAGTCACACAATGGAATAGTACGCTGCATTGAAAAACAAGGAACTCATGCAATATTATTCAAAATGGGTGACCCTGGAGGACATTATGCTGAGTGAAATATCTCAGTCACAAAA
>NW_006399781.1:10108426-10117033 GCF_000299155.1 Elephantulus edwardii | reverse complement strand
TGTATCGTTGGATTCTATTGGCCAGGATTTTATTCAGGATTTTTGCATCTATGTTCATAAGAGATATTGGCCTATAGTTTTCTATTTTGGTGGTGTCTTTTCCTGGCTTTGGTACCAAGGATATGTTTGCTACATAGAGTAAGTCTGGGAGAATTCCATCTTTTTCTATTTTCTGAAATAGTTTGATATAGAATTGGTGACAGTTCTTCTCTGAATGTTTGATAAAGTTCACTTGTAAAACCATCTGGTCCAATGCTTTTTTTGGCCGGAAGTTGTTGTATTACCTTTTCAATATCTTCTTTTTGTAATGGGTCTGTTTAGGTGTTCTATTTCAGTTTGTGTCAGTTTAGGTAAGTTGTGCATTTCTAAGTATTTGCCCATTTCCTCTAGGTTTTCATATTTGTTTGAGTATAGTTTTTCATAATATTTCAGTGTTAGCCTTTTTATTTTAGTTATTTGTTGTGATGTTGCCCATTTCATGTCTTATTTGGATTATTTGTGTCTTTTTTTTTTGTTAGTTTTGCTAGTGGTTTGTTGATTTTTTTTTTTTACTTTTTCAAAGAACAAAATCCTAGTTTGTTGATTGTTTCAATGTTTTTCGGTTTTCTATTTAATTTACTTCTACTCTAATTTTTATAATTTCAGGTTTTTTAGAGGGTATCCGGTTTTCTTGCTGTTCTTTTTCAATTTGTTGGAGATGTTGGGTTAGAGTTTCAATGGTCATTTTCCCCCCCTTCTTTTTGACGTGGTTGCTTACTGCTATAAATTGACCTCTGATTATTGCTTTGGCTGTTTCCCAGATGTTTTCATTGTCATTTTTTTCAAGAGACTTTTTAAATCTCATTTTTTAAGTATGCTGTTAGGGACCTCTCCAAAGTACTGAAGAGCAATGGTGTCTCTCTGGAGACTAAGGTGTGTCTGATGCAGGCCATGGTCTTTGCTCTCACTTGTTATGCATCAGAGAGTTGGACAGTGACTAAGAAGGATAGAAGGAGAACTGATGCCTTTGAGCTGTGATGCTGGAGAAGAGTATTGAGGATACCATGGACTGCTAGGAAAACAAACAGATTCATCCTGGAAAGGGTTAAACCGGGCAGCTCCCTGGAGGCCAGGATTCTGAGGCTCCATCTAACATAATTTGGACATGTTGTAAGGAGGGACTGATCCTTGGAAAGGGACATCATGCTTGGTAGGGTGGATGGACAGCACAGGAGGGGAAGGCCCTCTATGAGATTAATTGATTCAGTGACTGGGGTAATCGGGATGGGAGTGTCAGAGACAGTGCGATTGGCACAGGACAGAGCAGAGTTTATGGCTGTTGTCCATAGGGTTGTTATGAGTCACAAGCGACTCGATGGCACATAACAACAACAACAGTACCCACTCATGTTCAAACAAGGTGTTCTTCAGCTTCCAGATGTTTGCTTTTTTTTTCTCCTTTATCCTCTTGTTATTAATTTCTGATTTTGTAGCGTTGCAGCCTGAGAAAATGCTTAGTATTATTTTTATGTTTTTTAATTTATTGATGCTTGTCTTGTGACCTAAAATGTGATCTATTCTGGAGAATGTTCCATGCACACTGGAGAAGAAGGTGTACTGTGTTTTTTTGGGGGTGCATTAGCCTATGAATATCTATGAGGTCTAGTTGGTTTATTGTGTGGTTTAATTCTTCAGTATCTTTTTGTTGAGTTTCTTTTTAGTAGTTCTGTCTTTTCTTGAGAGTGGTGTAGTGATGTCTCCAACTACTATAGTAGTATTGTCTATTTCCTTTTTCAGTTTAGTTAATACTTGTTTTATATATTTTGCAGGTCTTTCATTTGGTGCATAGATATTTATTATTTTTATGTGTTCTTGTTCTATTGACCCTTTAAGCATTATTTAGTGACCTTAACTGTCCTTTGTGATGGTTTTTTTTTTTCATTGAAATTTATTTTATCAGAGATTAATATTGCTATTCCTGCTTTTTTTCTGGTTGTTATTTGCATGGTAAGTTTTTTCCCCTACCCTTTTGTTTTTTGTCTTTCTTTATCTTCATTTTTCAGGTGTGTCTCTTGTAGACAACTTATTCATGGATTTTGGTTTTTTATCCAATCTGCTACTCTTTTTCTCTTCAGAGGTGCATTTAAACCATTCACATTTAGTGTGATTATTGAGAGTAAGGTTTTATTGCTATCCTTTTTGTTGAGTTCTTTTTGTTGTTCTTGCTAGTTACTTCGGTCCATGCTGTTTTCTGTGGCACCTCTGTAAGAAGGACATCTCTCAATGCTTCCTGCAATGCTGGTCTTGTTTTTAAAAACTCCCTTAGACACCGTTATCTCCATTCATATTTGTTGGACAGTTTGCTGGGTACAATATTCTTGGTTAACAGTTGTGTTCTTCGAATGATTGATATACGTCATACCATTGTCTTCTTTCTCACATGGTTACTGCTGAGAAATCTGCTCTTAATCGTATATGCTCTCCCTTCAAGGTTACTCTTTGTTTCTCCCTCGCTGCTTTCAGAATTCTCCTTATCTTTGGTTCTGGCAAATTTGACTATGATATGCCTTCGTGTTTTTCTTTTGGGGTCTATTCTATATGGTGTTTGCGCAGCTTCTTGAATATATATTCTCTCATTCTTCATTATGCCTGGAAAGTTTTCTAGTCATTTTCCCACAACTTTTTTAGGTGCCTTTACTTGCTTCTTCCTATTCTAGTATTCCAATGATGCACATGTTATTCTTTTTGATGGTGTCCTGCATTATTCTTAGGTTTCCTTCTTTTTCCTTTTTTGATTCTGCATTTTGATCTAGCAGATCAGTGGTGACAATTCTATCTTCTGTTTCACTGGTTCTGTGTTCCATCTCTTCAACTCTGTTCATGTGTCCTTCCATCATGTTGACAACATCTTAAACTTTGGACCTCATATTTTGAATGGTAGTTTCTTGTTTCTCCAGTGCCTCTAATGTCTTGTTTGTTTTATCTGCATTATTTTGGATTGGTTTTTAAGGTTCTCCTGATTTTTGCTTGCAGTTTCCTGTAATTCTTCAAGTTTGTCTTTCACCCATTGAAAATATTCAGTCATTGTTGTTTTAAATTCTGTGTCAGAAAGTTCTATCATACTTTCTGGATTCAGCAAATCCATTGCTACTGTGTCACTTTTTGGGAGTGTTAGCTTGCTTTGAGCTAATATGGGAAGGAAGGTAGCCTGCTTCTTTCAGGACATTGCTGTGGTAGAGTTTTTTGTGCCTGAGGTGGCAGCCAGTTCTTAATCTGAAGTCACTCCTCCAGAAGAAGGTTGGTCAGGCACACGCACAGATGCATTGTAGGGTAAGCATGCAGAGGTACATGTGGGGGTGGGAGAGGGGAGACACAAATGCAGATGCATGCGGGAGTGTGTGTGTGTGCACGCAGGCATGTGTGCACGGGAGGACCTGAATGGAAAATCAGGAAGCCTTGATTTTCCCCTTGAGAACTGGGTCTGCCACACAAGTTGAGCTCCACCTGTCTCACTCCCTCCTGCTTAAGGTGATAGGGTCCCACAATTAGACCAGCAGTCAGCAGTGATCTGGCCTCAGTACCTCACTCAAATTCCTGCAGTCCTGCTTGCTCCTGGCAGGTGGGTCCTGCTGCAGCTCACTGCTCCCCACCATGGCTCATTGCTCCCTGCCATGCTCGTTGCTCCCCACAGAGGCTCGTTGCATCCCACCAAAGCTCACTGCACCCCGCTGATGCTCACTGATCTTGTGGCTCTCAAATGTCCATATTGGTCCACAGCAATCTTTTATGAAGCACCTTGCAGGCCTTGGGCACCTCCTCCCTGTTACCTGAGATAAGGGCCCCACGTGGTCAAGCCAGACAGCAGTTTTTCCCAAATAACTGTGGACGCAGTGCAGGGAGTGCTATCACAGCTTCCTTCTGCACCATCCCAGCTTCTGGTAGTGATTTTCAAAATCATTGCTCCTACATACTGCATAGTATTCCACCATGTGAATGTACCATAATATCTCAATCCATTTGATGGTGGTTTGACATTTGGGCTGCTTCCATGTCCTTGCAATAGTGAATAATACTGTTATGCATATTGATGTACAAATCTCCATTTGTGCCTCAGTTCTAATTTTCTTGGGGTTTATTCCAAGCAGTGAAACAGCTAGGTCATAAAAATGTCTATGTTCAGCTTTTTGAGGAAACACCAAATTGCCTTTCAGAATAGTTGTGCCAGTTTTCAATCCCACAGTGTGAAAGAGTTCCTATCACTCCAAACCCTCTCCAACATTTATTATTTGCTGCCTACCTAAACTTTGCTACTGAGGTAAGATGGTATCTCATTGTGGTTTTCATTTCATCTTTCTTATTGCCAGTGATTTTGAGCATTTTTTTCCATGTCTGTTTGCCATCTGAATATCTTCCTCTGTGAAAAGTCTTTCCATATCTTTTGCCCATTTTGTAATTGTGTTATCAGTCTTTTTCTTGTGGAGGTCCTGTAGGATTCTGTGAAGTTTTGATATGAGACCCTTGTCTGAAATGTTCTTTAATTTTCTTTGTTCCGGTCTTTTGTGTCTCTAGTTAGGTTCACTCCCAAGTGTTTCAGTTTGTGGTTGGCTATTATAAATGGCATTTATTTCTTGTTTTCCTTCTCTGAGTTATCTTTCTTACTGTAGAGGAATCCCACAGAGTTTTGGATATTGATCTTATATCCTACCATTCTACTAAATTGGTCTACTAGCTCTAACAGTTTTGCGTTGTTGTTTGTTTTTTTTTTTAATTTTTTTAAGTCCTTGGGGTTTTCTGCGTACACTATCATATTATTTTTATCCTGTCTGTGCATTTCTGGTTGTATTTGGCAGTCTCTTCATGCCAAACTCTAGGCTGTCTAAGTTTGAACCCAGTTTGTCTCTTATGAACAGTATGGTTTTGAGCTTTACTTCTAGTTCCAAGAATCTGGAGTTTATGAAGAGGAATGTTGTATCAGAATTGGAGAGAAACTCATCAATAACCTGTGTTACACCAATGACACAACCTTAATTACTGAAAGTGAGGAGGACTTGAAGCACTTGTTGCAGAACATCAAGAAATGCAGCCTTCAGTATGGATTGTCTGTCAATATCAAGAAAATTAAGATTCTTACCTCTGGTCCAGTAGGCAGTGTCATAATGGATGGAGAGGAGATTGAAACTGTCAACAGTTTTATCTTGCTTGGATCCATAATTAGCACCGTTGGTATGAACAGTCAGAAAATAAGGAAATGAATTGCACTGGGAAAATCTGCAGTTAGGGACCTTTCCAAATTATTAAGGAGTAGTGATGTCACTTTGAGGACTATGGTGCATCTGATTCAGGCCATAGTCCTTCCAATTACTAGCTATGCATCCAAGACCTGGACAATGAATAAGGATGACAGAAAAAGAATTGATGCCTTTGAGCTGTGGTATTGAAGAAGAGCACTGAATATCCTATGGACAGTCAAGAGATTGAACAGATGATGTCTTAGAAAGGGTGCAAATGTAGTGCTCTTTGTAGGCAAGAATGATGAGGCTTCACCTCACATATTTTGGGCATGTTTCTAGAAGAGGCTATTCTTTGCATAAGGACATAATGCTGGGAAGAGTGGAGGGTTGGCAAAGAAGAGGAAGACCCTCAACTAGGTAGATTCATATGATGATTGTTGCAATGGGCTCTTGTGTGTCAAGAAGTGTGGGGATGGTTCAGGATAGAACAGGATTCAGATCTTTTGTTCATAGGGTCGCTATGAGTTGTGCTCAACTCGATGGCACCTAACAACACCAAAATATCATATTATCTTCATCTAACGACAGTTTAGCCATCTACTTGCTGATCTGGATGCCTTTTATTTCCTTCTCTTGACATATTACCCTAGCAAGCACTTCCAATACAATATTGAATAGAAGTGGTGGCAGTGGGCATCCTTGTATGGTCCATGTTCACAAGAAAAATGCTTTTAGTCTTTCTCCATTGAGCCTAATATTGACTCTTGGTTTTGCATGTATAATTTTCATTGTGTTGAAGAAATTCCCTTTGATTCCAATTTTACTGAGTGTCTTTATCAGAAAGGATGTTGGCTTTTGTTAAATGTCTTTTCTGCATCAATTGCTATTATCATATGGTTCTTGTTATTTGCTTTGTTAATGTGGTGAATTATATTGACTTTTTCATACCTTGCATACTTATTATGAATTCCACTTGGTCGTGATGAATTATGTTTTTGAATTCTATTGGCTAGGACTTTTTTAAGGATTTTGGCATCTATATATTCATGAGAGATACTGGTCTGTAGTTTTCTCTTTTGGTAATATCTTTGCCTGGTTTTCATATTAGAGTTATGCTTCCTTAATAGAATGACTCTGGTAGTGTTTCTTCTTTTTCTATTTTTTAAAAATACTTAAAGTAGAATTGGTGGTAGATATTCTCTGTATGTTTGGTCGAATTGAGCTGTGAAGCCATCTGGTCCAGGACTTTTCTTCTGGGGAAGTATTTTTATGACCTGTTCAATTTCTTCTCTTGTGATGGGTCTGTTCAAGTATTCTACATCTGTTCTTGACAAGCTGGGTAGGGCACGAGTTTCAAAGAATTTGTTCATTTCCTCTAGGTTTTCAAATTTATCAGAGTATAGCTTTTCATAGTATTCCAAAATTATTTACTTGATTTCATCTAGTTCTGTCATGACATTCTGTGATGTCACCTCTATCATTTCTTAATCGAGTTATCTGTGTCTTCTTCTTTTTTTTTTTTTGTTAAGTTTACCAGTACTTTGTTAATTTTATTGACCCTTTAAAAAAACCAGCTCATGGTCTTATTGATGGTCTCAATTGTTTTTCTGTTTTCTAGTCTATTGATTTCAGCTCTTATCCTCATAACTTCCTTTCTTTTAGAGGCTGTAGAATTAGATTGTTGTTATTTTTCTTTTTAATGAAGGTACTGAGTTAGATCATTGAATTTTCTTATCTTTTCCTTGTTTAAGTGTGTGCCTATTGCTATTTCACTTCTTTATTATTTTTCCTGTTACACAATTTAGTGATCTATGTTACAATAGTTGTATATCCATTATTTTTAGTCAATTTCACAACACCATAGGCAGAAATCCAGTATGTTCTAAGGAATGACTACCTTTCTCTTTCCCTGCCCTCAACTACTAGTAAACATTGTGTGTGTGTGTGTGTGTGTGTGTGTGTATAATTTTTTTAAAAAAGCACTTTGATAGAGAATGTTAAATGCCAAATGACTTTTATCTGAATTGAATTTGGGATGAGAAAGGATTCTTAAATTGCTTAAATGATTATTAATTCATTGCAAACTCTTTAGCTCACCAGATGTCCGAGTAAATGTAGTAAGCACTTCCAACACTGATGTAATGATTGAGCACAAGTTTAGTTACTTTCAATTTTGAGATGGATTCTGGCATGGTTTTCTAGCCTAAGTTTTTGCATTTACTTTTCTTTTTAAAAGAAAACTATTGGTACTCTGAATAAGAAAAAAAATAAAGATGTTCAATATATTTTGGCAGATATAATTATGTGACTGGACTTAATGAAATGTTGTCAGTGAAATCTAAACACCGAGGCTATGAGGGAGGAGTTTGTGAATTAACATAAAACGTGGATTGTATACACAAGCCCACAGAACACCCAACGGGGTTTGTTCTTTCATTCACAAAACAAAGGGGTGGGGAGAGGTAAGGAAAGCTCAAATAACACTTGATTTCAACATACCAAGCCAAACGACTAGTAAACCGCCTACAAGGAATGAAACTATTTTGAACTCGTCATTCTGCAAGTGCAAATTACAGTATTAAGATATGCATAAAGTTGTGTAAGGTAGAAAGTACCTGACCTTTTATTGAAAAGAGGAGGAGTTACGGATTCTGAATAGCTTGGGACCGGCCCGCAGTCCCTCAGGGACTTCCGGTTGTCACCACTCCTGGATTAGTTATCTGAGCTGACGCTGAACGAAACTCTGCGGAGAAGCTCTGAGGCTCTGTGGAGTCATTCCCCTGTAGAGTGTGACTCTCTCCAGTCTCTCCATATGCTGAGATTTTGCTTCCTCATCAGTTTGATGTGCTTGGTGAGATCAGGTAGGTCATTTACTGAGTGGTTTTCTTAAGGACTTTAAAAATCGATTATTAGTATCATTGTCATTTTGCAAGTTATTATCTCCTGTTCTTTATTGAACTTGGCAAATTCCATAAGATCTTGCTTAAGGAAAGAAGATAAGAATTAAATTAATCCTTTCTTATCCTGACTAGAACGGCTCCACCTTTTTCTCAGTAATGGAAGGAACTAAATCCACTTGCTATTCTTTGGTATAAAAATGAAATATGCTGGAAAATATAAAACAGTTACCTTTCACAACCAAACTTTTTG
The DNA here is from genome assembly GCF_000299155.1 of Elephantulus edwardii. Classification (NCBI taxonomy): domain Eukaryota; kingdom Metazoa; phylum Chordata; class Mammalia; order Macroscelidea; family Macroscelididae; genus Elephantulus; species Elephantulus edwardii. The sequence continues at coordinate 10,108,673 of NW_006399781.1, read as the reverse complement.
TGCCTTAAAATATATTACATGTCTTTTTAACTGTGAAATGAGAGCATTTATTTTCTGGGACCGTTGTAGTTTGTCTAATAGCTAATGTAGAGAGAGAGTAGGTTTTTAAATAAGTTCATATATTGAAAATTTGTTAGTCAAATTTGTGTCTACTAGGTTGCAACACCCCCATGATACATCTTGAAGGATATGTACATGTACAGCCAAGCACAATCAATAAGAGTGCATCTGAATTCCAAAATCAATC
>NW_006399781.1:10104985-10108326 GCF_000299155.1 Elephantulus edwardii | reverse complement strand
GGGCCACTGTTGTAGGATGAGACTGACATCAGGGTTGGGGTAAGACTGAGAAAAACTGGATAAATTATGTATACTGCATTGAAACAGATTAGTGAGAAAACAGTTTAAAAGCGATACATGATAGGGTATTATGGTTATCAAAAGAGTCCAGAATGAAGGTTGCATAGTGGATTGTACCCGGGGGAAGGGGGAAGGATTTTTTCTTTTATTTTTCAAAGAGAAGAGTGAACTGAGGGTGGAGGGGGGGCAGGGAGAAAAGTGAATGAATGGAAATCCAAAATCTCTGTAAATGTTCATTAAAATGAATTTTTTTTGCTGTTTTTTTTAATTTTTTTATTTTTGTGTGAGTGTACTGTCAAATTAGATCTGACTGGTACAGGAGGAGATTGTCCCTCCTTTCCCGGCAGAGCATCTGGTGGATTCGAACCGTGAGCCTCTGGGATTGTAGTTGCAGCTCCTTGGCACTAGGCCACCAGAGCTTCCCCTAAAATGAATTTTTAAAAAATACTTAAAAAAAAAAAAGAGGAGATAACCATTTTAGGCTGGGAAGCCTAACCTAAAATATTAGGTAATCATAACTGGCATGTAAATTTTAATCTAAAGAAAATGTAGCATTTTCTTGATTTGACAACATCATGTAGTTAAAACCCCCAGCACTTGTCACTGAATTAGGAGGTAGGTTAAAAACTCTACAATGTTAGGTCAGTTAAGAATCCCACCTTTGTGCCTCTAAACCTTGGAATAAAAAAACCTAGTCCCTAGAGGTGTTTAGAAATGGGAATTCCAGAATACCTGAGTTTGCTCATGTGAAACCTTTATTTGGACCAGGAAGCAATAGTCAAAACAGAGCAGGGAAACACTGGATGGTTCAGGATCAGGAAAGGTGTGCATTAGTGATGCATCCTATCTTCATACCTTTTCAATCTATCTGCAGAACAAATTATTCAGGAGACTGAACTCTATGAGGAGGAATGTAGCATCAGGATTGGAGGAAGACTCATCAACAAATTGTGGTATGCAGATGACACACCTTGCTTGCTGAAACTGAAGAAGACATGAGGCATTTGCTAATACAGTGTTTTTCATATCAGATCTTTTCCATTTCCTTTATCCACCCCTCCTCTATCTATCAAATTTGGTGACCCTGTATTACCCTCCTGCCCATCTTCACCCCTCTGCTCCTCCTCCCCCACCCTTGGTTTCTTATACACATTTTACTAGTTATCTATTTCTACTATAATGGTCTTATACAGTATTTGTCCTTATGAGACAAAGTTCACTTGCCATAACTTTCTCTAGTCCTTCCCAAGTTAGGTAGTTATTCTTTTTTTCAGCCTCTGAATTTAATTTGTTTTTGGATCTCCATTCATTCGTTGTTGCCCACTTTCCTCTCTGACCATCCCTCCCCCCTAGTTCACTTTTCTCTTTGACAAGTAAAAAAAAAAATGAAAAAAAATTCTTTCATTGTTATACAATCCCCTCCCCCCAGTCAACTCCACTATGCAGCTTTCATTCTGGAATCTTGTCATGACAATAGTACCTAATCATATATTCCTCTTAAATAGTACTCTTCCTCATCTGTGTCAATGCAGTGTATATTATTTATCTGCTCGTAGTTTCTCCTCAACTCCGATGTCAGTCCCTCTTTACAACAGTGACACTATGCAGTATTTCTCCTTTTGTGACTGAAATATTTCACTCAGCATAACATCCTCCAGGGTCACCCATTTTGTATATTTCATGAGATCCTTGTTTTTCAATACAGCATAGTTAATTCCATTGTGTGAATATACCAGTTTCTCTATCCATTCAGTTGTTGATGGGCACTTGGGTTGTTTCCAACTCTTTGCTATTGTAAACAGAGCCACAATAAATATGAGTGAACGTGTATCTGCTTGGGTGGCAGTTATTGTTTCTTTAGGGTATATTCCCATTTAGTAGAATTACTGGGTCAAATGGTGTTTCTTTTCCCAACTTTTTTAGAAAGCACCATACTGCTTTCCATAGTGGTTGCACCATTTTACACTCCCACCAACAGTGAATAAGGGTTCCAGTTTCTCTGCTACCTCACCAGCATTTGTTGTTTGCTGTTCTGGTAAATTTTGCTATTCTTACGTGGGTGAGATGATATCTCAGAGTTGTTTTGATTTGCATCTCACATTTCTTGATGTGTTTGTTCGCCATCTGAATGTCTTCTTTGGTGAAGAGTCTGTTCATATCCTGTGCTCATTTTTCAATTGGGATGTTTACCTTTATCTTGTTGTGGTGCTCAAGTATTTTTTTAATTTTTAAATTTTATTTTATTATTTTGTGTATGTGTACCGTCAAATCAGATTTGACTGCTGTAGGAGGACATTGCCTCTCCTTCTCCAGTAGAGCATCTGGTGGATTCAAACCTCATACCTCTGGAATTGCAGTGCAGCTTCTTGCCACTAGGTCACCAGAGTTCCCTATGTGTTCAAGTATTTTATAAATTCTAGGTATAAGTCCCTTATCACATATGTCATTACCAAATATTTTTCCCAGTCTGTGGCTTCCCTTTTACCCTGCTGGAGAAGTTTTTGGATGTGAAAAGGGATTTTATTCTTAGAAGGTCCATTCATCTATTTTATCCTCTTCTGGTTGTAGATTTTTCAGGATGTTTAGGAGTCTGTTTACGTTGTGGTTTAGGGCGTCTAGAGTTCTTCCAATCTTTTCTCTAATGAAGTTTATAGTCCTTGGTTTTAGTCCTAAGTCCTTGATACACTTTGAGTTGGTTTTTTGTGTATGGAATGAGGTGTGGATCTTGCTTGAGTATTTTACAAATAGTTTTCCAATTTTGCCAACACCATTTATTTAAAAAGACTGTTGTTTCCTACTTAACCGATTTCATCTCCTTATCAAAAATCAGTTGACCATAGGTAGGTGAATTGATTTCTGGATTCTCAATTCTATTACACTGATTTATGTGTCTGTCATTGTACCAATACCATGCTGTCTTGACTACCACAGCAGTGCAGAAGGATTTGAAATGAGGGAGTGAGATGCCTCCTACCTTGTTTCTCTTTTTAAGGAGTGCTTTGCTTATTCAGAGCCTCTTTCCATTCCAGAAAAAATTAGAGATTGCCTTTTCCATCTTATTGAAGAACGGAATTGGTATTTGTATTGGGATTGCATTGAACGTGTAAATTGCCTTTGGTAGTGGATCTTAGCTGAAAGCAGGGAATACCAGAGGAATGTCTATCTGTGTTTCACTGACTATGCAAAGGCATAGTCACTGTGTGGATCATAACAAACTATGGCTGACTCTGAGAAGAATGGGAATCACAGAACACTTGATCGTTCTAATGCAAAACCTATAC
>NW_006399781.1:10085405-10095380 GCF_000299155.1 Elephantulus edwardii | reverse complement strand
AAAAAAAAAAATAAAGAAAAACATGATTTTATATGTGTAAACTCCTTAGAATGGTGCCCATGCATAATGATAATGTAAAAATTATTAATCATAATGAAGAAATCAAAGTTAAAGCAGCAGGGTGTATAGTCAAATAACGAAACTAAAGTGAAATATTTTTTAAAAACCAAATACATCCAAGATATACAGTACTTTTTGTGCATAGCTTGTGGTGATGGAGACTGGTACAACATACTATGTGTTAGAATTCACAAAACTTCCATGCCCTTTGAACTTTTATTAAAAGTATTACTGGGAATTTATTTCAAAGAAATACTTTTTTAAACTTTCATATGCAGAGATGAGTCTAACTCTATGTTATTTATAATAACTCAAAACAGAAACAGAAGAAATATTCCTATATACAGTAATAGATGATTAAAATGCAATATATCTCAATATAATAAAAAGATATATAGCCTTTGAAGTGAAAAAAAGAAAAAAATGCAGTTCTGAAGCTATACAGTTATATGGTAATATGATTTAAAATATTGATAAATTTTAAAAAACACTCAGATTTTAGGAAAACAAAGATTTCAATCATAGTAAAATTATGTATACCAATAAATAAAGACTAAATAGGAAACATAAAATTAAAATCATTATATTAAAATTTAAGACCTACAAATAGAGGTTTTTAAATGTATACTTTTTTGAAGTTCATTTGAGACTAAACTAAATTTAGATATCTTTTTAACTGAGTTGCTGTGTACCATTAAGGAGAACCTACTCTTATCTGACCCTCCAGCGGGTTTTTAGCGGCAGTTAATCACACAGGAGACTGCCCATCCTTCTGCAGAGTAGCTGGTGTATTCAAACCATGAGCCTCTGAGATTACAACACAGCTTCTTACTACGAGGTCACCAGTTTTAACTGAGTAGTAATATATAAATGGTATGTGTATTCTCTTTTTTAAATTTAAAAAGTGAACATAAATTTAGAGATAATGAAATGGGTTTGGGGCTACCTTATCATTTGTGCACAAAATGATAGTTATGAATACTTTCTTCCAATCTCCTGTTTTGGATGGCAAGAACATAATTTGTGACTTGCCTTTTTATTTAACATTTTCTCAAAGTAAAGCCGCCTTTTATGAAACCTTTGCTCCTGAATGTTGCATATTATTCCATTGTGTGAATGTACCATATTTTCTCAGTCCATTCGATTGTGCTTAGACATTTGGGCTATTTCCATGTTCTTACAATGGTGAATAATGCTGCTATGAACATTGTTGTACAAGTTTCTGATAGTGCCTCAGTTCTCATTTTCTTGGGGTATATTCCAAGCAATGGAATAGGTAGGTCCTATGGAATTTCTGTGTTCAGCTTTTTGAGGAAAACACCAAATTGGCTTCCAGAGTGATTGTACAATTTTACAATCCCATCAGCAGTGTATAAGAATTCCTATCTTGTCAAGTCTTAACATTTATTATTTGCTGTTCTGTTAAACTTTACCACTGCTACTGAAGTGATATTCTATCTCATTGCCTTTTAAATTATTTCAGAAAAGTATCACTGCTATGTGACAGAATTGAAATGGACAGAAGCACAGTGTAGTAAAATGTAACTTCCAGGGGGAAAAAAGATAATTATGGCTGTAAGCTAAATGTAGGATTATGTTTATCTACAAAACCATGAACTCGAAACTTTTAAGGAGAAGGTGTTGAATAATATGTATTTAAAAGCAGAAATTATTAATCACAAATGCATTAACTTTTTAGTTTTCCTTTTGTAGCCTGAAATCCAAATATTAGTGTGCATTAAAATGTGATTCAGAAATCGCAGGTATACAAATCTGAAATCTTTGAGAGGTGGAGTTTTTTTTTATGGTGATTATTCTAATCTTTGTGAAATCTTGTTAGGAATGTTTGCCACAATCTTATCACTGAGCAGAATATTTTCAAGCAAATTCTAGTGTGTACCTTAATCACCTGGGAAGTCTATTAAAAATGCCAAGGCTGTACACCCCTGAGAGCCTGGTGGAGGGAGTCTAGGGGGAACAAGATCCTAGGATCTGTGTTTTGAACAAACTTTCAAGGTTTTCAGCTGCACGTGGTCCATGGGAAAGAATGAAAAATTATTTGAGAAATAATGTTCTAAAAAAAATCCAATTGTAATTAGTGTCTTTTTCCTAAATTTTTGTGTTGTTATTGAGAGCATACATAGCAAAACATGTACCAATTAATCTGTTTCTATATGTGCAATTCAGTGACACTGATACTTCGTTTTACCTTCTAACTTGTTCCTTCCTTCCTACCACACACTTTCTATGCCTGAATTTTCTTATCTATTTTGATGGTCTTCAATTTGATTCCATAGAGATTATTCTTAAAAGAACATAATGCTCAATGCAGACATTTTTTGCAGTTAAGTTAAACTATTACTTGGTTTTAGGGTTACTTTGGAGGATATCTTTGGTTAAAGTTTAAGGATTATTTCAGGGTAATAGTTTCAGGGATCATCCACTTTTTGGGGAGCCAGAAAGTTTATATTCATGAGAATTTTAAATTCCTTTTGCCTTTTCATCTTGGTAATCAAGATTCTTCTATGGAATCATTCATAAAAAATAATGATAGTAGGTGACCACACTATCCAATTTTTCTTTTTCTTTTTTTAACAACAACAAAAGTTATCATTTATTTGGATCCCACAGTGTACCTGTCACTAGGCTACACACTTTACATGCATGATTGAATTTCAAATACAATTTTAAAAACATCTGAAACCAGTTATTTTTGTCCCAATTTTCCCCACAATCATATTAAAGTGAGAGACAAAATAGACATCACACAGTTGGTTGAAAGTGGAAATAGACTTTGTAGTCAAACCTGACGGATCTGAAATCAGCAGGTATTTAGCTTCTCAGTTGCTGAACAAAGAATCTGGAAGTAGATACTTTCTGTTCTTATTTTTTATTAACTTTAAGGAAAGTTTACAGAGACTTTGGATTTCCATTCATTTTATTGTTGCACTTTTCTCCCTGCCTACCCTTCACCACCCCCAGTACAGTCTTCTCTTTGGAAAGTAAAAGAAAAACTCTTTCATTGTTTTACAGTCCTCCCTCCCTCCCCCCAGGTCCACTCCACATGGCAAAAGGGGCAATTAGTCATACATTCCGTATTGTCCTACTATTTTTGACTCTCCTTCCTCTGCTGTTCTAGAATTGAGCTGTGCCTTGGATGGTCACCTGAAAGCTTTTAAGACCCCAAACACTACATAAAGAACTGGGAGGTAGAACAGAAGTACTACACTTGTTACTAAATCCATTAACTGGAATGTTTCATTAACCATGACCCTAAATCTACAAACCAAACAAATCTCATGAGGTGTTTGTTTATAAGCAGCCTCAGAGGCTACTCTTTTTTGGGTCATTGTTGTAAACAGAACCATCACACAACTTATACCAATTCAACATTTCACAGGTGTGCAATTTCCTGATGTTGTTATGTGTCATCGAGTTGCCTGAAACTTATGGTGACTCTATGTACAGTAGCTCTGAACCACGTCCTATCCTGAGCCAATCACACTGTTCCTGGCACACCTACCCCCATTAATGTTGTTGTTGTTAAGTCGAGCACGACTTGTAACAACCCTATGAACAAAATACCCTAACCCTGTCCTATTGTCATTTCTCTAAGTTCACAGAGTTTCCAGAGGCATGTTGTTTAGGAAGTGAATGCCACTCCTGCTTCCAAGCTTGTCTTAACCTGGGAGCTCCACCAAACACTGTTCACCATGTGTAACCATGATAGCATTTGACACACCAGTTGCACAGTGTTCAGTATTACAACAATCCCAAGTTGCCTCAATACAGCAAATAGACAAATCAGTGCTGTTCCACTTAGGAAAATGTTCATTTCAAACACAGTTAACACCAGGCCTGAGGGCCCAACCGAATTAAAAAAACACACAACAAAAAACAACAACCCAGGCCTGTGCACCAGGCTCTTATTGGCTCTAACAAAAATCTTCCAGCCTACAGCTCATTGTTAGCCAAATGCATCCAGTCTAATCAGCTCACACACGGTTCTGAACAAGAGAAAACCAACCAACATTATTAGCAATTGTAATAACTGGGTATGCAATCATACCCTTAATCAATGCAATTTTTTCATTACTGTTGACCTCCTTTCTCTATGACTTTCCACTGTGGTCAAAGTCAAAGTTATTGGAACAGACTGATAGGTGACCCTCCAGTGAGTTTCCAAAACTGTAGATCCCACACGAAGAGAATGCCTGTCTTTCTCCTGGGAGCTGCTGGTGAATTCAAAGCACCAGACATGCATGGTCACTGGTTAGCAGCACAGCTCCCCAGGGACTTTGCCACAGGAGCTTCCTTCCACAGGTAACAATGACTTGTAGACTTTGGTCTCCAAGTATTTGCCTTTTCTTATCTTTTGATAAGGGTCAATATTGACTCTTGTGGTTGATTGACCTACTTCAGTCATCATGATACCTCCCATCCATATGGAAGCATATTTCAAGACTTCACTTCCCCTACTTGTTAAGTGATATTCTGTTGAATCTATTGCTTATCCATGAATTTGTTCCTTGAAGCTGTTTCTACCTTTTGGCAATTGTGAATAGTGTACAAGGAACATTAAGTCTGTGCTTTCAAGTTTTGGGGTATGAAACTAGGAATAGAATTTCTGGGTCATATGATAATTCTATTTTTAGATGTCTGAGAAACCACCACACTGTTTTCCTCATAGCTGTATCATTGTGCATTCCTGCCATCAATGAATAAAAGTTTCACTTTTTCCATATTCTTGCAAACATTTGTTATTTTCTATCTATTTTAAATACTATTAGCCATCCTAGTAGATGTAAGACAATACTATTAGCCATCCTAGTAGAAGTTAGACAAGCAAATAGGTCTTGGAGAAGGTGCAGCTGGAGTGCTCCCTGGAGGCAGGGATGGAGAAGCTTCTCACGCTACTTTGGACATGTTGCTAGGAGAGGCTGTTCCTTAGAGAAAGGTATCATGCTATGAAGAGTGAGGGAGACAGTGAAGAAATACCCTCACTCAGGTGGATTGACAGAGTGATTGCAGCAACGGACTCGAGTGTGTCAGATATTGTGAGGTTGTCACAGGATAGGACAGGGTTCAACTCTGTTGTTTGTAGAATTGCCATGAGTCCTACTCTGCTCAGTGGCACCTAACAATAACAAGTGGGAATATAATGGTATATTGTTTTGGTTTTTATTTTCTTCTCAGATGGCTAATGATACTGAGCATCTCTTCATGATTTTGGTTACCATTTGAATGTCCTTCTCAGTGAAATATCTACTCAAGACTTTTGCCTATTTTATGACAGGGTTATTTGTCTGTTGTTAAGTTCTTGAGGTTTTATATATATTTTGATTATTAGATTCTCACCAGATACATGGCTTCTGAAAATATTCTCACAGTCAGTAGCATGTCATTTCACTTTTTTTTGTAAAGTCTTTTGATAAACAAAAGTTAAAAAAATTATTTTTAGAATCTTATTTACTTATTTTGTCTTTCTGCTTTAATCACTATATTAGACAGTCTGATCTTGGAATTCAGGGTGCAAAGCATTGTCCTTGCTTGATTGTCTAAGCACTTTTTAGTTTTGGTTTGCATGTTTAAACCTTTAATTCATTTTTGTTTTTGTTTATAGTGTGATTGTTGTTGTTGTTGTTATGTGCTGTTGAGTCCCCTGCAACTCATAGCGACCCTATGTACAATAGCCCTAATCCCTGCTCTATCCTGTGCCAATCTTATTGTCTCGATACACCTACCCACATTACCCCAGTCACTGAATCAGTCCATCTCATCGAGGGTCTTCCTCTCCTGCACTGTCCTTCCACCCTCCCAAGGATGACATCCCTCTCCAAGGACTGATTCCTCCTCACAGCATGTCCATAGTATGTCAGGCGAAGATTCAGAATCCTTGCCTCCAAGGAGCAGCTTGGTTTCACCCTCTCTAAGATGAACCTGTTTGTTCTTGTGGCAGTCCATGGTATATTCCTACTGTTCTCTAACATGACAGCTCAAAAACATCAACTCTCCTTCTATCATCCCTAGTCATTGTCCAGCTTTCTTAAGCCTAGCAAGTGATTGCAAAGACCATGGCCTTTATTAAGCTTACAGTAGTCTCCTGACTGTCATCATTGCTCTTCAGTACTTTGGAGTCCCAATTCAATACATCTTTTAATTTCCTGGTTGCTGGTGCCAAGAGTGTTATAATATTTTTCTGCATATCTAAATCCAATGATCCCAGCACTATTTATTTAAGATATTTGTCTTTCTATCAGTTGTTCAAAAATCACACTTGTCAAAAATCAGTTGACCATTAATGTATGGATTTATTTCTAGACTCTTAATTCTATTCCACTGGTCCATGTATATATTGTTATGCAAATACCATGCACCTTTGATTATGGGAATTCTTTAGGCTATTTTAAAAATCCAGAAATAACAGTCCTCCTACTTTGTTCTTCTCTTTTAACATCATTTCAGCTGTTTGGAGTCCCTTGCTGCTCAATATAAAGTTGAGTATTGATTTTTCTATTTCTATAATGAGAATGCCGGAATTTCTATCAAGATTGAGTTGAATCCTTACCTGGGAAGGGAGTTATGTGATCATGAAGGTGGTTTTCTCAGGGCGAGGCTTCCTTATTGCACTCTCAATGTGCTGACTCTGTGATTTCCTCAAATGTGGAAAACTTGATTGCATAATTTTTGGTAATGGGGAACTGCTTTCACACTTTCCCTTAAAAAAAAAACAACCCAAAAACATAAACCAAGTGATTGAGTTGAGTCTATCATTTATTTTGATTGTATTGGCATCATAGCAATATTAACTCCATGAACATGTGAATTTCCATTTGGTCCCCCCGCCCCAATCTCCTTGTCAATGTGCTGTATGAAGTAACCTGGGTTGCTGTGATGTTGAACCTTGGGCCATTGGGGTATCAAATACTAAAATGGTTTTGCAATGTGGACAGTGTTTGGTGGAGCTCCCAAAGGTAAAACAGGTTCAGAAGCAGGAGTGGCATCCACTTCCCAAACCACATGCCTCTGGGAACGCTATAAACTTGGAGAAACGATGATAGTTATGGAAAGGTCTTTTGTTCATAGTATCGCTGTAAGTTGTGCTCAACTTGACAGCAATCAACAACAACAGTCTTCCAGATGCTCTGCCGGAGAAGGAGGCGCAATATCCTCCTGTACCAGTCAGATCTGATTTGACGGTACACGCACACAAAATTAAAAAAAAAAAAAAATTAAAATTAAAAAAAAAACCAACAACAACAACAACAGTCTCTTCCATTAATATTTTATATTTTTTATTGTATTAGTTTATTCCTAGGTATTTTTTCTTTTAAATATGTCTTAAGTAAATTTTATTTATTTTTGTTTCCTTGGTTTGGTTTTTTTGTTTATTTCAGGGGAGAAAATAATTCTTGTCGTTCTGGCAAAAGTTTATGGAGGAAGTTAGTTTATCAGTATTCTCAGATTTTTATGTAAACCTACCAAATGTATTTTTCAACAGTGAGCTATTTCTTATTACAAAGCACATCTTTTACTATCATTCACTGACATGAATATGCTACATATTCTATACTTTCTTTTGCACTAACCCTTGTTTTATTTGATCATAGTTAGAAGTCCAAATTGTATCAGTATACTGACATTTTAATGTTAAAATCACCAACTGCTGTAAAGTTGATTCTAATGCAACTTCTATCAAACAAACAAACAAACATACAAACAAACAAACCTATCCAAAACAGCAAAACCACCTGCTGACTTGGCGCCAACTCCTAGCAACCCTGTAGGACAAATCCGGGTATAGTTTTTATGAAAGAAAATGGCCTCGTGTTTCTTTATAAATCAACTGTTAAGTTCAAAGGCTGACCTTTGATGAGAAGCCAAGTTTCGTTATTGTTTTCTTATATCTTTTTGTTATGATAGATGTACAGGTAACACAACACTTGCCTTTTCTACCATCTTCATAGATATGATTTAATGACATTAATTACGTTCATCATGCTGTGAATCATCACTATTAGTTATTTACTAATTTTTCAGTCACTCTTGACAGAATTCCGCATGGCTTTGTATGGCTGATCTTTCCAAAGTGATTGCTGGGGCTTTCTTCTGAGACAACTTGAACCACCCACATTTTGGTCAGCAGCTAAACCCAATGTTTTGTATCACTACCACTCAACAATTACTTTTTGCCTTTTAAAAATCTTTTGTTTTAGATACAGTAAAAAACCCCCCAAAAAACCCAAAACCAAAACCATCTGAAACCCACAGACAAAAAAAGATACCATTTTAATAACATCTATGTTATTAATGTCCAATTCTGTGACATTGTTTATATTCTTGAAGTTGTACTATAATTCAAAAAAGAAATATCTTTTTTAAATATTACTCCATCACCATTATCTTAAACTCACTGTTTCTGAAGAGTTGCCAGTGTCAATTTGAACACACAAAGAAGAGCACAATAATTGAAGCAGACATACTTTACTAATGAAAATAAAAACAACTCAGTTCATTCATATGCCAGGTTCATAGCTGACCGTCGAGTGAGTTTTCAGAATAAGTCACATGTGAGAGATTGCCCATCTTTCTCTCACAGAGCAGCAGGTGGATTCAAACTGCCTGCCCTGGGTTGTCAGCACAACTCCATACCCTCTACACCACCACAGCTCCTTTTTTTAAAACAAATAAACAAACAAACAAACAAACAAAAAACCCAACCAAAATTATTGATTAAGGTAAGAGAATTTTTGGTTCAAAGAAGGTATCAATGGTAGTTAGGGTTTACGTTTTAAAGTTCTACGATTGTCTCATAACAACAATTTTGGGTGTTTACCCCGTCATGATAGCTTTATAAATCAAGATTCCATAGAGAATTTTAAATTCTATTCCTTTCCCCCCATAATTTTGGTAAAGATTCTTCTATAGAACAGAGACGTCTTTTGAAAAATGACCCTTCTAGTGACATTTTGGCCTATGGAAACTGGTATAAAGCAAGGTAGAGATCTACAGAACAATGGCTTAGTACTCACAACAAGCAGAATTCTTTCTGTGGGGATTGGAAACACCCTGTGGAGGATTTGTGGCTGTGCTGTTGTTGTTATCTTTCTCTGATACTGAGGCAAAGGTGAGTGCTGGAATGGAGTGTGCATTTTATGCAAAAGATTAAAAGGTGAGGGTTAGAAAACATGGTATCTCATTTGTTTTTGCCAGTGATTAAAAGCACAGATATCCTACCAGTCAAGAGGGTGTTGTACCACATGCCTCTTACCTATCTCTGCCCAGGGGCAAAAGGGAATGGAATATTCTATAAGATTTGGCCATGAAAAACAGGGAACACTTCAACATCAGATATGCAAGTTTTAAATAACAAATTCAGTGTGTCTTATGTATAAAAAATATAAAATCAATTAAATTTCAGATTTAAAGGAAGTAGCAGACTATCATGACAATGACATGTTATCGCTCCTTTCTCCCTTTCTTAAAAACAGGAGCTATCCAATGAATGAATGGAATTCCAAAATCTCTGTAGATGTTCATTGAAATGAAAAATAAATGCAGCAGCACCCTGTGTGTTAAGGGTCACACAGGTGTGGGTTGCAGGGGGGTCACACAGTGTCGGGTAGTCTTCGTTCCTCTGGGGTCTCACGGTCTTCGCTCCTCTGGAGTTCCGCTCATGCAAAGATCCACCTTACAAGGTAGAAGAATCTGGGTATGCTGGTTTCATTTTGCCAATTGAGGTTTATTTTAAAAACAAGGAAGAACCCAAGAAAGTTCGATTTGATTATGACTTATTCCTGCATCTTGAAGGCCATCCACCAGTGAATCACCTCCGCTGTGAAAAGCTAACTTTCAACAACCCCACAGAGGATTTTAGAAGGAAGTTGCTGAAGGCAGGAGGGCCCTTGCTTCCAC